>NC_133659.1:64755204-65121086 GCF_037893015.1 Macrotis lagotis
TCTGCATAGACAGTATTAATGCATGTAGGTTAACAAAGGAGGTGGCTATTTGGGAAAAAAAATCTTTGTACTGAATTTTTCTGATGAGGGTTTCATCAGAATTACAAATAAGTAAAAAATGTATATGATAAGGAATGGTCCAAATGGTCCAAATAATACAGAAATGCAAATCAAAAAACCTTGAGGTTTCACCTAAACTCTGTAAATTTGCAAAAATGACCAAAAAAATGTCAATCTGTTGATGGAGGGGTTGTGGAGTGATAGGTGCAATAATAAAATCAAAGGGGAGAGTACAGCTAGACCAACTCTGAGTTCAACTGTTGTGGCCATATTGATATGACCAAAAGCAGAGCTACTACTAGTAAGATTTACCCTTAGTCAATCTTTCTGTTTTTCTTTGTAATTCTAATATTTTGGAACAAAATCTCTTCTTAATTTAGTCATAGAAACATAGATTTAGAACTGGAAGGGATATTGAAAGATATCTAGTTCAATCCCCTCATTTTATAAATAAGGAAACCTAGTTCCTAGAGTCTTATGAATATGAAATGACAGAAAAGGAACTTGAATCTGACTCAGAATACAATAGTTTTTGTACTGTATGCGTGCTTATATTCTAACAAGAAGGTTACAGGATTTAGAGCCCGACAAGACCCTAGAAACCATCTTGTCCAATCCCTCTATCTTAAAGATGAGAAAATTGAGTCTTAAAGAGTTAAAATGACAGGCCCAATTATCATATATGTACATATATTATATTATATCATTATATATTATGTCATATATTTATGTTGTAAATTATATATCATATAATATCATATAATTACGTCATAAATGCACATATTGTATATGGTGTCTATCCTTATAGAATCTAAGCTCCATCAAATCAGGGACTGTTTCTTTTTTGCCTCTTTATCCAGCTCAGTGCTTGTACTGTAAATAGGCTCTTAATATATTTGTTGATTGACACTGATTGCTCTGGGTGATAAACCTACAGCCAGGATTAGAAAACCTGGGTTGTTTGTTCTAAATCAATCAGTCTTTATGCCAAATCATGCTGCCTCCTAGTAACTATTCATGAAAGAAAACAAATAAACTGCACTATTTTTCTGTTTTTGAAAATAAACTAAATTACAGAAATAAAGCAAATTCTTTCCTTTTGGTGGGGGTGTGGGGAGTGGCGCATCGGGAAGAGGAATAACATGGATCATTAAAGGAAAAGATTTCACTCCAAAGGGCGTCAAAGTCCAATAAATATTTGTTGAATGAATGTTTGTTATATGAATCAGCCAATTCCACCAGTTTTCAGAAAAAACTGTCACCATGGAACAAGATTTTCTTATTTGAGCTTTATACTCTTTCAAATGCATTGCCAATTGAGAAACAAGGACATTTAAATTTGGAATTAAAAAACAAAAAGAAATATGTCTGAAAGCAACACAGAATGAGCCAGTCAGTCATTTAGAACTGAGTATGCAAACTTAATTTTAAGTCTCATTTTAAGTATTAATCTCTAATTCCTCCTTTGAGAGCTCATCTGGAATTCAATCAACAAACATTTATAAAGCTCCAACTATCTACAGGGTACTGTGCTAAGAACAAGAGATATGAAGGCAAAAACACCCTCAAAGAACTATATTCTATAGTGTTAAACATGATTTTCTTGCTCTATTAAGTAAGTTTCAGTCATATCTCAGTGCTTTTGAGGGTTCTAGAAATTTTAGGAAAAGTGCTGACTTATATGAGAAGAAGGAATGTCCTCATTTGGGAATTCCTTCTAACAATGGAGTCATAAGACCGGACACATCCCCATCTTATTCGCTTTAAACTATTATCAAACATTGTAGACCACGCCCTCTCAATTTGGTACCTACTAAGTTTGCATCTCTCACTCTCTGATGTAATATTGTTCTATCTGGTTTTTACATCTTTCAAGGATTATTCCTGCTTCCTACTAGTTAATTAAATGATCAACATTTACTTCTTCCTGTAGATTCACATTATCTTTTAAGGTAAATGATAACATGATTTTCATAGCCCTCTGTCCTCAAAATCCATTATAGTATTAAATAAATTGAAATCTGAACTTGTCTATTTTTTTATCAGTTTGACCAAAAACTGAAAAAGTAAATCTTGACTCTGTTGAAATTTAGACACTGAAATGATACAAATATTAATAGCTTTCACCCTGAACCTGAATTCAGCTTATATTATGATTCCCTGTTTTTCCTGGCAGAGGCATCAGCACAACCTTTCCTGCCAGAGGGACATCCAGGGTGGATCCCTAGAAAAATGTAACATTTTCCATTCCCTCTTTTCATATTTATTAAAATATTCTCTCTGTTTTTATTATCATTATTATAGGATAGTAGAAGAGTAAGACTCCAGCTGAACTTATTATAATAATAGCAATAATAAATAATAATAGTAGTTACCATTTATATATATAACTTACCATGTGTTGGATACTGTGTTAAAGCCCTTTACAAATATCTCATTTTATCCTCACAACAATCCTGGATAGCAGGCACTATTGTTATCCTCATTTTACAGATGAGGAGATTGAGACAAACGTGATTTTCCCAAAGTGACACAGGTAAGCTAGATTTGAACTCAGATCTTCCTGATTTCAAACCCAGAATGTTATCAATTGTTCTACCTAACCACCTATGAGAATATTACATTTTTAAAAAAATACTAAATATTAGAATTTTGACTTATATTAATGATCATTTAATTATTCAAAATATAGAAGAAACAATGAATACCAATAAGAATTTCAGAAGGTGTGGTCCACAATGTTTGATAATAGTTTAAAGTGAATAAGATGGGGATGGAGCATGGTCTTATGACTCCATTGTTATAAGGAATTCCCAAATGAGGAAATTCTTTCTTCCTCATACAAGTCAGCACTTTTCCTTGCAAAAACAATGCCAGGTCCATCTAAGCTTCCTTTTCCAAATTTACCAATGGCCAGATACCCATTGCCATAACCCATTGCAATGCCAACTCAGAACTGGCAGGGAATTTAGGTTCCATCTAGTTGAGACCCTGCCTGAGCAAGAATTCCCACTACAAAACCAAAATTAGCCATTCTCTAGATTCTGCTATAAAATCTCTAGTGAGTAAGTACTCATTGCTACCCAAGGCATTCCATTCCATTGTTGAAAAGTGTAATTATTTTGTTTTATTGGGGGAGGGGTTACAAGGCAATGGGGTTGAGGGACTTGCCCAAGGTCACACATTTAAGTAAATATAAGTATCTGAGACTGAATTTGAACTAAGGTCCTTCTGACTCCAGAGTGGGTGCTTTATCCACTGCACCATCTGGCTGCCCCCAAAAGCCATAATTAAGGAATCTTTTCTTTTCTCAATCCTACATCTACTCCTCTACATATTCTATTTTTCAGAAAATAGAATTTTTGCAGAAAAAAATATGGTGGCAAATGTTTAATAACCAACTCTTTAAAAAAAACAGCAACTGTGAAACAGGGCAGCTAAGTGCTGCAGTGGATAGAGCACCAGCTCTAGAGTCAGGAGGACAACTTCAAATCGGACCTCAGACAATAATTCCCTAGCTGTGTGACTTTGGGCAAGTCACATAATTCCATTGCCTTGCAAAAACAAATTAAAGAAACTGTATAAAACACTTCTCTCTCATAATATTACATAAGAACCTGGAATGTAAGCTCTATTAACCAAGGTAAGTTGGATGTGGTCAAACTGGAGATGGAAAGTTTAAACATCTTGGTTGTCGATGATGTTATGCTAAATGCCAAGTTGGACAAATCAAAAGTCAGAATTAAGGTTGCCAGGAGGAATAACAACTATCTCATCCATGCAGATAATACCTCTCTGATGGCAAAAAGTGAAAAAAGAATTAAGGAGCCTCTTGATGAGGGTGAAAGAAGAAAGTGTAAAAACTGGCTTGAACCTTATTGTAAAAAAAAAACAAACCCTAAGATGTTGGCAACCAGTCCCATCACTTACTGACAAATAAAGGGAGAAGTAATGGAAGCACCATCAAATTTTATATTCCTGGGCTCAAATATCATTGCAAATGGTAATGAAAGCCACAAAATTAAAAGACTTTTTTCTTGGAAAGAAAACTATGACAGATCTGGAAAGCATCCTAAAAAGCAGAGACACCAACCTTGCCAACAAAAGTCTATACAATAAAAGATATGCTTGTTTTTTTTTCTAGTAGCAATGCATGACTGTGAGAGCTGGACCATAAGGAAAGCTGAACATCATTGAATCGATGCTTTCAAACGGGTGTTGAAGAAGACTTTTGAGAATCCCTTGGACAGCAAGGAGATCAAATCAGTCAACACTTAAAGAAATTAATTCAGACTATTCTGGAAGATCAAATAATAAAACCAAAGCTTAAATATCTGGCCACATAATAAGAAGGTACAACCCTTTGGAAAGACTGAAACCAAAAGGAGAAGGAGATGGCAGAGGATGAGATGGATAGATAGTATCATAAAAGCAATGAACATGAGTTGTATAGATTTCAAGAGACAAAGGAAAACAGATGGGCCTGGCATGCTATGGCCCTTGGGTCATGGAAAATTAGACACAACTGAAAAACTGAACAACAAAATATCAAGTCCATACATTTTTAAAAACTCCAATAAATCAACTACTGATTCATAGCATTTGTTGATTTCAAGGTATAAATGCTCACATGGAAAATTAACATTCAGCTTCAGAGCTGATAGGAACTAGCTCCACCACACCCCTGCATTGCCCCCTACTCCTCTCTAGGACCTTGACATCCCTTTAAAGAATTGAAGACTTCTCTCTTGTATCCACTGCCTTGCAAGACTTGTCTTCTCCAGGATAAACACTGAGGTTCCTTCAACTGAATCTTATTTGTCAAGATCTCAAGGCTTCTTCTCATTGTGATTCCTCTCCTATGAAAGTTCTCTAGCTTATCAATATTCTTCTTAATATATGGTATCCAGAACTGAATAAAATGTGCAGTTAAGAGGATTATGCTCAGACACAAGTGGAAAATGACTGAAAACATTTTTTTTTAGGTTTTTGCAAGGCAAATAGGGTTAAGTGGCTTGCCCAAGGCCACATAGCTAGGTAATTATTAAGTGTCTGGGGTCAGATTTAAATTCAGGTATTCCTGACTCCAGGGCTGGTGCTCTATCCACTGTGACACCTAGCTACCCCCTGAACAACATTTCTAAAAGCAGACCAAATATTAGAATTTTGACTTATATTAATGATCATTTAATTATTCAAACTATAGAAGATACAATGAATACCAATAAGAAAAAGCAGGTCATTGAATTACTAACAATAAGAACTTTGAGAGGGGTCACTCCATCTTGAAACTGTCAGTAAGTAAAAAAGGCTAAAGTTCAATATAACCTGATATAATAGTACATTTAGGAAGTGTGAATTTCAAAACTGAGTTCAAAGAAAAGGAAGCTACTTTCTACTTTTTTTTTGTTTTTGCAAGACAATAGGGTTAAGTGAGTTATTCAAGGTCACACAACTAAGTAAGTATTAAGTGTCTGAGGTCAAATTTGAACTCAGGTCCTCCTCACTCCAGGGCCAGTGCTCTATCCTCTGTGCCACTTAGCTGCCTGGAAGCTATTTTCCATAATCTAAAAATATATAGGAGAAGTTGGGCAAAGAATATTGGGGATGGTCCCAAGAATAAAATTCAATTGTGTTTTGCAAATACAAAAATTAAGAGAAAAAGGATTTGTCCAAAAAAGACCTATGCATCCACAAGAAACTCAATGAGTTTATTAAGTACAGGTCAAGTCAGACTGGTTTCATTTCCTTTTTTGACAGGGTCACTAAACTGCCAGACCAGGAAAATATAGCTGACATATACTTCAGTCTGGCATTTGATAATGACATGGAAATAATGGGTTCAAAAAAAATCAACTGCTAAAGTACAAAACAGGAAGAATAGGGAGATAATGATGCATTAAAAAAAATACCAAGGTTTTAAATCAATATGATGATGATGATGATGATGACAATGATAATTATGATGATGATGATAATTAGCATTTATATAAGGCTTTAAAGTTTGCAAATACATACTTTTATTCTTATCACAGTTTTTCATCTGCATATATAAAGGTATAGGATCCAGAATGAGGGAGATGAAAGTCCTATTGTAATATCTTTCAATTAAATGAAATGTATAGCATTGTACTCAATTCTAGGTACTCCACTTTAGAGGGGAATTGAAAAATCAAGAGTATAACCAGAGGAAAGTGACCAGCATGATGAGTGAAATTATGACATATGAAAATTCTTTGAAAAAACCATAGATATTTAGTCTGGGATAGAGAAGAATTAAGTAGAAACATGATGCTCTCTTCAAGCATTAGAAGGACTATCATATTGAAGAGAGAGTAAGTTGTTCTGCTTAATCATAGAAGGAATTAGAAGGAAGAAAGGAAGGAAATAAGCTTTTATTAAATGCCTATTATGCCCTAGACCCTATGTTAAACTATATAATCTCACAACAACCTTGGGAGATGACTTATAATTGGAGAAGCTGAGGCATACAAAGGTTAAGTGACTTACTCAGGGTTACATAGCTAATAAGTGTCTAAGGTCACATCTGAACTCAGATCTTCCTGACTCTAGGTCCAACATTCTACCCACTTCAACACCTAGGTGCTACCTTGCCCTATTACCGGAACGTTAGGTAGGTGTAGACAGTTGACATTTTGGGTTAACGTCAGAATAAGGGTAAAAATTACAAACAAAAGGAGCTGTCCAAAAGTGCAATGGGTTTCCTCAAAATGTAGTGAGTTCTTCACTAGATGTTTCTAGAGTCTCTTCTGACTCAGAGGTTCTGTAACTTGGTGAACTCTTGACATTGTTTTCACCAAGTTTTATTTAGGTAAGAAAACCAAGTCTTCAGTCACAGGTGAAATTTCTCCAAGAAAAGCATTCTTTTGTCTACTCAATTATGTTATCATATGTTACCAGGATGGCTCTGATAGTTCAGGCCAGGTTGACATAAAATATCTCTGGACTGCTTTTTTTTATATAGGATTATCATTTCTATTTTGTTCACATTCCTTTCCAAATATGTCCTTTTTCCATGCTCAACTCAGAAACCAATCTCCTGTAACAACTTAAAAAGAAAAGGAATTGTAGTTCAACCACAGCTACAAGTATATACACTATTGAACTTCCAAAGTCTCCCACTTCAGCAATGAAAGGAGAGTGGTCTCTTTTCTCAAGTCACCTCCAAAGTTAAACTTGGCCACTATAATTACACAAAATTCATTTTCTTTTTTCTTCTTTTGTTAAGTTTAATCTGCATTATTAATATTTTCTCCATTACTTTATTAAATCTAGATAATCAAAAAATATAGTAAGCCCTGTTTTATAGTATTTACCAATTAAGTGTTCACACTGAAAATTTAACAATTGATGTGACCAAACAAGATTGAACTGACTTGAACTAATCCCAGCAATCTCTTGAATGGGACCAAATGAAGAGTTCTACATGGGTTTTATTTATTTATTTAAGGAAATAGGGTTAATTGACTTGCCCAAGGCCACACAGCTTAGGTAATTATTAAAGTGTCTGAGGTCAGATTTGAACCCAGGTCCTCCTGACTCCAGGGCGGGTGCTCTATCTACTGCGCCACCTTAGCTGCCCCCTCCACATGGGTTTTTTGAAAAGGCAATTTCACAAGTTGTTCTTCATTCTCAAAAGAGGACCAAAATGTCATCTGTATGTTGGAGTAAAGTTATATTTTGTGTCTGTGGTTGAACACACTGATATAAGCTGGGATGCTCGCCAATAGGTCTGGTACAAATAGAAACAACAACATTCATTTTCACTTTTTTTGTTCTCTCTTTTTATATTGTTGTAGACATTTCTACACTATAGTGAGCGTAAATTCATATCTTTTCATAGTTCTCTGAAATCTTTTGTATCTTGTTTCTTACAGAAAAGTAATATTCCGCTACATTCATATGTCACAGGCTTTTTTTAGTTTTTCCCCAATTGGAAAACATCTACTTTCGACATCTACTTTTTTCCAGGTCTTTGCTTCCACAAAAATTGTCTGCCATGAATATTTTGGTATATATAAAATCTTTCATTCTATCTTTAATCTCCCTTTGTGGGGTAGATGTCTAGCAATGAAATCGCCAGATAGAGAATATGTTTAATTTTTAGAAATAATTTCCAATTGTTTTCCAAAATGGTTGAATTCATAATTCCACCAATAGGGTATTACTGTCTTTTCCATAGCCCCATTCCATAGAAAACCAGCTGCTTTCCTCTTGTGTCATCTTTGTCAATTTGCTAGGTATTAGGTGGAACCTAAAAGCTATTTTAACGTCTGATTCTGTTCTCTTTAATGACTTAGAGCAATATTTTACTTGGTTGTAAATAGTCAGCATTTCTCCTTTTGAGAAACATTGGTTCAAATTCATTGTTAACTTTATTCTGTTATAACTTCAATATGTCTATCTATGAAGTTTGACAGTCAAGGATAATTAAAGAGATGATCATGTTATTTATTCCCTCTGGTTTTTCTCTTGATTTCTTCCTAATGAGGAGTATATCAGAAAAAAAAAAAGAATTTAGATCACAGAGGTACATTCCTAGATTTGTAACACTGAAACATTATAACTCTCTTGTTTTGTTTAGTTAATATTTCTCAAACACCTTTCCTTTCTATAAATTTTGAATTTGTTTGCTCATAGGAACATAAATGTACAGTTGGGAGGGACTTTAGAAGTCACCTTGTCCAACCCCTCATTTTTACAGATAAGGAAACTGAGGTCCAAAGATATTAAGTTAATTTCCTAAAGATAAAAAGTAATAAGATTCACAGCTGTGCAGCTAGGTGTCTCAGTGGATAGAGGACCAGTCCTGAACTCAGGAGGACCTGAGTTCAAATTTGACCTTAATGCTGATTTAGCTGTGTGACCTTGGGCAAGTCATTTAACCCCATTGCCCCCCACCCCAAATAAAAGAACTTAAGATCTTTGGCTCCAAATTCAATGTTTTACAATGTTCCTTCAGCTATCAACAACTTGTCTATGACAAAGAGCTCGGAATTATACAAATCTCAATAGTATATTAGAAGCTTTGAATGGGACATTTGATCTCTTATCTATTTTTAATTATCAATTTAAATATTAAATTTTAATTGAATATTGATATTAACTTAAATATTATATGATTTAAGCATAATATGTGATAATTTATTATTAAATTCCTTATTATGAATGATCTTATATATAGAAATACATTTGCCAGTTTAAGTCCAATGCCTTTGAACTTAAACCATTTCTGGAAATCAGAACTCAGTTAACAAGAGATAATTCAGTAACTTAGATTTATTTGTTACTTATATCTCATTCTTCCATTTGAGTGCTGGATTTACCCTTTTGTATTTTATATCTATTAAGAAGACTTATTAAAACAATTAGATCTTTTTTAAAAAAATATATATCACTTTAATCTATTCATTTGCTCTTTTCCCCATAGGGAACATGGACTCTCTTCCTCTGAAGACTTTGTTAAACCCATGTAGTAGGAATTGGTAGACATGACTCAGAGGATTTCAGTGAAGAAAGTGTCACTAAATTTTTATTTTGAAATGTGAGTGAGTGAGAGAATGCCAAGGAGTCAGGGTTTACTCAAAAAGCCAAGACTTTTGGCTTTAACAGAGAACAGTCTGTCCTTAAAAATCTAAACTAAGTAGCTCATGTCCAGTTCTTAGAGAAAATATTTTCTCCCAAAAGAAATAACTACTTGCTTTCTGTCCTCTTGGGGATCTATATAAAAGCAAAAACTCACATGTGCATAACTAACTTAACTACATGTCAGTTTGGCTCTTGATCATTCTCTTGTGAATTATCTCATTGTGGATTCTTGTTAGTAAAAACTCAGTCAGTGTGTGATCTGGGACTGCAACGTGATTGAAATGTCAGCCTAAGCAAAAATGAATCTGCTGAAAAATTTAATTAATCTCAAAGTTAAATAAAGTTCTCTAATGTATTGCCATGATTAGGAATCACTCATTACTCATTTACTTCATTTTAAATTCTAATGATTTCTAAGGTGTCTTCCAATTCTAAAAACTCCATGAACTTGTGAACTTTTGTTCATGTCTTCCATGTCTCTGACCACTCCTTTTCTGACTCCTTTGCTGGCTTCCCTTCCTCTCCCTATCCCAACTTTACAAACATGTGATAAATGCCTACTATGTGCACTTATGCTAAGGGTTGGGGATAATATGTACACAACAGACTCCTTATTGGAGGTGAGATTTGGGAGCAAATTTGCTCTACTGAGTCAAATGTTTTTGTAATCAACAAATGAGTATAGCAGACTTTTTTCCTTTTTAACCTTTCATTCAATTATATGATTAGAAAATTGTGTTCCACTGAATAAAATAATTTCAAAAGATTGTCTATTTCTTTCAAAATTTTCATTAAGGATATACACTCATTATGTCCATAGATATTTTTAATAAAGAGATGAAAATGCAGGTATATGGACTGGTAGACAATAACATCTCAATTGCCATTAGAGGAATTGTAATTTGTGATATCTTTCCCCATCTTTTGGAACCTTTTCTCAGAGATATCTCAAAAAGTGATCCTGTAGTGCTTTCTATTAAAGATTTTATTTATTTTGAGTTTTACGATTTTCCCCCTAATCTTACTTCCCTTCCCACACCCCCCACAGAAGGCAATTTGCCAGTCTTTACATTGTTTCCATGGTATACATTGATCCAAATTGAGTGTGATGAGAGAGAAATTATATCCTTAAGGAAGAAACATAAAGTAGAAGAGACAGCAAGATCAGACAATAAGATAGCAGTTCCATAATGCTTTCTAGATGTTGTCTTCACATTGGATTTCTTTAGAGTACTTGATCTGATTCTCTTCTTGACTTCATCATTTTAAGTGCTGTCAACTTGTTTTGAATTTTTTTCTTGAAGGCAAAAGGGGTTGAATGATGTTGTCTTCGAACTTAGGTCTTCCTCGCTTCAGGGCCAGTGTTTTCTATCACTGTGGTCATCTACCTCTGCTATGCCATCTTAAGGATATTAGATACTGAATTATTGGGGTCCAAATCAATTTGAACTTGTCATTCATTTGTTCTTCCTGTAACTTTCATCTTTGAAGGCACTTGGATGTCATGACACGTCTTTTTTTGTAGAAATTTTACTTCCACTTCTTTTTGTTTGTAAAAATACTGCCATAATCTTCAATGTTTTGAAAATAAATTTATGAAAATGATGATAGCCTTGGTTGCCATTTTGCATTCCTTGGTAAAAAGATAAAGGCATTTTTAGTCATTTTAAATTTTGTTCAGTTAATATTTTTTCAAATTGTTGTAAGAGTAACTCAACAGTCATTTTTGTAAGTTTTTGAATTCCAAATTTTTCTCCCTTCCTTCCCTCTCCCTTTCCCAAGACAGCAAATAATTTGATATAGGTTACACATATATAATCATATTGAACATATTTCCATATTAGTCATGTTGTGAAAGAAGAATCAGAACAAAAGGGGAAAAACATGAAAAAGAAAACAAATTTAAAAAGTGATACTTTGGTTTGCATTCAGACTTCTCATAATACTTTCTCTGGACTGGATACCCTTGAGATAGAATTTCTTGACTAAGCAGTTTCTAGGTTTTCTTGGCCTTCTTCTGTGGCTGCTACTTTATAACAATTAAACTTTTGCTGGATATTGTGGCAATCAACCTGTCCAGGTCTCAGACTCTTTATCTGTAATTTGAAGCATTGACCTAGATGACTGCTAAATTGCCTTTCAGTCCTCCATCTATGATCTATGATTCTAGGTCTCCCTGACAAGGGGACTTCCAACTCCTTAAGTTAGCTAGTATTAGTTCCTTTCCTTTCCTGTGCCTTTACTTCAGTTGGAATTCATTTTCCTCTTAACTGCTTTCATACTACTTTTTTTTTTGTTCTGAAGATCATTCTCCATGGTAGAAAAAATAACAATAGTTGAGTCATTTTCTGTAGCCCATTATCTTTGACCAACCAACCTAAGCTCTTGTTTTGTCACTTTTTGGATCACCTTTTTGCCCCACAAATAGCTAAAAAGAGCCCTTTTATAGCAAATAGAATCGATGGAAAATCTAAATTTACATGGGCTCTTAACACTAAGATTGAGATTATTTTTGACAGAATTGTACAGTTCTCATATTTTTTCGTATTGACTTGCCTGTCTCCATCTGTTGTAGATGTCTTTTTTAAATCTAAGTTGGTAAGTTTCCAGCATAGCCAAATTATTCTTTTGAGAAAGTCTCCCTATTTCTTCCTTATGGAAATCATTTATGTTTTATCGGCATTCTTTTCTTTTCTTTTTTTTTTTTTAATTTTGCAAGGCAATGGGGTTAAAGTGGCTTGCCCAAGGCCACACAGCTAGGTAATTATTAAGTGTCTGAGGCCAGATTTGAACTCAGGTCCTCCTGACTCCAGGGCCGGTGCTCTATCCACTGTACCACCTAGTTGCCCCAGCATTCTTATTCTTGAGAATTCTTAAATCAACTTCCCTATAGAGTCTCTGATCTCAGGCAATTTTTTCTACATTTTTTGAACTTCTCCCTCCCCCAAATTAATGTTTATGTAGGCCTATGCCTAATGTTTTTCTTTGTCTATCACAAGTTGGTATGGATGCTTTCTCTAAAGGTTCTTGTCATTTACATTTTGACAAATCTTTGATAGGGGAAGGAGCCCTGAGCCTCAAGTATATTTATTCAGAGTATATTCAGAGTATATTTATTCAATTCCTGCCTCTAACACTACGTGAATCACCTTGGACAAATGATCTTCATCTGAAAAAGAAAAAAGTAGATTGGATGAGCCCTGGGGTCCCTTTCAGAATTATATCTAATGGTCACAGTTCAGAATATCAGTTCTTCTGATTTGAAGAATGAAAGCATTATTAAAACAAGTTGAAAATTGGTCAGCATTGTCAGTAACAGCTGTCCATTTTATTTAAGGTACACATTAAAAACTATGCCATATCTTCTTCCCAGATTTGTGACCTGTTTCTGGAATTCAACACTTATTCTTTTCTTCTGGTCAGGTATATACACAGATGCACATAAACATAGGGTACCTTGACTTCTTGGAGTGGAGTATTCAATCCTACATCTCTTCATCTTATTCAAAAGAATATCATGAAACAATTGAAGTGCTTAAATCATAGTAAGAAAAGAGAAAGAAATTAAAAACCCAAATATTGGCATAGAAGACACAAAAATTGTCTTATTTGCTTATAGAAATTATGGTTTACTCAGAAAACCCTTGGGTAATCAATAAAGAAATTAATTTAGACAGTTAAGTCAAGGATCAGGATACAAAACTAAATGGATAAAGAACAATTACAATTCTATATAGCAATAACAAAATCCAGGAGAAAAATAATAGAAAGGACAATTTCATTTAATATAATTACAAAATGCAAAAATATATAAAAGATAACCTAAAAAGGCAGACTCAAGACTCATATGACTAGAATTATAAAACACTTTTGAAATAAAAAATGACTTAACTAATTGGAGGTGTATTCACTGCACTAGCATTTTTATTTACTAGCATAAAAATATGATGATACTACCTTAATTAATTTAAAGATAAAGCTTATACTAATCAAACTACTGTGGGAATGTAGTGTCTGAAGAAATAATAGCAAAATCCATTTGGAGGAGCAGAAGGACTAGACTCTCAAAGAAAATAAGGAAATACATAGGAATGAAGGAGGAACAGGATTTGTAGAGCTCAAGTTATATGGCGTAACCCACAAATCATAATGCAGTTTAATTAAAGCTTAATATTTGTGCTTTAAGAGCTAAGAACTGCACCGAGACTTTTGAAACCCTTTGCATTATACAGCAGTATCAAAATTATAAGGTTCTTGTTAAAAAATAGAAAAGGAGACCCACAAAAAGCTTAAATAAAGAAACATTAGAAATAACTGAACTCACTAGGACAACATTCAGTAAAGCCAAGAGAATAAATTACTTGGGGGGACTTCCTTGTAGTCAAAAACTGTGAAACTAGAAAATAATTAGACTGAAATTAACTTTAGACCAATATCTCATACTATGTGATAAACAGAGTAGATAGGTATATTAAAAATGACAACAACAACAGAAAAAAGAAGACAGTGAAAGTAGGCACCTTTCACAGATATGATGGGGGGAGAATTTTTAACCAAACATGGAGTAGTTAAAAAAGATAAAATAAATATTTTTTTTACTTCATGAAAGTGAAAAGTTTTTGTACAAAGAAAAAAATGCACTTTAGGAAAGAAGAAAAGCTATTGATTGAAAAAATACATCAAATATTACAAAAATTATCTTTGATCATAGTCTAACAGCCAAGTTACATAGAAAATTAATTCAAATATATAAAGCCATTCCACACAGAAAAGTGGTCAAAGGATACAAACAAATGTTTCTCAAAACAATAATTACAAACTATTGACAACTATATCAAAAGTTTCTCAAATAATAATAATAATAATGAAAATGTACATCAGAACAATGCTAGCATTTTCTTTATGTTTAACAAAATACCAAATATTAAAAATATTTATGATGGAAGCTATCAATATTAGGTGAGTTGCAAAATGACCGGCACACTAGAGCCCCATGGTAGAGAAGTGAATAATACAAATGAAAATTATGCAAAAGAAGTTATGAAAATGTCTATACCTTTGACCCAGAGAGTGTTAATTAATTATACCCTAAGAGACCAAAGACAGAAAACCATATATGCCCAGAATATTAAGAGTAGCACTTTTTTGTGGTAGCATCTAACTAGGAACAAAATAAGTGTCTATTTATTGCTGAAAATGAATAAACAAATTGTGGCACATGAATAAAACAAAAAAAATAAGAATTTCAAGAAGCATGTTTAGACATAGAAAAAAGACATAGAGTGAGGTAGATAAAACCAGTAAAAAAATATTGGTAGTTGAACACAACACCAGAAATTGGCAAAACAAAAGAACAAAGCTAAATGCTGCATAATGACCACTATATATTGGTCAGTGTTGACCTTGGAGAAGAGTTAAAGATATGTAGCTCTGTCTTTTCATTGCAGGAATAAGAGAGAAAGGGTATGTGATCGTACATATACTGTCAGACATGATCAATAAATTTTTTTCTTTTAAAATTATTTGTTACAAGAAGTGGTTATCTAGATAGGGCTGAGGATATAGTTGAAAATGAAAGCAATTTTTAAAAATGAAAATTAAAATGAATAAATTGTTGTCCTTTGTTTTTGAAGACACCAGGGGATGATGTCTTGACTTGTACATAAATTGGATTTATATGAGGCAGAGCTGGACAAAGTCATCAGCCTCTTTCCCCTCTTTCAGAGTCATCAAAGCTTGGTGGCAAGACACAAGTGGCAAAGGGTCAGAATGACCTTGGCATCTTTTTTATCTGACTACATTCTAAACAGCTCCCCACAGTACCTCCTTCAGACACCTTGTGCAAATTATTCAACATCAGCCCATTTTTTTGGGGGGGTGTCTTCACATATTCGGAGCATACTCACTCGCTGGTGAGTCAGTTCCCCTCCACCTGGTTTAGCCCATCAGCTAAGACAGTTTTCCTGGGGTTTGGCCATTGCACATACTACAGCTTCTTGGAGCCACATGTGGGAGCTGGGTAACCAGATGCTACAACAGAGGTGTGTGAGCAGCCCTGAAAGGGATTCAGCAGAGAAGCAGGTCCTCCCTTAATACCCCATAATGAATAAAACCCCAAAATGAATAAATAAAATTCTAGGGGAGCTCTAACATAAAGCCATACTGCTTCTTTGTAATCCTTGTAACAAGATGTTAAAGAGTTAGCTGGGTAAATTAGGAAGTGATTTAGCCAGGATCTCATAGTCAGTATGTGCTGAAAAACTAGATTTTTATTTACTCCAAGACCAGCTTTCTATTTGTAATGCCATGCCATCTTTTGTTTGAATAGCTTTACCCTGATCATAACCAATAGTTGCCTATTAGAAAATACATTTTTACAATTCACAACAGCAAATTTGAGAAATCTTGTTTATCTTTTGACTTAGCCAATACTTATGTATAGTCATCAAGACATAAGGTCTTGCCTAAATAATTAGTCTTGAAAAAAAAGACATTAAAAAAAGATATCATGAATTTGCTAAATATCTCTGATATTCTATTAATCATCTTATATTCTTCGGCATGTAGTTAAATTAATTGCTGATGATATTTCTAAATTATTTCACCTAGATACTGAAGTCAATTTGTCCGATATCTATTAGAGTTATTCTATTTATAAAAATCAACTTTAGTGCCATGACCAGAAGCTGAACATTTTTAGTTAGAAGAGGAAATTTAAAAAAAGTTTTTGTTTTGGGGAGCTTGTAGAGATAGGTAGCATATATACATACATACACACACACATACACACACACACACACACACATATCTATCCATATCCATAGGCAAGAGGTTAAGTGGCTTGCCCAAGGTTACACACAGCTAGGTAATTATTAAGTGTCTGAGGCTAATCAGGCCCTCCTGACTCCAGGGCAGGAGCTCTATCCGCTGCGCCACCTAGCTGTCCTCACATTGTAGATTTTCAAAGAAATTTATCGACATGAGAGGATCAATTGTTTATATATGAATGTGTAAGAAAATCCATGAACCTCTATCACTACAGATCAAATCCTCATACACCAAGAAAGAGGCAGTATTATACAGAAGTAAGCAAAATAACAGCTAGTATTAACTTAAATGCCGAATATATATGTATATGCATATAAATTTTGTTGTTGAGTAATTTCAAGTCCTGTCTGACTTTCCATGTCCCTATTTGCAGTTTTCTTGGCAAAGATACTAGAATGGTTAGCCATTTCCTACCCTACTCTCAACAGGCTTAAGTGACTTTCCTGGGGTCATATAGCTAGTAAGTGTCTGAAGTCACACTCAATTCCTCCTGACTCTGGGGCTGGCATTCTATAAGCTACACCACCTAGCTACAAATATATTTGTATTATATATAATGAAGTTTCATTAATGTGTATTTTATATAGCTTTACAAATATTTCATTTGAAACCTGTCAACAACCCTGGGAGGGAGGTGGTGCTATTATCTCCATTTTACAGGTGAGGAAACTGAAGTAGACACGGTTAAAGGACCTGGCCAAGAGGGTCTGAGGCCACTTTTGAATTTAGGACTTTCCTGATTCCAGGTCCACTGTGCCACCCAGCTATGTTAGGTACTGAATCAGAATTCAAAGGTCTAGGGTTCAAATCCTGACTCTGCCACTTCTTAGCAGGGTTAGCTTAGACTAGCTAGCTAGCTTAAGTTCCTTATTTGTGAAACAAGTGAGTTGGACTAGATCTCAGTGAATTCTCAGGGACAGGTACATTTTTAGACCTGGAATTTTGTACATTTTGACTTTGAGGGCTCATAGAAATGGAAGAAAATTCAGAAATCAATTTTCAATTGGTAGGTGAGGAAACTGTGATGTAAAATGACTTTTCTGAAATAAAATAATCCCCCAAAATAATTAAAGTTACAAAATCTTAATCTTTCTTGACCTTTCCCCAGGTTTTGACATTGTTGATCATCTTCTTGCTATCTTTTTCTTCAAAACCTTCCAATCCTCCTATCTTCCCAATTACTATTGAGGGCACTACCATCTTCCCAGTCACCCAGGCTTCCAACCAAGGCATAATTTTTCATTCTTTTATCCTCATATCCAATTATTTTCCAGGTCTTGTTAACTGGTTGGATTCCCCCAGACTCGTCTTCATCCTGTTCCAAATTGTTCTTAAAAGCAGAACACTATCTACAGGATCAAATCTAAAGCCCCCATTTGGCATTTAAACTCTTTTAATATCTCAACCTTTCTTGTACTTTTTCAGTTTTCTTATACCTTACTCACCTCCATTTATTCCAGAATACAATGACATTGGTTTCCTTGCTATTCTCTGAAGAAGACTCTTAAATTCTTGCTCTGGGCATTTTTAATGGCCACTCTCTTTGCTCCTCTCTGCCTCTCGGCTTCCTTGGTTTTCCTCCAAGCCTCAGCTAAAATCCCACTTTCTGCAAGAAATCTTTTGCAACCCTTTTAATGTTAATGTCATTCCTCTGAGATTATCTCTAATATATCATACACAAATATCTTATTTGTACATAGTTCTTTGCATGTTGTCACCCTCATTAGGCTGTAAGTTCCTTGAGAGTAGGGGACATTTCTTCTTTTCTTTACAGTAGGCTCTCACTAAAGACTTGCTCGGGTGATCACTCAAGAGTGACTCGATTTGGCAGAGAGAAAATAAGAACTCAGGTTTTCTGACTCCTAGTTCAATATTTCTTTCTCATATTGCTCTCTTTGTTTATCCTTTACAAGCATAGAGAGTAATTACCATGGGTAGGAGGAAAGTTTCTTTTTTAAGCAACCATACTTTTATTTCTAAAAGTGATAATTCACTTCATCAATGTGTTATTTTTGATTTGCCTTCTATTATCAACCCGAGGTCTCCACAATCAGACCCAGGAACCATCACCTCATTTGGTAATTTCAAAGTATTCAGTGATAGCAGTTATCATAACATCTTAGGAAAGAACTAGATCCCATGAACAAAATTTGTGGGGTATAACCAAGCCAAAATAGGATATTAAATGAAACAGTTATGACTAATTCTAAATGTCTTTGAATGCTGTTTGACAGACTGTAAACCATTCATTCTTCTTCATGTTAAAGGAAGAAAGAAGGAAGCAACTTTTTCAAACTTGGAAAAATGATCATAGGTAGGTAGATTTGATATACACTTCTGGGGAAGCGAGATGATCTTTTTCCTTCTAAAATGGGTGTATAGATTGGCCAATATCCTTTGAGAAATAAGACTTTGTGGTTTGAGAGTGCATACTGTCCTGAAATGAAGATCCTATGTGAAAACAAGGGTGGAGTAAATGAGGGAGTAGTCTTCGAAAGGAAGAGAAATAGACTTTTCGGAACAAACAATGAGATGAAAAATGCCTAGGAAACCAATGTGAACAAACTAGGGCACTTTTAATGTGAGTTGGCCAAAGAGTTGGTTGTTGATTTAAAGTTTTCATTTCTCAAGTAAGAATACCACAAAAAGGGAAGATGACATTTTGTTAATGGAGATGGGACTAGAAGACAAAAATGAGTTTTAGGGGAAAAGAAGAGGTCTATGGAGCTGGGGGGAAGTGCATTGTGAAGTGGGAGATCATAATCACAACTTGAATGAAAAGTAAAGGCTAGTGGAAGAATTCCACCAAATAAATTAGGTATAAGAAAGTCCAAAGAAAGTGGTAATCATGATCATTAGAAACAAGGGAGAAATAACACTAGAAGATACTTTTTTTTTTTAATGCCAGCTACAGCCCAATATTCTCTATTTTCTTTCATTAGACTCCAGGGTTGGGCTGGCTAATTTTTTCCCTGTTTTTCATTGCCACCAATCTATCTCTTATTTTATATTTGCTTTATCAGTACTGATTGGCATCTAAGTTCAGTCATTCAGTCCAAACTTCATGTAAACAAGGAGTCCCTCTACCACATACCTAGTGTTTATACTGCATTGGCTTGAATTTCTCTCTTGAGGAGAGCCCAGTCATCCAAGGCAGCCCAATTCTACTTCTAGGTGACACTTTTGACTATGGAGTTTTTCTTTACATGGAGCAAAAAAGTGCTTCACTAAAACTTACATCAATTACTTCTAATATTTTCCTCTGGTATTAGTCAAAACAAGTTTAATCCCCCCAGATGCCCCTTAAATACTTGGGAGATCAGTGTCCCACTAAGTCTGTTCTCCAGGTTCCCCACTTTTTAGCTTTGTCTGTAGAAAGAAGTAAATTCTGTAGAAAGAAGTAAATGAGTACCTTTTACCTCACAATCATCCTTAACCTTTTAAAAGGTTATTTTTTGTGAATGTGATTAATATTTTTGGGGAAACATAACTAAATACAAGGGGAATACCAACCTGAAGGTAGTAACAAGTATGAAGGATTGCTTGTCCCTGAGGGAGGGGAACTTATTTCAACGGAAAGAACAATTGTTTACTATTTATGGATGCTTTCTGGTTTTTGTTCAAATCCAGCCACAGACACTTACTAGCTGTGTGACCTTGGGCAAGTCTGTAAAATGAGCTGGAAAAGGAAATGGCAAATTATTCCCAGTATCTTTTCCAAGAAAACCTCAAATGAGATCATGGAGAGTCAGACATGACTGAAATAACTCAATAACAACAACATACTACAAACATAGCCATGTTTTGCCATTTGGGGTACTTTATAAAGCTAATGGGTTAAGGGTGATGAAATTTCTTTGAATGACTTACTATTATGGTCATATGAAGCTTGAGTTTACTAAAGAATTGAGATAAATTCTGTTGCCATGATTCCCTCTGGTTTTCTCAATTTGATCCACTTAACTATGTTTCCAAAAGAAAATACCTCTTCTAAGCCTGTATCTATGACTTATACTTACCCAAAGATTTGTTAATGCAAAGAAAGCAAGAATTCATATGTGCACATGTCACATTTTCTCACAGGAATTATTTTTCACATATAAATTGGTTTTTCATTTTGTTCATAACACTGTAATGACTACAATAACAGGGAATACATTACCTGTTCATTGCTCTCTGTGATCATTCACCAAAATCCAAGAGGTAGTCCCTAAGTCTTATTGGCAGCTTTCCCAAGCTAAAGTCATTACAACTGACTATAGGTCTTCTACAGAGACACAGTTCTAGTTAAGCTTTAACTGACCTGGGCCCACTGGTTACTATAACATTTAAAGACTCTCAGAGGGTTGAGTGAAGAAAAATTAATGTTGGTCCAGTGATCCTGGTATGTTAATTCTACCAATACCACTTTAATACTTCGCTGGTCATTGACAGTAGTGATGGATAAACCATCTGTAGATGATGATTAACATTTTGAAATCAGAATAACTATTTCTTCCTTCTCCTACTTTCCTAACTTTCTAAATTTTCTCTTCCTCTTTGTCAAGCTTGTATCATTAGCTATTTAGTAATATAAACACCTGGGCAGAAATCAGCAGCATAGCAAAAAGCAGTTAACAGCAACTTTAGAATTTTTCTTTAGTCCTTTTATTGTTGACAAAAAACAATGTGGTTTTTCTAAGTATTATCTTTTTTAAAAAATGTCCTGAATTCTGTCAAACACCAAAGTGAAGAAAACACAAAGACGCTCTGCCTTTAGTAACATAACATATTTGGATTTCAAACATCAATGACAGTAAGCAAAAATCCAGTATTTATTGCAGAACATAGATGAAAGAGACAAAATAAATGACAAATTCTTACAATATATGGTTGTCTGAACTTGGACTGTGATATTGAGGGAAACATCCTAAATTACTGATACCAGTGGTTAGGATAACTGTAGTTGTAGGAAAAGTAAATTTTGACTGCCTCCCAAAAGACTACAATATACTATTCTAAGGACAGGACTAGATTTTCCTAAGTCACTTGCCCTAGCAATTTACTTACATATCCAGGATAGAAATGAACAAACCATATATAATTTCCATTTTTGGGTAGGTGTGTCAAGGGATCATCATGCTGCCAAGAAGCTACTTTTCAATTCAGGGTAGTGGAGAAGGTGGATTGCAGGGAGGGACAAGGTCCCTAAGTATGAGGGATGTGTTCTGACAATAAAATTTCTCATTAGAGAAAGGGAAGGGGTGTTGCTTTGGACCAGGATTGCCTCCCTGAGAATCCCTGCAAATCTTAAAAAGGAAGCTGCTGACAGCAGTAGTCAGATTAGAAGTCTACCACTTGAAGTTTTAAAGCTACTGGTAGATTTCCAGCTACTGGGTGGAGACCCTTAAAATATGTAAATAAATGTCAAATGAAACCAATACCATTTTTGTTTATTGGCTACTAGCCTATGCCAATAGTAACGACTAGTTTCTTAGGTGAAAGCTCTCTTTGTGCTTTGCTATCTCTATGAAATCCTAGGCATCTGCTTAGAATTATGTTTTGTTTTGATGTATCAGAAAGTCCATAAAACTAAGATCAAAAATATATGGCAAAATTTATAAATACTTCAAACACAGATGAGAGAGATTATCAGCAAACTACTCCCACTTAAGCCAGTGATTTGTTTTTATAAAGAAGTGCCAATGTATATACACTGCCAGAGTGGTTGGTTTCTGGTTCTCTCAGGTCCAAACCTTAGGCTGTTAAATGGGCTTAAAGGACCCATACTCATTCTGCTGTCCCTCTAAGTGACCTAAAATTCTGCACCCCATGTGACAAAGCCAGAGTCCCTCTATTTCCTGATCTGTCACACCTGGACAGATGTTGACATATGTCCATGCATTTAGTTGTATTTGAAGAAAACTCTTAGTTGAGACTTAAAACTATTTGGGGCTACTTCAATCACCCCTGAAATTTAAGATTTGGGGGATGGAGGGACACTTACATGGTGGTTAGAATACTCAGTTTGCCTCTCTCTGACCCTTGTACTATTTAAAGGTATGCAAAGGGCAGATGGTCAGATACCTCAAGCAGTCAACTATTTGCAACTACTTAACAAAACAAACTTTGCTAATTCAGCTAAGACTAGGAATCTGAATTCAGGACCTGGGCATTTGGTTCCAAGAGCCAATAATTTTGTATTATTGCACAAATAGCATTTTATTCCAGTATACATGAATGGTATAAAGTTATGGCTACCATTTTTTTTTATCTAGCATAGTAAAAATATCTATCCATTTCTTCTTGAACATTAAGTATGTGCAATATATTGCATTATGAAAATATATACTATATATATATTTGAAAATCATGGTTCTGTCTCTTAGGGAATTATAAACTCCTTGGAATCGGAAATGTGGCAAATACACATGAGTATAATACAATGGAAAATGCAATAACAAAGAAGAGCTCCAAAGTTCTTCAGGAAAAGTCTAAGGTGGAAACCACTTGTAGCTAAAGGAGTAGGAAAAATTTCATGAAGGTGGAACCTGACTTTGAAATGTTTCCTAAATGCCTACAGTAACTACTAAGAGATACTCTACTCTAAAATAGTCTCTCTTCTCCTGGGAGGGGGTGGTGGTGACAAAAATCTATAAAGGAAGAACACAAGAGGTCTAAGGTCTAAAGAAAATGAATTCTACTGGAGTAAGACAGTTTCCACTCTAAGGAAAGTTCTAGAGAAATGGTAACATTTGAAATGGGATTTAAATGGCTGGCAGGTGACTAACAAAGGGGCAGGGAACACTTCTCTTCTGCATGCAATTAGTTTGATTATCTGATTGTGTCATAGTCCTCTACTATATATTACACTATGATGAAGGCAAGGGTCTTATCTTTTGTTCAACACTTAGCATCATGTCTTATATATAGCAGGTGCTCAATGTTTGTTGAACTGACTGGAGCAATAATGTGTAGACTTTCAAATTACAAGAATCATGTAATACAATTAAACAAAATGTTTGTTTTTCTAGCTAATTATTTCACTGTTTACTGTGAAGAATTTAAAATGATTCTTCCTGCAGCTGAGGACCATTTTTCACAACATTGTTCTAAAAACTGCAAATTTGGGAACCAGGAACACACCTTGACATGTTCTTCTCCCCCAAGTACAATTTATTTTATTTTTGATTTTTGCAAGGCAATGGGGTCAAAGTGACTTGCCCAAGGTCACACAGCTAATTAAGTGGTTAAGTGTGTGTCTTGAGGCCACATTTGAACTCAGGTCCTCTTGACTCCAGGGCCTGTGCTCTATCCACTGCACCACTTAGCTGCCCACCCCCCACCCCCAACTACAATTTAAAACACAACAAAGGCAACTTTTCAAAAGGGCTAAATTTAATGTTACATTGAAAATATTTACATTTTTATCTAAACATAAACAAAGTACTTGACATTTCTTATTGCTTACATCTGACTTTCTTCTATTCCTGATCAAAGGCACCTCCCAATAGTAAATGTCTGCAAAATATTATCCTGTAGTCTCAAAATATTCAGTTGTTAACCTTTGATTTGTAATGAATATAATGAATGCCTTAAATGGAATTCTCTTATTTTTAACCATAGTTTTACAAAGTACAGGCTTTCCTTAAAGGCTAAATAACCAAATATATTTTCCAAGTAAGTAAAGAGCAAAAGGTCAACTCCTACTTAGTTTTCAGTCGTCTTGATGACTTTCTATGAAAACCTTTGGCCTTCTCCTCTGGTTTTGTCTCCCATACTTTGATTTTGATTGATGAATAGGAGATCTAAGGTTTCCTCCCTGAGTGCATATACATGAAGATTAGTCAAGAAACTTGGCTTTGAATCCTGAAATCATCTAACTTAGTTGAGTGATTTAAACATATGATTTAACCCATTAGGCCTCTTTTGCTTCATTTGTAAAATGAGGAAGCCAATAATATAGGTAATTATTAAGTCTCCCTCGATTTCTAGCAATCTTTAATTCTCAAGCTGTATATAACCTTTGATCTAGTGAGACCACTACTAAGATCCTAAAAAAGGGAAAAGAACCTACAGGTACAAAAATCATTCATAGCAGCTTTTTTGTAGTAGCAAAGAATTGGAAACTAAGAGGATGCCCATCTACTGGGGAATGGCTGAACAAGTTGTAGTATATGAAAGCATGCTATGTGTGCTACAAGAAATGAGTAGGAAGATTTCAGAAAAAGCTGGAAAGACTTGCATGAACTGATACAAAGTGAAATAAGCAGAACTAGAACATTGTATATAGTAAAAAGCAATGTTGTGTGATGATCAACTACAAACAGTTTAGCTCTTCTTAGCATATAATAATCTAAAACAACTAACTTCTAAGGACTCATATTGACATCCATAGGAAAAAAAAGATGATGGGAGTCTGAATGCAGAGAAAATCATATGATCATTTTATCTTTTTTACCTTTTGGTCTGTTTCTTCTTTCACAATATGACTAATATAGAAATGTTTTCCATGATTGTACATATAATCACCTATTTAAAATTCTTACTCTTTTAGTAAAGGGGGAGGGGAGGGAGAAAATTTAGAACTCAAAAATCTAAAAAATGAATGTTAAAAAATTGCCTTTACATGTATTTGGAAATTTTTTTTAAAAAAAAAATCAACAATTCTACTTCTAAGAAAAATCTAAATGAGACCCATAGCCCTATCTTAGGAAAAGGGTAAATCTATACAGGTACAGCTCATTTTCATTCTAATTCATGATGCTGTTTATCTGAATTATGTAAACACTGGGCAGCCTGTAGGAAAGACAAACTAGGTTTTTCCCTTTTGAATTAAACCTTCAGTACCATTTTTGTTTTGTTGCAAATATAATGTGTTCATTAAAGAACCATATTCACTCTTCGGATAGAAAACTATATTCCAAAAGCAAAAAGGAGAATTTTGGATCAACTCTGCTTCAACTTTACTCTCTCAGGTAGTTAAGCTGATTACCTTGGGATTTCCCTGACTCACAACATTGGCTCACGTTTATAGTTATAATAAAGGGCATTAGCTAGCTATGTCTGAATATCCTTTAAATTTTGAACACTTTATTAATTGCAACAAGTCAGCAAGTGAAAAATACTCTTAACCGGTTTAAATATATATTCACAACACATTTATAATGAGCAACTGCAATGTTAAGTGCTTCACAGAAGAGTAATTGTTTATCCATATCCTTCACCCCAACTAAAGGTGAAGAAATATGCTAATTGTAAAAGGTAGTCAAACATTTAACACTGAAAAACCCAGAGTTGCTGAAGGTTGGATTTGGACAGATTTATGGAGATGCAATTTTTGTGATAGGATTTAAGTAAGGGTTAGGAGATCACAGAATAAGTGGAGATTTAATCTAAGTATCCCAGCGGGAGAAATTTAATGTGTGCAGATAGCAAAAAGGAGACCAAAAGGAGTTCCGAGAAGTGACTAAGTTAAAATGATGGATAAGAAATATTTTCATAAAATATTTTGCTGCTGAAGGTAAAGGTAGAGTGAGCAAAGTGCAAGAGAACAGGTAAATTAGTAGAAAAAGTGAATCTGGCTATATGAACAAAGAAAACTCTTAAGAACTTTGAATGAAAAGTAGAGGAGAAATCAGACAACTCATTCTGTATCAAGGGCAAGACTTTAGGGGAGAAGGGAACCAAGAGATTTCCCAGCTTATAAGATAAAGTTACTGAAATGCTTTTGGTGACTGTTTTCTCATGTCTAAAATGGGGACAACACTTGCACCGCCTTTCACAATTCAGTGCTCTGAAAAAAGCACAGTTAACCATAAATTGCTGTGTAAATGTAAGCTATTGTTGGGAAAAGATGAGCTGAGGTATCATCAGTCATGGTTTGAATTGTAAGGCATACCCAGTGAGAATATGAAGACAAATAAAAATAGAAAGAAATCAGAGAAGATATCTAAAGACTTACAAAAAGTTGCTGTCAGATGTATAAGAAAGGAATACTAAAAACTGGACACAATAACTTTTCAAGAAAATGTAACTTCCACATTCAGTGTAAAAATCAGTAATGTCCAATGTCACTAAAATGAACTACTTAAATGCACATTAACTGATTACATTACCTTTTCCTGTCATATACTTCACAACTTTTCATGTAACATCCTGTTATTTAAAAATAAATTCCTGTTTACAAGAAAAATACCAGTTATATGTGCTTGAGTAGTTTGTCTGGGCATTCATCTTGCAATGAAGAACTTGCTAATGAAACTGTTATAAACATAACGTTCCAGTAGGTTGTTGTGCTTTATACAACTAAGGTCATTTTGCAGACCATGTGGTCATTTGGAGGAGTCACTGACTTCAGGGATTATGACCAACCCAGCATTTGCAGAACTCTTTTTCTTCCTATTGACACCCACTGCTCCTGAATATCCCAGATGGTGGTAATGAACCTCCAGTCATGTGCAGGACCAGCTGAGCTGATGAATGAGAAAAAGGAGTAGCCAAGGGAAGGAGTGGGGAAACTACTAATCAGAACCACATTTTTCTTCCTCTTTCTTCACTTTAAGATGGGATATGACTGTAAAATTATAACCAAAAGCATCACAAAACATGTCATTTAAAAAACAGAATGGGCAATCATGAGCAGGGAAATAAGGATAAGATGCAAATTAACACCATTGTGATGGCCCTGAAATCTCTTGGCACCAACTCTACAATATCTGAAAGTGCAAACTGTAACTACATTTTTAAACTCATAAATATTTCTTTTATTTTTTATAGCATTTTTTAATAGTAGTAACATTCACTCCACTAAAGTTAACACTGGAAATGCAGATCCTGGATGCAACCTGAAATATTCTTTGCCTTTACTACACAATTTAATGAAAATATCCATGATGATCATTTTGATTCTAAGTGTAAATTTTTTCTTCAATGCCAGGATTTGCAAATCCCTTAAATAATGAACACAAATCATTATTTTGCACACTTAGTTATTCTCAAAATCTTGAAAGGGACTTCTGCAATCACCCATCTGAAATAAAAAGCCCCTTTACATTTTCCAATTAACTACTGAATCTCTGCTTAAGATTTCTAATGAAGGGAATACCCAGCTCCCAAGATATTCAATTCTAAAATTGGCCTAAATAAGCATCGATGTCTTATGCAGAGCCATTAGCTGTTTTGGTAAAAATATTCAATTTCTTGCTTTTAAAACTAAAGGTAAAGTTATTTTCTTTTGTCAGCTGAATTCCAATCCAAGTTTCTGTAATTGGTATTGAAAAAAGATAAGGAAGCTGGAGAACATTCATAGTATATAGACATTTATCCTTGGAATTAGAATTTTTTTTTTTTTTTTTTTAGGTTTTTGCAAGGCAAATGGGGTTAAGTGGCTTACTCAAAGCCACACAGCTAGGTAATTATTAAGTGTCTGAGACCGGATTTGAACCCAGGTAATCCTGACTCCAGGGCCGGTTCTTTATCCACTGCGCCACCTAGCCGCCCCTAGAAATGGTTCTTAAAAGTGCTATTAGCAAACTATAAAATACAGCAAACATGTTTAGTATGTTCATCACTTGCAGGTGTCCTGAATGTCCCTTAATCTGCTTCCTCTCTTTATCATTCTCTCCATTCTAAACAGAACAGCTCTTTTTAGTTCTGACCTATCAAATTAAATAAAATGAATTCTGTATTTCATATATTTTGTAGCAATAAAATTCACTAAGCAACTAAATTTCTATATTTCTTTTTGTAACTTATTTTTATATTTAAAATTTGTGAAGATGTGCCTTCTAGACAGAAGGATGCATGGACAAAGTTGCTGTAAAATCATTCAGTTTTCATCGTGGAACTCCGCCATGCTTTTAAATAGATTTTTTATTTCCTTTTTGGCTTGCATAAAGGAACACAACTATGTTGGCACAACTTAGATTAAGGTTTAAAAAAGAATCTCATAACCTGTCTTTAATTATTTATTAAGTGAAAATAGTTCAAGAAAAACGTTAAACTTTCAATGTTAGCCAGCATGTGATTTTTAAAGGTACAGATGATCCCATATGTGGATTACTTGGGCTCCTGGGGGTTTCTCTTAGGTTCTGCAGCTTGCTTTTTGACCACCTCGTGGCAAATTAGGACTTCTACCAGAAGACAGATATTGAACAGGGAAAGATGGTCAAAGTCAAAGCAACTGATTCTTGCTACTTGTTAGTTCTGAAAATAGGCTTTGTTGAGGGTAAAATGCTAGAACAAATTGAGTAACTATAGATCTCTTTTATTCATTTTCTCTTAGCTTCTCTCCAATTATTACTTTATTGCAATGTGCTCATAGGTAGAAGTTGTTATTCCCAAACACTCCACTGATGCTCTCCTTTCCTTCAATCTCATTTCCTGCCTTAATTATCCAAGGCTGTGCTATAAGATTGATCAACTATAGCCCCAAAGTAAAAAAAAAAAAAAAAAAAAAAAAAGTTGTCACAGATTCTACATACAGGCAAAATAGGTTTACTGGAATGTCTTTAGTCACAGTTGAAAGTAGCAGTATTGAAAACATTAGTTTCGCCATAAATAATGGAAACCATTTCCAAAATCTAATTTTTTTACATGAGAAAAATTATACACTTTGTGATCATTACTTGAATGGTTACCAATCCTTTTTACATAATGTTTCATCTCTTACCTCCCATCCTATCCCTGAACTTGATGCAATAAATCCCTCCCTCTCTAATTTACAGTAGGAAGTTATGTTAAATTATAAATATCATCATCAACGTTTAACTCTATATACAAATAATGTATTGGCAAGTATCTAGTTTCAAATTAGGCATCTATAACAAGGCAAAGTAGATGTTTCTTTTAAAAATAAATTAATGACAGCATATTTTGGTAAAGGAGAGGATGCTAATCGGGAATTTGTCAATGCTCCAATTTGAACAGGACACTTGCCTCTTCTTGAGAAAAAACACTTTCCAAAGTCATGTATATTTATCTTTAAATTATGCAGCAATCTTCTTTTTTTTTTAAATTGTCCCAGAAATGGTTTATTAGAGATCTCTGGTCACAGAATCAAGTCCGATATTTCAGGACAATAGGAACTAGAAGAGAGAAAAGAAAAATCAACAGAATGTCAATCAGTTAAGGAGCATTTATTAAGTGCCCACTACACCCAGCAAATGCACTACAAAAATAAAAGGAAAGAAATTTCTGCTCTCACAGAGCTTACATTTGATTGGGGAAACAATTCTATAAAATTGTACATCTACAAAATGTAGATATATGTAGACATCTGCAAAAACCAAAAAAACAAAACAAAACAAAACAAAACAAAACACCAAAAGGCATTGGGGATGGGGTGAACAATAGCAGTTAGGGGAAAGAGAGCATACAAGAGAGAAATTGAGCTAAATTTTGAAGGAAACTAGGGATTCTAAAGCTAGAAGTTGAGGAAGAATGTACCTGGGGCAAGGGGGTTCACTAGTGCAAAGGCCCAGAGATGAGAGATGGGAGACAATTTGGCTAGTTCCTTAAGGGGTTGGAAAGCTACACTGGGGCCAAATTGCAAGGCATTTTAAATGACAAATACAGGAATTTACAATTGATCAACTGTCACCAGAGTTTAATGAGCGGAGGAGTTAACATGGTCACACCTAAGCTTTGGTAAAATCCCTTTGGCAGCTGTGTGGAAGATGGATTCATGTAGGGAAATGCTTGAGGCAGGGAATCAAATTAAAATGCTGCTGCAGTAATCCAGGCAAGTGAAGAAAGGATTCAAAGATGCTTTTGAAGTAGAAATGACATGATGTGGCAACTGATTAGCTATCTGGAGCAAGAAAGAATGGATAAAATTTGACATATTAACATTACATTTGATTGCCTACCTTTGAAAAGTGAAATAGAAGGTATGGCAAAGGTTTCTGGTTTGTTTTGTTTTTATTAATTTTTAATTTTTGTCTTTAACCTTATCCAAGGAGATGCCATTTAGTAATAACTAATAAATGTGAAATAATAGTTCTAGAAAAGAATGTCTTGAGGAAATTTCAAATTTAAAAAATCATAAAACCCCTACAAAATATACAAAGAAAGCAAAAATAATCTTATTTTATAAATGTAAAAAATGGAGATATTTAATTTTCTTAGTCAATCTTCAAAAAAGAAAAAGTCTATGTAAATAAAACTATCAAATGTCAGTATCAGTAATGAAATGCCTTGACAATTTTTGAAAAACATAATTTTCATCAAAGGAATATATGAAGTTAAGCAGCAGGGTGGAGTTCATACTATGGTCTAGAGCACAAGGTAAGAAGAGCTTTTAACTTGGTTTTATATACATCAACTGGATAAAAATAAAAAGCAAATTAAACTCAATTCCAATGGATATTCTGCAACATTCTTCCCCAAGATTGATCAATACTCACTGATAATCACCAGCAAAAGGATAACAGCAACCAGAGCCATGATGGCCTTCATCTGCAACACAGCAAAAAGCATAGGAAACCATGAAAACTTGGGATTTTTTATTTTGGTTTGTTTCTGCAAGGCAATGGGGGTCTAAGTGACTAGCCCAAGGTCTCTCAGCTAGGGAATTATTAGGCGTCTGAGGCTGGATTTGAACTCAGACTTTCCTGACTCCAGGGCCGATCCTTTATCCACTGTATCACATAACTTCTCCCGTAAAGTTAAAAAAAAAATCACAGTGAAATCTCTGTTAAAGAGAACTGATTCAAATTTCCCCCCAAAAAAGGAAGCCATTCCCCAATTGATAAATGGTCAAATGTATGCAAAGGCAATATACAGATGAGGAAATCAAAGTGATCCATAGTCATATGAAAAATTGCTCTAAATCATTACTTATTAGAGAAATGTAAAGTAAAGCGTCTCTGAGGTACCACCTCACACCTCTCAGACTGGCTAATATGACCAGAAAGGACAATGATCAATGTTGGAAGGGTTGTGGGAAATCTGGGACACTAATACATTGTTGGTGGAGCTGTGAACTCATCCAACCTTTCTGGAGAGCAGTTTGGAATTGCACCCAAAGGGCAACAAAAATATGTATACCCTTTGATCCAGCAAAATCACTACTGGGTCTATACCCTTAAGAGATTATGAAAAAGAGTAAAAATATCACTTGTACAAAAATATTCATAGCAGCCCTGTTTATGGTGGCAAAGAATTAGTAATTAAGTAAATGTCCTTCAATTGGGGAATGACTTACAAACTGTGGTATATGTATGTCATGGAACAATATTGTTTTATTAGACACCAGGAGGAATAGGAATTCAGGGAAGCCTGGAGGGATTTGCATGAACTGATGCTGAATGAGATGAGCAGAACCAGAAAAACATTGTACACCCTAACAGCAACATGGGGGTGAAGATCAACCTTGATGGACTTGCTCATTCCATCAGTGCAACAATCAGGGACAATTTTGGACTATCTGCAATGGAGAATACCATCTGTATCCAGAGAAAGAATTATGGATTTTGAACAAAGACCAAAGACTATTACCTTTAACTTAGAAAAAAAAAACCTGTTATCTTATTATATAATTTTGGTATCTCTTATACTTTATTTTTCTTCCTTAAGGATATGATTTCTCTCTCATCACATTCAACTTAGATCAATGCAGACCATGGAAACAATGTAAAAACTAAAAAACCGCCTTCTGTGGGGATGGGAGGAGGGAAGCAAGATTAGGGGGATAATTGTAAAACTCAAAATAAAAAAATCTGTTAACCAGAATGCCTCAGGAATGGGTTTTTTCATTGATTAAAATTTATTTCACCACATGTTGTTGAAAATATGCAAAATAGGGGTGGCTAGGTGGCGTAGTGGATAAAGCACCAGCCCTGGAGTCTGGAGTACCTGGGTTCAAATCCGGTCTCAGACATTTAATAATTACCCAGCTGTGTGGCCTTGGGCAAGCCACTTAACACCATTTGCCTTACAAAAACCTAAAAAAAAAATTTGTAAAATCTTTTACTTAACAAGTATACTTTGCTACCTTAATAAATATAATATTCTGCACAAGGTTGAATCTTGAAGGGCCATGGAATCATTTTAAATCAAATTCTTCTTGTCAAGAATTGAGAAGATTAAAGATATGATTCCAAGGAAGGGCAATCTTTGGTCTTAAGATAAATGAACTTAATCCAGTTCATTGGAAGTACTAAAGTAATTGTTATCTCCATGTGTGAAAATGCATCATGGTTTTTAAGCTTTTAACCATAATATTCTAAAAAAGCCCCAAGGGTGGAGGGAACTAATGGAACTACATAAATGTCTGTCTGGAAATCATTTTGTCTATTTTCCATGTGCATTTTTATCACTCATTCTCTCTATTACTCCTTCTTAGTATTTTATCACTCTTTAAAAAAAAAACTGAAATGTAAATCTTTTATTATTTGTTGTCATTGCCTAAAATGGTTTTTAAAATAATTTCTTGAATTGCATGTAATAGTAATATTAAAATGTTTTAATTAAAACATTTAATTAAAAAACATATTAGTAGAAACTTAATTTTAATCCTTTTTTACTCCTCAAATTCTAAAACTAAATTAAGATTAAAAAAATCATAACGTTCCCCAATTGCAATTGTTTTTACTCATTTCATTTAAAACACTTTGAATAAGTGATCTTAGGTAAGAAAATATAGTTCCTTATCTGTGTTGTAAGAAATTAAGTGAAATCCACACTGACTTTAAAAAAACCCAACTATTTGATACGAATCAGCTTTAGATATTTTGCCTTTCTTCCAAAGGAGTGATAAAATTCTGGATTATCGGCATATCCCCAGATGGTTTCATGAAAAGATGATTTTACAGGTTATGTTTTATGTCAATATAGTGTAGGAATAATAAATATATATATGAGATGTGTTACTGGGCTGAATTTAACAGAGAATAAGTAAAGACACTGGGAGCTAGAGGCAGGGGGCAACTGGTACCTGGACAGCGGTGGTACTTGTCATCATGGAAAGTCTAAAAGAAGGTGAAGGGCTAAGCAGAACAGTCAAGGGTAGGGGCGGTTAGGTGGCACAGTGGATAGAGCACTGGCCCTGGAGTCAGGAGGACCTGGTTTCAAATTCAGCCTCTGACACTTATTACCTAGCTGTGTGATCTTGGGCAAGTCACTTAACCCCATTGCCTTGTAACCCCCCCCCCCCCAAAAAAAGGAGCCAGGGGTGGAAGTCATAGAGCACAGCCAGAAGGAGGGAATGTTGAGAAGATAGGCAGAGAACAAAAGGGAAGGAAGGCACCACTGGGGTCCTCAGGCTCAGAAAGGGCATAGAACGTATGAGTGTTGGGAAACTAGACCCATGGGACTGGGGTGGGGGGGGAAGAAAGATTTTACAGTGCAGTTTGATTATCATATTTAATAACACTATGAAACTTAGAGCAATGCTCCATGGGGTTGTCTGAATAAAGGGATAAATAGTGATATTAAAAGGAATGTAAAATTTCAACTGGAGCAAACAGGAGAGAAATAAGGGCATATTTATAGCACTTATTTCAAAGTGAATAACAATTTTTATTAAATTATTTTCATAGCCTTGATGATATTTGTATTTTCATTTTGGGGGCTATCAATAATGTTCTCCACAAAAGATTTCAGATGAAGAGATTAAGTGATTTACCTAAGGAGATAGTGAAATAGGAGACAAAACTGGTTCTAATTTCAGCAAACATCGCATCCTCTGTGTAGGTGATCCTAGACAAATCATTCACTAATGTTAACTAGCCAATCCCCAAACATTAATTAAGTGTTCATTATGTGTAGACTACTCTCAAGATCTTACGTTCTAATAGGAGAATCAACAAAAGTCATACATAAAATGGTATAAACCTGGGGTGAATAAACTGGTGGGGGGGCAGGAGTAAGAAGACCACTAGACCTTGTCTAGAGGTGTGGAGGACCTTACCTAGAATGTACAATAAGGCTGGAAAGGTAGTATAACACCAGACAGAAAGAGTTTTAAATACCCAAGAGAACTCTTTTCAATTTGATTCTAGAGATAATAAGGAACCATTTGAGGTTAATAAGTAACAATCTAACACAGTCAGACTTGCTTTAGGAAAACCTTTTCTCCTAAATGATTTTTTTGGAGGATGGATTAAGTGTGGGGAGAGATGTGAGGCAGAGAAATCAACCAGAAGACTATTATAATCCTCCAGGTAAGAAATGAAGGCCTGAACTAAAGTAGTGGCTTTTTGAGTAGAAAGATAAGGAAATATGTGAGAAATGTTGTGGAGGTAGAACTGGCAAGTTTGTATGCTGAGCAGAAATGAGGATGTGAATGAGAATCGAGTTCAGGATGATGTCAATGCTGCAACCCAGGGTGATGGTAGGATGGGGGGCATCGCAGAGAAACAGAGAAGTTTGGGAGAGGGAAGAGTATGGTAAGAAGTAGTTTTGTATGTAATTCACTGGATGTGGCAAACCAGCATCCTTACTCTCTCAAATACACACACACACACACACGTGTGTGTATTTGAGAGAGTCCCTCTTATTTCTAAATACTAAAAGAGAATTCATAAATTGACTTTTTTGGTGACTTTAAATAGAAGTCCTTGAGTAAATATTTCTATCATCTTCAATTCCCTTCTCCACGTTAACTTTTGAGAAAGGCTAACTTTAACTTAAAGGTTACTGTTGAACCCATTCTTGAGACCTAATTGACTCAGAGGAATAAAGCCGAGGGCAGAGGACATCATTTCCTGGTGGCTGGAATCAAAACAATCCTGAGTGCTTCTTCAGCCTAGCATGGAGGCATACTAGGCTATGGAGTTCAGAAGCAGGAGCTCAGTTGAATTAGTATGTGGTCCTTGATGCACAGCCTTGTGGACTATCTTCTTGCTTTGGGTAACTACATCTTTCTTTTGCTAACTGTTGAGTGTTTTACATTCCAGCTTTTTAAAACAGTAGTATTTTATTTTTTCCAATTATATCAAAAGACAATTTTTAAACATTTACTTTTTTTTTTTAGGTTTTTGCAAGGCAAATGGGGTTAAGTGGCTTGCCCAAGGCCACACAGCTAGGTAATTATTAAGTGTCTCCGAGACTGGATTTGAACCCAGGTACTCCTGACTCCAGGGCCAGTGCTTTATCCACTGCACCACCTAGCTGCCCCGAACATTTACTTTTAAAATAATTTAAGTTTGAGTTCCAAGTTTTCTCCCTCCCCTTCCCTAAAACAGCAAGCAATTTGAAAGAAGTTATATATCACATTTCAACAATAAGTCTAATATACCAAGGGAACCTGACTGAATCAGGATAGTCTCTTTACATGCATTTGAAAATGTCCCACTGATTGCTTAGTACTAAAAAGGGAATTCATAAACTTTGTGAGGTTTACACATTTTATTAACTTAAGTGTTTCAACAATTTTTGTCTGAACATTAAGTTGGTGTGGAACAAAATTCTAAGAGTTTTATAACTTTACTCAAAAGACATAAAGTGCTGTCAAGTTGTGCTAGATTCAAAATTCAGAAGATAGGAAAGGAAATTCTTACATAACTTTTAAAACACTTCAATGAATAGGGTTTTCTTCTTGGAATATACAACCCTGCCAGAGAATACCTAAATGAAACAATAGTAGTATTGTATCTATGTGTGAGAAAGAAAGGGAAAGGGGCCAATTTAAACTAAGAGTTAAAGTTCAGGAAAATGAAAAAAAGAAATCGAAAAGCTCTTCTAATTGTAATCATTTTCACTTATTTTGTAAAAATTATTTCAAATTTATTTTTTTTAAATCTCTCTTTCCTTTAAATCGTTTCCATAATGAAATTGGTTGTAATTTAATATATTACAGACCAATCTTGAACTCTAGGCAAAGATGGAGAGATCTTGTAATTAAGTTTCAGTTAATACAATTGGATTTAAAGTTAAAAGATTAGAGATAAAAAAAAAATAAACAGCTTCATTGTATAAATGAGAAAAATTAAGCCACAGTGTTTATTTGTAATCTTCAATGGAAGCTTGCCCACTTGAAAAAAAAGTCAATGAAGCATTAGAATCTCATTACAGATAAAAAAAAAGCAGTGGTGTAATACACCATAAAGAATTCTTGGATTCACAACGAGATTGGGCTCAGAATCTTGGCTCAGCCACTTCCTCTGTAACTTAATTTCACTGAATCTAAGTTTCCAAATATGTAAAATGGTAACATTAATATTTATAAAACCTACTTTACAGAACTGTTGTGGGGCTTGAATGGAAACAAAGAAAACATATTACAAAGTGCAATATAAACCTTACTGTTTAAAATCAGGATTTCATAAGGACAAAAAGTAAGCAGGTCCTGGATTTAAGCTGAAACCCTCTAGCTCTACACTTCCTGATCTTCCTATAAAATTGTCTTTTCTTTACTGAAGCTTTCAACACATCCCTTGACGATTGGCTTGAGTTATATTTCAAGATTCATTTGCAAATTGTAGGGTAAAAACAATGAAAAGATCTAGCAGAATCATTCTACTGATTTTCTATGCTTTTCTTGTTTTTTCATTCTATGTTTTAGGTCTTGTCCTGAGTATGTGGAGGGTAGGGAAACATGAATTAAATTCTTTTCTATTGATAACCTTCAAACCATTAACCAAAAAAAAAAGTATAAATCGTCAAAATCAGAGTATGCTTTCCAAAGCCTCTCTTTGAAGGTTTCCTAAGAAGGTAGAACTTGTACATACTTAAATCTGGATTATCTAAAATGCATAAAAGCATAAAAGCCAGAGCTGCCTTGGTCTGGAGCTTACATGTTTGTCTGGTTTTTCTTCCTAGATGGATCATTCTCCCTGTACCACCATTACAGTAGTTAGTTGAGAAAGCAAGAATAGAGAGGTAGCTCTAGCTGAGGTTTGGCAAAACAAAATGTCAGCCAGGGAGGCAATGGGCAGTGAAAGCAGAAAAGTATTGCTAATCTTGAAAATGTGATTTATGTCTGTAACAGGCACTTATAACAAAAGGAATGAATCTCTAAAGTTCTCAAGAGAGCCAAGAATGACAACTAGGTCAAGGAAAGAAGTGAGGGATTTACCATCATGAAATTTCAAAGTCAGCATTTGAGCATAAAAAATATATTTTTCCTCTAATGCTTGGTAGTCACGCTAAATTAAAGAGGTATGAATGGTTCACATAAAAATTTCTGCAGGAATGTCTCTGTAAATATACTTTTCTCTATTAAAAATTTTTTTTGAGACTGGTAGAACTGGCTGGAAGAATATTGGATACCTAGATTTTTGTTAAAAATAAACTTGCCAAATAATTGATTTCAATATTTTCTATTTTTCTTCTCTTTTCTGGTGGTTCATTTAAAATAACAATATCATTTCTTCCCATGTTTTTGTAAAATATTTAGGTGGGGGACTACAGATTCACAATATTGCATATACTGGCAAAAAAGACCAATAAAATGGCTCATTTTGCTGAATATTTTTTCTTTTTTTGATCACTGTTATGAGTGGGGAAACAAATACATTTGGAAATGAATGTGATATTGAAAGAAAAGGCAGCAATTAATAAATAGGAGAAAAGAACGAATAAAGACTCCTGATAAGGATTTATAGGGAAGGACTGAAAATTGTAATGGTATTTTAAGTGTTGAAATTAAATTAAATATAACTAAACAAGTTCAATTCATTGTGCGGCATCTAGGTGATATAATGGTTAGATGCTGAATCTGGAGTTAGGAAAACCCATCTTCCTGAGTTCAAATCTGGCCTCAGATATTTATTGGCTGTGTGACTTTGGGTAAGTCACTTAGTCTTGTTCATCTCAGTTTCCTCTTCTGTCAAATGAATTAGAGAAGGAAATGGTAAACCACTTTAGTATCTTTCTTTTCTTTTTATTTAAGGCAGTGGGGTTAAGTGATCTGCCCAAGGTTACACAGCTAGGTAATAATTAAGTATCTGAGACTGGATTTGAACTCAGATCCATCTGACTCTAGGGACAGTGCTCTATCCACTGTGCCACCTAGCTTCCCCTCATTCTAGTATCTTTGCCAAGAAAATCCCAAATGGGATCATGAAGATTCAGACACAATTGAAAAATAGACGAACAACAATTCAGTTCATTGCACTGACATTCAAAATTAAGTTTTTAATAAAACATTCCATTATAAAAAGGAAGATCCATTCTTACATCTGTGAATAGTCATCAGAAGAAAGGCACAACATTAAAAAAAAACAACACAGGATGGCTACAGTTTTTCTAACATGATAAATTTATCTGGAGGGAATAAGCTATTGAAAAGATCCATTGTGTTATATTTTTAAAAAGAACTGTGTGGCTCAGCTTTTGAAACTGTTCTTGAATTCTCTTTGCTTCTCATTGCCTCAATAGAATTTATCCTATCTTTTGTAAGCTTTACTTCACTATACGATAACCCATCACATTCCCATGTACTCACTTTGCACCCACGCCACCACATTTGTCTTCGAAGCTGTTTCGATCTGTTGCTAAAAGCTGTTGCGTTATCTGATAAGCTTTCTAAATCACAGAAGAGACAGAGAGTGATTAAAAGAACCAGCAAGATTTCTTTATCAGATACACACAGGCAAGAAAACATCAATTTCTAGCTCTGCAAACTTACTTCCTCTTAATCATTAATTTAATATCATCCACAAAGTATCTATTTCAAATAAGAAAATTTCAAATGATTATGGTCTGTTTATATTTTAATTTATATTAACTATGGCATAACTTTACAAATAGGAGATAAATAAATGATTGCTAAATAAATGATTACAAATCTTTCACCACAGGTACCAACTTCAGTGAGGAAATATTATTTAAAAGTTAAATGGCTTAAGTGTTTAAGTAATTTGAAGTTTAAACAAGAAAATGAGCTATAAGCTAGCGAATGCCAGAAACTGAACTGGGCCAAACCAGTGAATTTTAGATAAACAAGTTTCTTGTTCAAACAAATGTATAAAGGACAGACTATCTACAAAATAAGAAGGAAAATCTGTGGATAAATGAAAGAAACCAACCAGGACCAACAAAACAAACATGAACAGCAGAATGGCTTGACATTGTCTTGCTGAGAAGTAACTAGTGAGCTTAAGTTATCCGAAGCCTCTGACTCCTTTAGTTAGCCAACAAAGACTATCAGAATTCTAGAAGAAAATAAGATGCTTATTCAAAAGATAACTTTTTCACTCAACTTTAATCTCCACTTTTTAGGAAGTGATCAAGTAAATACTTGAAAGAAAGCTGATTTACATTGAATAATGAAAAATAAGGGGTTAGTAAAACTGTTACTTAAACCAATGTTTAACTTAGGAAAATCTTGACACAACACTTAATCATATTAATTTATCATAATATTTAATTATATTAACTCTTAATTTTAAGTTATTAATTCCAATATTGTTAATTAAATCTAAAACATCAAAATAAGAGGAAAAAGTAACTGAACCTGATTTGTCTTGTAGCTCATCCAGTCTCTCTCCTCTTTCAATCACTTTTGTAATATTCTCTTGCATGACATCAATTACTTCATCCACCTGATTCTGTACACTAGATTAAAAAAAATGGGCTTAGAGGACAAAAAAATCATTTCTCCTTGGGAATAAAACTTTTCTACTTACTAAGTGATAAAAAGAGAATGCTCAAAACCACAATATTATCCATACTGGTAGACTCTAGGATAGAAGTGTCAAATACTAGGAAGAAGATTAAAATGTAACTGGGAAATAAATAAAATATAATCTAGAAGATATTAATTTGTGGTTTTTAGGACAATATACAGTCATAAAAATCTGTGTCTAGGGGGCAGCTAGGAGGTGCAGTGGATAGAACACAAGTCTTGTAGTCAGAAGGACCCTAGTTTGAGTATGACTTCAGATTCTTTTTATTTGCTGGTTGTCTGACCTTGGGCAAGTCATTTAACCTTTAAAAAAAAAAGGAAAGGAAAGGAAATCTATTTGCATTTGATATCACTGTTCTACAAAATTAAGTTATATACTTTGAGACATTTGGTATAGATTATTATGTACTATTTGTTACCTTCGAATCTTGTACAGTAGTGTCAAACTCAGATAGAAATGAACATATTAATATAGAAAACTTCAAATTAATATTATCTATACTCCATTATGTTTTTATTTATTTTTACATTTTTCCCAATTACATGTTGATCTGGTTCAAGCCACACTAGAGGCCCATTTCTGGGCCATTTGCTGCTGAGTTTGCTATCTTTTGTCTTAAAGGACTTTTTCCTCTGCATCTCTGGTCATTTTTTTTTCTCTTGAATTTTAATGTATTTTTTTCAATTATATGTAAAGATAGTTTTCAACATTCACATTTTTGTTGTTTTTGAGTTCCATATTTTTCTACCACTCTCCCTTCTCTCCCCCCACTCCCCATGACAACAAGTAGTATGTTTTAGGTTATATGTGTAAAATCAACATATTTACATATTAGTCATGTAGTGAAAGAAAAATCAGACCTAAAGGGGAAAAAACATGAGCAAAAGAAAAAACAAAACACGTTTTAAAAAGTGAAAACAGGATGCTTTGGTCTATATTCAGACTCCATAGTTTTTTTCCTAAATGTGGGATGGCATTTCCCATCACAAGTCTTTCAGAATTATCTTTGCTGAACTGCTGAGAAGAGCTGCATTTATCATAGTTGATCATCTCAAAATGTTGCTATTAATGTATACAATGTTCTCACTTCCCTCAGGATCAATTCATAGAAGTCTTACCATGCTTTTCTAAAGTCCAGCCACTATGATTTCTTACAGAACAATTGCACTCCATCACATTCACATACCATCACTTGTTAAGCCATTCCCCAATTGATGGACATCCCCCCAATTTCCAATTCTTTGCCACCACAAAGAGCTATGAATATTTTAGTACTTGTGGTTCTTCCCGCCCCCCCTTTTATGATCTCTTTAGCATATAGACCTAGTACTGGTATTGCTGAGTCAAAGGATAAGCACAGCTTTATTGCCCTTTGGGCATAGTTCCAAATTGCTCTTTAGAATGTCTGGATTAGTTCACAGCTAAACCAACAGTCTCCCAGTTTTATTTTCCTTTTTTTAAAAATCATCTCAGCCCATCACAGGTGTGAATGATACCTCAGAATTGTTTCAATATGCATTTTTCTAATCAATAATGATTTAGAGCACCTATATTTAGATATATGACTTGATACCTTTAATTTCTTCATCTGAAAACTGCCTGTTCATATCCTTTGGACATTTATCTGTTGGGAAATGACTTGTATTCTTATAAATCTGACTCAGTTCTCTATATATTTTAGAAATGGGTTTTTAATCAGAAACACTAGCTGTGAAAATTGTTTCCCAGCTTTCTGCATTTCTTCTAATCTTGGCTGCATTGGTTTTTATTTGTGCAAACAATTTAATGTAATCAACATTACCCATTTTGCATCTCTTTGTTTGATCATAAACTCCTCCCCTCTCTATAGATCTGACAGATAAACTATTCTATGTTCTCCTAATTAGCTTCTGGTATCATCCTTTTTTCTAAGTCCTGTACCCATTTTGAATTTATCTTGCCACAGGGTCTGGTCATTCTTCCTACCAGATTTCCCTGGTAGACCTTGTATCATTGCAAGCACCAATGTAAGTAGATTAGAGAAAGGAAATTTTTAAAGTCTAATCAGATATGAAGAACTCTATTCCTTTGTTCTATATTTACTCCTCAGTTTGCTCAGAGACTCTTGAAGATTCCTAAGAGTCAGTCAATCAACAACCACCTACTGTGTTTCAGACACTATGCTAAGTGCTGAAGATACAAAGGCAAAAACTGTCCTTGCCCTCAGGAATTTATGATCTAACAGAAGAAGCAACATGTAAACAATTACACACACACACACACACACACACACACACACACACACACACACACACACACACGAGCATATAAGGTGGATGGGAATACCCTGATCTGCACATCTTAATCACAGGACTAATAATGACTACTATGTGAACCAACAACAGCTGAGCACAAAAGCATAGGTTAACCCCCCATCCTAATCAATAACTAAGTTATGAAAGATCACAATGTAAAGTACTATACAGGTATGCAGAGGCTGTATCAAGTATAGACTTGGATCAATATTTCTCAACTAAAGATTTAAAAATACCTAACTTATGAAATATTTCTTATAACAGCTCCATCTAAATTTATTTAAATAAGCTGTTGACTTTTCACCACTATTTTTTAAGAGAAGATAAAGAAGAGATGCAATATTGGAATAGAGTATAGGATAAAGGATAAAGGATGCAGCTTTTCTCAGCAGTTTAGCAAAGACAGTACTCCCTGACAGAACACTAAAAAGCAGTTGAGGGGAAGATGAACCTACTTAGCTCTTGGAATGGGATCCAACTCATCCCAATAAAAGAAACTGTAAAGAAGGTAACAAATACATACAAATTGAAACAGTTTGATCAGAATTTTTATAGCAACCTTTGCTTAGCAGACTTGGAAGTCACCTTATAATACTCATGGATCACATAGAGAATTGGCAATGATGCTTAAGATGCAGAAATTGCAAGGGGGAAGGAACTGTTTAAATAAATACACAGGAAAAAACCCACAGATTATTTATTATTATTATTCATTATTAATTATTCCCCTCTAGTTCTATGATTTCACTGGTATGGTTTCCTAGAGAGGAACTCCCCCAACCAATACAAAATGGTCATCATTTCTTCTTACAGAGTTTTCTGAGGCACAAAGGTTAAATGACTTAGGGCCACATCATCAAAATGATGTATTATGAGATTTGAACTTAGGTCTTCTTGATTCCAAGGCAATTGAAACATTCATTATTCTCCACTGCCTTTCAAGATAATACAATTTTAAAGACATCTACAACAGAGTGGACAAATCTAAAACAATCAAAAAGATCATGGGGGGGCGGGCAGAGCTAGGTGGTGCAGTGGATAGAGGACTGCCCCTGGAGTCAGGAGGACCTGAGTTCAAATCGGACCTCAGAAACTTAATTACCTAGCTGTGTGATCTTGGGCAAATCATTTAACTCCACTGTCTTCCTAAAACTTGAAAAAAAAAAACATCATGGAAAAGACTATTATCTCTTCACTCCTAAACCCCAGCCAAAATAAAGCAACCAAAAAAAAAAAAGTGATCAAATAATCTACTGGCCACCTTTCTCATCTCTATAAACTTTTAAGAATCATAGATTTAGGAAAAGAGAATAGGCATACTTTTGTGCAGAATATTCCATAGTAGACTACATTTGCACAGTTACACACATGGGAGGGGGGCAGGGGGTACAATACTGAGAATATAAGATCCCAATGACTAATTTGTCAACTATTGAAAAGCATTTGACTTGATAGAACAAAATGTAGCGATAAAGGCTACCTTTCCAAATGAATTAACTTTAATCTTAAGCAATATACAAAATTCCATAATACATAAGACCATAAAAACTGAGTCAAATCAAGTGAGTCACTAAATAATAACAGCTAGCATTTATATTAAGTTTTCAAATTTATAAAGGGTTTTAAAAAAGGACATTCATTCATTTGATCCTCACAACTCTATGCTATGCTATTTTTACTCTCATTTACAGATGGAAAAACAAAGGAAAAATCTAGTATTTGTGCTTTACAGTTTATTTAACTTTATGATGTTCATTACCATCTCCCAAGCAAACTTATTTGAGGCCAATAGACTATTTCTCTTTTTATTTTCTTCTGGGTATATCTGGCAAGTTTCAAACTGGGTAAAGAGTATTCTTGCCGACCATAAGATCCACTAAAACTGATCTAAGAAATGACTCTAACATTTCCACGGCAAAGACTGAAGTAGTTCTGGTTTTAATCATTTCTGGACAGTCAAGACTCAATCACTCATGCCAACAATGGCATAGATAATCCACCATGGGGAAAAGATCTAAGAAGGATGTTGAAAACTTTCTGGCATGCCAATTTTGCCTCATCTATGCTAGAAGGAAAAGTTCTCTGAAAAGAGAGAATAACTGGAAGGCAATCTGTCCCACTACCTTAAAACAAGCCTCCCCACCTAGAAGATGAGACCAGATCTACCCAGCCAGTGACTGAAGCTGCACCCTTACTCCTGCAATTTTCTCAAATGCTCAAAAAAGGGAATACCTTGAACACTTTGGACACCTTGAAACATGACCCAAAGACATCTCAAACTCAACATAGGTGAAACCAAAGGCATTATCTTTTTCCCCAAAACCCAACTCTCTTTTGAGTATCTGTACTACATCAATCCTTTCATTCACCCAGGTTTACTTCTGAATTCCTCAAGTCTAGCTGTTCAGTTGTTTTGATTCTAGATCTTTAGCTTTCCCATTCATGTATTTCTCTCCATTCACATGACCATTACCCTAGTTCAGGTTCTCCTTACCATGACTTATGGCAAAAGCTTCTTCCATGGACCTGCAGATTCAATCAATTTTATTTCCTTAGAGCTGCCCAAGAGTCGTCCTAATGCACAGACTAGGTCATCTTCTTACTCAAAAACTTCCAAAGTCCTTGTTGACTATAAATCACAAACTCTTTTTGCTTGGCATATAAAGCCTGCCACAATCTGACTCCAGTCTACTTCCAGATATCACTCTCCTACTCACAACTTATTATCACTGATGTCTACTTATCCTACACAAGTATTTGTTATCTCTTCCAAAACAATAGAAGTTTCTTGAGGGTGGGAAATGTTTTCATCTCAGGAAACCCAGAATCTAGCACTGTGCTTGGCCCATGTAGGTGCTTAAAAAAATGCTTGTACAGTAATGAATGATGAAAACTTGGCATGATACTTCTGAAAAGAGATTCTTCCCAATCTCAACCCAGAGCTACAACAAGTAATTCTGGAATTGAACCAAGCACCACAAAACTGAGCAGCAGGGGAAATCTTGGGTTTACCATTGTTCAAGAGGTTGCCACTGAGGGGAAGAAGCAGGACAGGGAAAGACTGAAAGATTAAGAGGGAGTTAAGGAGCACAGTGAACAAGGGTGGGGAACTGGATTTAGCTTTACATTAGCCTTCCTTGTAAACTTCTTATTGACCTCAGTCAACTCTAAACCAGTAAGCTGTAAAATAACTGCCTATCTCCAGTCATAGAAATTTTCTACATTAAGTAGAGAGAATTCCATCGATCAATCAATAAATCTAATCTGTTGCCAAGACCTATTGATTTCACCTTTGTATCATTTCTCAAATATGCCCTCTTCTCATTCATCCACTAAAATGATTTTCCTTTTAAAGGTCAAGTCTTATATCACCCATGCAATTAATTTGACTGGCTCTGTTATCACCCCTAGGATCAAATATGGTATCATTCTGACCTCAAATGAGGTCAAACATGAGATCAATTTTGTGCTTCTGTTTCGGGGCCACAGAATTTGACTCTCCTGGTCAACTTCTTGGCAATGAGCCTTTCCATACTTAGTTAGACTGATCTTCAGAAAAAAAATATTTTTTACCAGGTCTATACTTGAAAATTTCCAGCTTGTTAGATCCTGGAACAGCCTTCAAGAACTAGGGTAGTCATTATGAGACTACAAAGGTATCATAATAGTTAGTACCTTTGTAAAATTATCAATAGAAAAAACCTAATATTATCTTAAAGAATAAAGGTTTTCTAAATAGCAATAGTTTATATTCATCAGAATAAAAACCTTAAGAGAATAATAAATGTTGTTGTTCAGTCATTTCAGTTGTGTCTGACTTTTTGCAACCTCATTTGGGATTTTTCTTGGCAAAAACGCTTCCCAAAAATACTGACCACTTCCTTCTCCAGCTCATTTGACAGAAGAGGAAACCGAGGTAAACAAGGTTAAGTGACTTGTTCCGGGTCATATAGCTAGTAAATGTCTGAGGCCAGATTTGAACTCAGGAAGATGAATATTCCTGATTCTAGACACAGTCCTCTATAAACTAGACCACCTAGCTGCCCCAACAATGATTTAACAATAGTATGTTAAGTATGATATTTCCTTGGTACAAAAGGCCATTTCATAGAGTAATGTATCATCAGGCTAATTTTTCTCAGTGGGTTCTACTGCCAGAGCAGGATTATTATTCAGAGTAAAAAAAAAAAAAGAAAAAAGAAAATTGGCATCTCCAGGGGCACAGAGAAGCCCTTATTTTCTTGAATGTATCATTGTTCCATAAGTCATAGTCAAATAGGAAACATCATATATTCCAAGAAACTTTCTTAGGATGAAAGAGTTATAATGAGAAGGAAGCGATACTGTGCAAACCTCTCATTACAGAGATGAGGAAACTGAAGTCACACAGGCTAAAGGTTTGACCATGGTCATATGGGTAGTGTTAATGGGGGGATTTGAACTTAGGTCCTTTCACTCTAGAGCCAGTGTTTTTTCCACTGTAACATAGTGCCCTCTCAATGTAGACTGCTATTCCTTGCTGGCTGAAGCAATCAATATAGTAATTTCACCAATTTTATCCAATTTATCTTTAATTAGGCACTAACTGGCAAAATGCTACTTTAGTATTATAAGGTAGTAATAATAATCAAACTTCCTTTCATTTTTATCAAAATAGCCTATTTTTCTCTTTAGTACAATATATTCCTTTAAAAAGGAAATAAAAACCCCTATAACATTCAAACAATGCTTAACTTCTCCAAATAGCATTATCTTGGAATAGCAATCAATAAGCATTTATAAAAACTTAATCTAGACATAGAAAGGCTACATAAGGGGAATAGGAGAGGAAGGAAAATAAGCATTTAAATGGTGCCTAGTGTCCACCAGGGATTGTACTAAACATTTTATAAGAATTATCTCATTTCAGCCTACCTTAAGAGGTAGATGCTGTTATTATCCTCATTTTACAGTTGAGGAAACTGAGGCAAATATGGGTCAAGTGATTTGCTCAGGGTCACACTGCTAGTAAGTTTCTGAAGCCTGATTTGACCTCAGGTCTTCCTGTTGCCAGACCAACCACTCTATCCACTGAGCCACTTAACCGCCTTATGAACTCCACAGATTCAGGTGGTCAAAAAGGGAGAAGCAATGTAAAATGTAGGTAAGGACAATTCTCATTAGACAACTAGATGACAAATTAATAGCTAAAATACTGGTTGCTAAAATATCAAACATATTAAGATGTATAAGGTTTGATCTTTGTGGGTCCTCTTAGGCAGAAATTTGGTAAACATGACATGTCTTCATTCAAGTATTGATAAAAATGTTAAAACACCACCACAAAGCCAAAAATGCAGGTTGTTCCCTGGGACACGCCAGTGGAAGAGCCCCTCCAAAGAGACATCAAATTCCCTAATGATTACTCTTCAGGTTTGGAAATTCAACCAATTCCAAATACTTTTTCTATAAGAACAGCACAGGAGACTTCATCAAATATATTGCTAAAAATCTATGTATCTTTTATCCTTTGCTTTTTGAATCAATAGGCTCTTTATGAATATTGTTTACTTTTTAAAATGGTCACTAGCACTTTAATTTCATATTTAGATATTTCACCAGACCAAGCAATCTCATTGGTCTACAGCTGAAAGAGGCTAAATAAGAGGCAACATATTGTTATGAACGGGTATTGGTAAACAAACTTGGTCCCAGTCTCATATTTTTTCCTGGGATCAAGTTTGGTTACCCTTTCATAATAATATGTTGCTTCTTGTTTTGTCCCCTCCCCTTCAGTGTTAATATAAGTTCCTCCCTATTTTTTTTTTAAAGAGACCTGTTTAATTCAAGTGTGTCTTCCTTTCCATTTGTTCAGATCTGTAGTCACTAACAGAAAATTACTTCTCTTTCAAGTGTATTACTTTCCTTACTAAAACATAAAAAAAACTCATGGGAGTCTGTCCCATTATTTAAAAAGAAAAACAACCAAAGAGATAAAGTTTATACTGAATTTTAATATGATTTATCAAATCCAGAATTCTAAAGATTACCAGAAGTTTTTAAAGAAGTAATGAATATGAAACTTTAAAATATAAACAACAATTTTTAAATTCCTTACACTGTTGGTGAAATTTTAATTATCATGAGGTTACTAATGAAACATTATTTCCAACCATTACACTGGTTAATGGGGATCAAAGAGTTCTAAGGTATTAAGATTCATTGAGAATGTGTAGTATAAGAGCTAAAATATCACTGAGAAAATTCCAATAAAGTAAATACATTGGAACAAAAGAATCATTTATCTACAGTGGAAAAAAAGTCTACTACATATGTATCTTTTAAATTACAAAGAGTATCTGGAAACAACAATAGATAAAATCATTTCAACTATAAAGTAGGCCTGTTGATTATAAAAGCCAAGTTAGCTATAATTTTATAATATTTTCTTTTGGCACAAAATACCCTTTTTTTCCTCCCTTTTCTGTAAATTGTGTACTTTTGCTCTCAGGAAGATGTTATCTGAAAATCAGCCTAATTTAAGTGACTCAGGTAATCTTTGAGTCTAATGCCTTTATGTTTAAATTCAGAAACTGGAAAAATTTAGACTTAGTAGTTATACTAACTTCTTGATTTGGTAAAAACCACCTCATAAAGATAGCAGCTTTTTTCCAGTTAGTCAACTGCTTAGTAAAAGTCTAGGCAAATGTAAACTGCTAAAATGAATAAATAGTTTTTATTCCACAACACAAATAATAAAAAAAAATCACATAATTAGTTTCATTGGAAAATGTTGTGTGTAATTTAGGTATTGATGCAATTGCTGTGAGATATAAGGTAGTTTTTCACTGAAGATAAAAGGGCAATATAAGCTAATACTTTTAAACACTACAACTATAATGGAAAGGGGTTTGAGATTTTCATAGGAGGATGTATTTAGTTAGTGTATCCTGAGAGCAAATTGTAATTTATACATCTAGGAAAAAGATAAAATGCATGGATATTGCTGACTACATAATTAGTCATAATTTTGCTTAAAGAAAGAACATACTATTTTAGTAGTTGAATATCTCCTTAGGATCATAAGACTCTCCTATGAATGGAGCAAAAGACAACACTCAAAAAAGCATTTATTAAAAATTATACACTTCCTAAAAGCTAGACCCTGGCCTTGGTGCTAGAGCTACAAAAAAAATAGGGAACCCCCCCCAAAACCACAGTCCCTATTGAATTCCAAGGAAGTTAGGTTATAATGGAGATATGAGAAGACAAAAACCTAGAAGGGACATATACTATGGTCAAAATTGTTGAGATTATGAAGAGAGTTTCCAGTGTTTTCATTTGGGGATGGGTCCATGGTATTGTCCAAAACATAAGACTATTAACTCAACCCTGTGTTCAATAAACTGGAAAATAGAAATTACTCCAGAAAGAAGTCACTACTTCATTTTTTAAAAAGCCCCCAAAATGCTGGAAAAAAACTAGAAAGTAGTATGGCAGAAATTAAGCTTAGACAACATCATATGCTATATTCCCAATAAATGTAAAAATGGCTATGTCACCTTAATATTAAAGATCATACCAGAAAACCATTTAGAAAAAAAGCGGACCATATATTTTTCATGGCTATGAGTAGGAAGTCTCTTCTTAAACAAACAAAGGATGAAGGCAATGTTGAAAAATATTTCTAACTCTGATTAAATGAAACTGCAAAGCTTCTGCAGAATCAAAATGAATGCATCTAGGCTAAGAAGGAAAACAGTCAAATAAGAAAAACATCTTTGTATCAAAATTCTCGGATAAAGAATTGGTATACAAGATACACAAGACAACACACACAAATATACATAGATGTGTGAGTGACCCTAAGACTGTTTACAACATATACTAATATCCATATGTATAACCAAAGGTCATATCTCAAGAGAAAAGTAGTATTCTCAAAATAAGAAATGCAAAATATTAACAACTATATGGATGAATATTTCAATTCACTGCTAATAATAAAAGAAACACAAATCAAAACAAATACAGAGGGTTTTAACCTTGTACCCAGCAAATTGTCAGTTAACAATAGTTGGGAATAGTTAGTACTTAAGAATATGTAGAAAGATGGGCACACTAGTGAATTGTTGGCGAGCTATGAACTAATTCAACTATTTTAGAAAGTAATTTGGAATTATGCAAATAAAATTGTTAAAATTGTCATATTCTTTCCCCCAGAGATTTCACTATTAGCCTTTTACCTAAAAGAGATCATTTGACAAGAAGAAAACTCCCATGGACATACACCAAAATATTTACAGCAGCACTTTTTTATGGTCATAGAGAATCAGAAATAAAAGAGATGCTCATCAGTTGGGAATGGCTAAACAAACACACACTGCATGAATGTAACAGAATATTACTTCACTGTAAGAAATTATGAATAAAATGAATACAGAGAATTATAGAAAGACTTACATGTTCTGATAGAGTGAAGTAAGCAGAGTTAAGAAAGTGATATTACACAATATATACAATATTGCACAAAACAATATGCAGTACACAATAACTTCCACAATGTAAATGTAAAGAACAACTACAAAACAATCAAAAGTGAATACTGCAAAGTAAGAAAGAACAAGTTTGGCCCCAAAGAAGTGATATGAGAACATAACCTACCCTACATCCTTTAAAGAGGTTAGAGGTCCAGGAAGGTATATTGCATATATATTCTGATTACTTATATGAATTAGTCAATTTTACTGATTTTTTTTCCTCTTTTTTTTTGTGATATAGGACAGTTTTCTGGGAACAAGAAGGGCAAAGTTGTACTGAAGTAAAAAAAAGATATCAATTAAAATTATTTTTAAGAAAGAAACAGGGACAGTTAAGTGGTGCCATGGATAGAGTACCAGCCCTGGAGTAAGGAGGATATGAGTTCAGATCTTTACTCAGACACTTGGCACTGGCTGTGTGACCTTGGGCAAGTCACTTAACTCCACTGCCTTGTCAAAAAAAAACCCCTAAAATACTGTTTAAAAGTAGACTTTTAATATGTTTGTCTGAAAAAAAAATCATTTGTTTAACCTAGTGATCTCAAAAAAAAAAAAATCACCTGGAATTTAATTATTTCAACTCTGGTAAAACGATAATCAGATATAACTTTATGAAAGTACAACTGATTAGGTTCTTTGATTTGTAAATCAACATGGATGCATCATAAGCAAATCTTCACCATCTCATGGATGAGTACTGCAAGAACTTACTGTCTAATTTTGTCATTCCGGGGTCCAAATTTTGGTCCAGATGGTCCCCTTCTGAAATCCAAGTAAAGAGCAGACATTAACAATGATTATTATTTTAAAATATAAAGTCTATTTTAAGTATAGCTAAATCATTTCTTGCAGTGAAATATATTTTACTGGTACATCTGGAGTTGTACACACTTAAAATTTATTCTTGTACTTCATTCATATTCATTGCTAAACCAATCTTACACATTTCATATTAATGTTATCATTTCTAGGGAATCAAATGCACATAATTATCATTAATTATTCACTACTGCTTCTAGTAAATGGATTTCGAAGCATCACAAGGAATAAATCAGAAAATCAGTAATTGAAAAAAGATAACAAATCATTAAAAAAGCTGATCAACAAAAAATATACCCAAGGGAAAGGAAAATTCACCACCCATTTTTTTTTTTCAGTCAGAAATACAGGTTGGCAGGATTGTATGAAGAAATAATTCCTTCCAAAGATTAAAAATTTCAAAATATGTTATACTTGATTACTAGTTAGCATGAAATTTACATAACAGCTTGGGAGTCATAAAGATGGCCACACTTTGTTATCTCTTTAATATTCTCAAAATGTATATTATCTTAACTATTAACATTTTTTCTGGGTATTACAATTAAATCTGGCAAATTTTAGTGAATATGTGGAATAGGAAAGGTACTAGAGGGCTTAAAATACAGCCAAAAAGCTCACTTTCATATACCAACATGATTTGTACTATAAGGAAAAATATCAGAAATAGCTTAGCAATGTTCATTGTAGATACCTATATAACCTCAAAAACTCTCTTCTGTATCCATTTTCCTTCAGATTTAAAGATATTTTTATATTATGTTATTTTTAAATATTAATATATATTTTCTTTAAAACTCCCACTAAAGTTTTTCTGAACCATACATTCATCCTCAATACAGACTTTCAAAAGACAATAGAGTAAGAGTTGCAAGAGAACAAAGATCTTCTTTTCTCTTTCCAAAATAACCAAAGTAACAATGAAAACTAAAACTGCTAAAATTCCAAATAAGAGTATCTGAATTTTCCCCAAAATTAATAAATCAAAAAGTTCCAAAATAATACAAATCAGTTACTCATTAATTGGAATACAGATTTTAAAGCCCTAGAAACAATGAATATATAAAAAAAGGAAAGAAAACACAACCTCAAAATCCTCAAATGGATATCATATTTAAGGAAGAATTAACATTGGCTGAAAATCAGTGTGTAGCAATTTTAAAAAATCTTGGGAGAAATTGATGCTAGTATCAAATGGTTCTAAAGAACAGAAGGAAATAATTTTAAAGGTTACTAATATGAATAATAGAATAGAAAATTTGAAAGTATTAATAGAAAAATTCATGAATTGCAAAATACTGACCATAAAAACTACATGTTTGAACATAAGGCTACCCCTCAAAAGTGGGCAAATGAAAAGTACAATGGGGAAAAAAGTTCCTGAAAGGAAGATTAGCAAAGCTAAAAACTACCACCAGACTAAAATTAAACATCAGTTTGCCAATTTCCCCAAGAATGGGATGGAATTAGTTTCATCTCTATAGCAAGAGACTTACAGGAAAAAATCCTCTTCTTCATCTGAATCTTCTTCCAAAAGATTTCTCTGAAAAATGAAGCATTTTATAAAATAACTTTTGAGATATAATACAATTACCTTTCTAGAAAACACAACTTTAATCTTTAGCCTTCAAACTTTAATAGGTCATATATCATAGATGAATCCAAAATTTAAACAAATTCTCCTGTAACTCCCTACGTTGAACTTTTAAAAAAATTGACCTTTATAAGAAAACAGGCTTTAAAACATTTCTTTGCCAGTAAGATTAATTTCTAAGTGCTTGTTTGATTTCTATTGTCAATTTTAATTCAAATGCAAATGTCATTTCTGAAGACTTCATAGAAAACCCTTCTCTCTTATCTTCTAACTAACATCCTAGGTTTGATTATGCTCCAGGAAAATAATTTTTTTTCACTTTTTTAGAACTCCTTTAGGAATTCGCCTTCAGAACCTGAAATGTATCTTTTAGAAAGAGCTCCTTAATGGTAGAAAATTTTCTCCCTTGAAGGTTTATTTGGTATTTAGAAATAGTCAAGTCTTCTGATATAAAAATCCAGTGAAAATGATGTATTCACAAGTTGTACTTTTTTTCCTTTTCTTTTTTTTAATCTCAAAGCAAGACCATAAAAATCATAAATCTAGCTTTTTTAGTACCCTAATCTTGAAAAGACAATATTCCAAGGGAAGAGGTTCACATGTATTCTAAAGTGTGGGAGGAAGCAGTATTAGAATAAGTATATAGCCTCAAAAGATAACCACTTGAAAGGAAAACACTCTTTTACATATAGGTTTCTGGTACATTTGATTAAAGGAAAATAAGACATACTTCTAAGTCACACTTCAAACAAGGAAGTGATTTTATTAAAAAAGGAATCCGTTAGACTATTTTTGTGGAATGTTGTATATTGTATATTAAATGACAATTTAATGGTTGGGTGACTTAAAAGTTTACAGCTGGACCTAATCAAGACTATGTCACCTTGGACAAGTCACTAAACTTCCCTGTGATTTTTTTTCTTTTGCTAACAAGACAACTAAAAGTAATAAGTAAGCTTCTTTATAATTTACAAAGCACTGTCCTGACAACAATTCCAAGATAAATAACAATGCAAATATTATTATGCCCTTGGACAGGTGAGGAAACAACTCAGAAAATAAGTGAGGTATCCATGATCACATAGCTGATAAACAGTGGAATAAGGATTTGAACCCAGGTCTTCTGACTGCAAGTCCCTTTTCTGTACTTGTCAATGCCAACAATATATCATGTTCCCGTGGGTGTTTGCTAGATCCTGGCAATCTATAAGGAGGATTCAAGAATTTATTATTAAATCTGCCCATCTGCAGCTTCAGAAGAGAAGACAGGGTCTGATCTGCACTGCGTTACATGAAAATATTAAATATTCAGAAGAAGAATTTTTTTTATTTTCTATCTGGCACAAAACAATTGCTGTAGGAAAGATTTGTCTCCTCAACTTTTGGCACAATAAATTAGCAGACACTTGAGAAAGGTCAAATAATTGCTGTTGTTGTCTGACATGGAATCCTAGCATTTTGGATCCAGATAAGACCTTTAGGATCATGTGATCTAACCCCTACATTTTACTGAAAAGGAGATTGTGGCCTCCACAAGTTAAGAAAAATGTCAAGGTTCCAGAGGCAGGGAACTCTCTGCTATACCATATTGTCCTAAGATGTAGACCAGATGTTAGGTAAGTTCTGATAAGGAATTAGCTAGTAGTAGTATATATGAAGATTACATTTTTGGGGAATATAATGAGTCAATTAACAGATATTAAAAACCATACATTAATAGCAATCTAAACTCAGTTAAGATTCTTTATACAATAGAGGTTCAAAATGCAAATGAGTATAAAGTTTATTATCTAGGCAATGTCTTAGTAGCAATGTTGTGAAGCTGAAATTAAATATTTCTTAAATAATTTCTTGAGGGCAGCTAGGTAGTGCAGTGGAGTCCTGGAGTCAGGAGGACCTGAGTTCAAATCCCACCCCAGACACTAACTACCTAGCTGTGTGACATTGGGCAAGTCACTTCACCCCCATTGCCTTATAAAAACCAAACCAAAAATAAAAAAGAAAGGAAGAAAGAATTTCTAACAGCAGAATCAACTTGAGCTTAATATGAAAAAAAAAACCCAGTATTTTCCCTGGAAAATCAATTGGCAATTAGGAGTTCTTAGCATGGAAAAGGTTAAAAAAAATTCTTGGAAAACAAAATGAAAATAAGTACAAATTACCAATTCTAGAAAATACTACTCTGATATGTAATAGATCTTCATCAAGATAGTCATCGTTTATTCAAAAGGTCATATGTAAATTCAAAAAAGTCTCATCACAAAAGCATTTTGCTGATTTGTTGAATAATGAGAGAGAAACACTAATTATCTTGTTTATTATGTTAATTAAATAACTCCCGTGGTTGGAGCTTAACAAAAAGGAAAAACTCTACGTAGTTAAGTCCTTCCATAAGGAAGCAGAGTCAATAGTTTTAAATGAAGTTAATTTCCAGACCAATGGAGCCACTTATTTAGAGCTTAAAAGAATATTAATCACATTAATCACTCAAGAGTCAAAGGGAGGTCAAATTTTATAGTTTTATAGTCATAATTACAGTTATAAATATATAGTTATAAATAATTATTTAGCATTAACTATTGGATATGGAACTATGCTAAACATAAAAATATCTGTCTTTGAATGTGTTTATCTTTTAAAAAATTTAGGTGTTCATTCATATGTAGAGTTTGGGATCACAAGCTTTTGCCCTTTAATGATAGGTTAAGAGTTTAAAAGATAAAAACTGTAAATTATATTTGTGCATGCACACACCAACAACTTACTTGCTTACTTGAATACAAAATTTACAAGGGCAAGACAAGTTTTGCTTTATGGAACTAAAAATCTTTGCACGATAAGGACTTCAATCTGCCAGTTGGATCAATAAAGAGATAGATGAAAGCCTTCAATTCCTCAAAGGGAATTTAAGTGCCTGCTAAAAAAGGAATCTAACAATCCATTTCAAAATGTCTACTTTTAAAATGCTTCATTATTTTCAGATATAAATGCAATTTTCATGTACTGGTCTCAAAATAGACTAGAATACAGCATAAGATGCTTTTTAAAATTAGGTAATTACATCTTTTTTTAAAACTAAAAAAAGAATCTATGAAATTATGACTCATTATGATGGTAGCCCCTCAGTTAAGAAATTCATTGCTTTTTAGTAAAAAGTCTCTCTACATACCCATTTTGCTTTGTACATGAATAACAGATGAATAATTAATTCAGTGAAATACTTTTAATTTTGCTCACTAGACCAAATGATTTAGAAAAAATTAATAACTATTATTTTGACTTATTATTCTTAAAAGCTTCTTATAAAGAACTTACCCTTTCACTTTTCACAGAGCCAGTGACATCATCATCATTTAGGTGGCGCTTGAATTTAGGCGGCATTTTTATTACTCAAAAAGTTGTTTTTCTTTTCCCAACTTTAAGAGATATACCACCTAAAAAAATCAATGTGTTGATGAGTTCAACTGATGTGAAACTTTTAATTAAGTCACAGTTGGATAAATAAAACATGAAGATTTAACCTTCATAAAACAGTTTAACATTCACCCAAACTATTTCTTTGTCCACACTTAAAACACAATTTTATTAATAATTTTTAATTATTCAGCTTTCAAAAATTATCTTGTTTTCTTACATTACACTTAATCCCAAATTCTATCATCTCTTTGTCCCTCTATCTTATTCTATTGCTTCACTTATCACTAAAATGAAAATCATAGAATTTTAGAGTTGAATGGGACCTTGAGATGAGAAAACAAAGGTTCAGGGTCATTATATATCTAGGTCTGGGGTTCAGGCTTGATACAAAGAGCACCTTTTTTGTTATATGGAACCCTTTAACAGCCTCATGAAACCTGTGAACCATTTTTCTAAATCCTGTGAAACTCTGACTGAAGATATATATGTCAGGATATAAGGAAGGTTGAGTGAAGAAGCAGCAAGGGCACAGAAGCAAGAAGAGAGATCCAAGTACAAAGAGAATAGACCAGGACAGCATGGGAGAAAGGGCCTGGGTAGAACCTGGGAAGCAAAGGCCTTCAAACTATAAAACAATCAACAACTTGGAGAGGTGTAGGTTCACAGAAAGGGGCAGAGTCAACTCTTAAATCAGGAACTGTACAAAATCCAGAAATTTCTGAAAAAAATCTCGAGAATGGGACCTTCTCACATCATTCACGGATTCACGAGGAATATAAATGCTGAGTAAAATGATGAAGTCCTATGGACTAAGAAGCTCAGAGTTCAACCAGAAGAGAACAACTCCACAAGACTAAGGGTAGCCTGAGAGAAAGAACAATAAATTGAAATAAGATACAAGATAGAATGTTAAAGAAAACAACAACTAAGGAAAGGAGAATCAATAGCTTAGAAGAGATGATGGTAAATTTTAGACAAGCACTAATCTCACTAAGTGTTAGAAAAAGGCTTGGTCTTCAGAAAAAAGAAATAATGCAATAGAATCAAATGAATGAAGTAAGAGAAGAAAATGTCAGAAGTGATGATGTTGGTGGAAGTAGCAGAAAATAGCTAAAATATACAGCACCTTAAGTTTTGCAAAGCATTTCAAAAATATCATCTCATTTCATCCCCACCACAAACCTGGGGTTATAGTTCTCATTTTACATATGAGAAATTGAGGCAGAGAGAAATCAAAGGCTTGTCCTAGGCTACAAACTAGGCAGGATTCAAATTCAGGGTTTTCCTAGTAGTTGGGAGTTCAGGGCTCCATCTACCATATCATCATTTCTGGGTCACTTTCAGCTTTAGCCCTTCCCCCCCTTGAGCCCAACTCATCACTGACTCCACCCTAAGGTCAATTCAATGATTCAGTCCCTTCCTGGATACTCCAAAGTTGGAGGCTCTCCTCTTCAATTCACTCTCCATTCTGCTCTTCCTCTCCCACAGCTATCTTTGGCTTTTCCCCTTCCCCATCTCCATTTCCCCATTAAGACTGTTTTCCATAATTAGCCTGTAAGTTCTTTGAGAGCAGGAACTATCTTGTTTTCATATAATTGGCACTTTGCACACTGCCAGGAATAAGTGCTCAAGAAAGGTTTTATCTATTTTTTTAATGACCTAGGAAAAAGGATCAAGAAGAAATAATCTAATAATCATCAATCTGAAAATCATGATTTGAAATCCCAAAATTAAAAACTCCCAGAACATAGAGAAATTCCAAGCTTCCAAGCCCAAAGCAAAAAATGACAAACAGCAAATAAATAAGTCCCCAGGAGTCATAATCAGGATCACACCAAACATAGTAGCTGCCATTAAGTGGAAGGCAACTTGGAATTCAATATTAATATTCCCAAACACAAAAGATACAGATTATAACAGAGAATAACCAATTGACAAAACTGAGTATAAATCCTACAAGGGGAAAAAAAATGGAACTCTAAAGGGGAAAAAAGACTTCCAATCATTCCTGATGAAAAGGCTAGAACACAGCTGAAACTTTGAAAAGCACACATTTGATCCAGGGAAACATCAAAAAGAAAATTCACTTGAAGATCACACCAAACATAGTAACTGCCATTATGTAGAAGGCAACTTGGAATTCAAAATTCCCTAACACAAAAGATACAGATTATAACAAGAGAATAACCTATTGACAAAACTGAGTATAAATCCTACAAGGGAAAAAAATGGAACTCTAAAGGGGAAAAAAAAAGATTTCCAATCATTCCTGATAAAAAGGCTAGAGCACAGCAGAAACTTTGAAAAGCACACATTTGATCCAAGGAAACATCAAAAAGAAAATTCACTTGATTACTTCCAAATTACGAGATTAAAAATTGTTTACACCCTAATAAAAAAAAAGAAATATGTCCCTTCAATCATTTTAGGAGAGGGATAGAGCCTGGAGGTGGTTCTAATTCTGTTTTGATGGTCCTTGAAGGACCTAGGAGGCATAGGGGTCTGAAGAAAGTGAGGACCACCCAAAGAAAGACTGAACACAACATACACTCAAATAACATTTAGTTCAAGAAGGAATTAGGAAAGAAAAGAAATAGCAAGATATATGAGGAGGTCATAAGCAAAACAAATTTCAGCACTGGAAGGTGAAGGGAGAAGAAAGGTAAAAAAAAAAAGTAAAACCTGTGATCAGGGACAAGGCAAGGGGACAGGAAGGGCAATAGAGTGAAAAATCTGAAATTATAACCAGTGTTAATCACACTTTTCATTCACCACCTTCTTCTTTGAAATGAGGGGAATAGGATAACGAAAGGAAAAAAAGAATGAGGGAAATATACAATTAACAATCAAAACTATGAAAATGAAGGGGATGATGTCATTTATAAAATAGAAGATAGCAATAGAAACACAAATGTTTATGAAGACTTTAAATAAGGAACTGGAGTAAAAATCTACTTCAGAAAAAAGCAGCCAGGGGCAGAACTTCTGGCTCAATTGGTTATTCATTTTTGACTTAAATATCCAGTTCACATCACCTCTAACACAGAAGGGTATGGCCACTCAACACAGGATGGGGCTGGGGCAAGCAGGTGAGGGAATCCAGGAGGAGCAAGAGGGAAGGAAGGAGGGGTTCTACCAAAGGTAAAGATCCCACCCAAAGGTATACCTCCAGGGCCTTATTGCCAGCATTACTGGATGAAATTTAATTTCATTTTGTTTTACTCTTAAGGGGTTGTCTGTCTGTCTGTCTCTCTCTTTTTAGTTTTTGCAAGGCAACAGGGTTAAGTGGCTTGCCCAAGGCCACACAGCTAGGTAATTATTAAGTGTCTGAGGAAGCATTTGAACTCAGGTTCTCCTAACTCCAGGGCTAGTGCTCTATCCACTGCCCCACCTAGCTGCCCCTAGGGATTGTCTCTTAAGTACCCTTTTCAAATGCTATTTGGTTGGTATCTGGATTGGTCTCACTCCACAGTTGCCTAACTTGATAGATAGGAGGCTTATGAAATAGGGGAATTTCCAATTATTTGTTACAGAAATATATGTTTAAAACTTATATAAAACCTTTGATAATAATCAATACCAATACTTAATATATGTGCAGTTTCTATATACTTAAAGAAAAAGTTAATCAAATCAAAGGAAAAGTTGAAAATGAAATAGTGGGGCACTTGTGTATTTTTTCCCCAGAGCTAGGCAATTCTAATAAAAAAAGGTAAAAAAAAAAATCAAGGATCTGATAAAAACTTTAGAATTCGAGAGTATGAGATGATCTGGCCAAAACTCTTTGGTACTAGTTTAAAATTTAATCACTGGAACAGATTACATACATAACATACCAATGCAAATCAACATATTAAGCACTGTGTTTAATAATACCAAAGATCCCAACAGCAGGGGCAAAGATTCTTTATCTGATCAAAACTGGAAAGTAACTTAACAAAAACTGGGGATAGACCAACACCCTCACATAAATGTATTAGGAAAAGCTCCAAATAGATGAATGACTTAGAGGTAAAGCAAAATACATGTATAAAGAAGATATTTTCTTTCAAGATTTATGGATGGGGAAGAGTTTGTGATCAAATAAGGAGAAAAGTGGATCACAGCTAATAAAATGATTTTGAGTATATAAAATTTAAAAGTTTTTGAGCAAATTCAAATGCACTTAAAATTAAAGGGAAGAAAGTAGCCAAGAAAATTATCTTTATGGCAACTTGAATCTCTGAAAAAAACTCACATAACTTATATAAGGATGTAATCTTAGTTTATAAGAATGAGACATTTCCTAACATAAATAGCTAATGTCAGTCTATTAACAAACATGTGAAAAATGCTCCAAATCACTAATTAAATAATGATAATATTAATAGCCAACATTTATATAATGTGATGCACAAGTTGCTAAGTACTTTACGATTATTATCTGATTTAACCCTGTCAACTCTGGTCAAACTGTTTTTATCCCCATTTTGTAAATGAGGAAACTGAGGCAAACAGAGGTTATGTAACTTACTGCTACTACCTAACTGTCCAATATAATTCAAATGAAGTAACTGAAATGTAACCTTACATCCATTGAAGGAGCAAAAATGCAAAATAAAAATGATAGTTGTTAGGATAGAGGGAAAATAGGAACAATAATGCACTGTTAATGAAACCATGAATTGATCAACCTATTCTGGAATATAACTTGGAATTACAATAAAAAAGTTAGCAAATTCTACATTCCCTTTGATCCAGAGATACAATTAAGCTTAGACCACAAAAAAAGATCAAAGGAATAGGAAAAGGACTCACATGTGTGTTTATGTATAGATTTGTCAATGTATCAGTTCTTTTTGTAACAAAGGGGGTGCTGATCAGTTGGGGAATAACAGAACAAATTACAGCATATTACTACAGTGGAATACTATTGGGATGTAAGAAACAAGAATAAAAACAACATTACAAAGATCCTGACAGATAATGGACCCAAGGTACAACTTTCAGCCAGAGTATTCAGAATAAAACATTCATTACCTAATACAAGAAATTTGCTTTGCTTGACTACACCTATAAAGATAGGTTTTGATTTTGGTTTTCAATTGCAGGGAATAGCAAGAGCAATGGAGTTAGGGAGAAAATACTCAAAATGAAAAGGAAAGAAGGTCACTGAAGCATTTTTTTTCATATATTCAGAAAGAACAGATTGAAGGCCAATAAGATTCACAAACATGAGATGGCTTTGAAAGTTACATTTTAAATTTAATTTATATTTAAAGGCAAGTTGAGCATAATAAATTTGCTGTTTCCTGAACAATTCTCATTTTCTTTTCTAATACACACACACACACACACACACACACACACATACAAGGCTCTGGCAAGTGCTTTACAATTATTATCTCATTTAATCCTTTCAATCACTCTGGTCAAACTATTATTATCCCCATTTTGCAAATGAGGAAACTGAGGCAAGCAGAGTAGTTATAACTTGCCAGAGTTCTAACTTACTGCCCAATATAATTCAAATAAAAACTGAGATGTCACCTTACATCCATCAGAGTAGCAAAATTGCAAAATAAAATTTCTTTTGGTGTTTGTTAAGTTCAGAATTTTTTAAAAATAAATCTGAATACATACCAAAAAAAAATCCAACTTGTGGTTAAGTAATTTATTTTGAAGGAAAGGGAGACAGGAGTGTGTTATAATAGAAAGAGGGCTTTATGTTAAACTCGGAAGACCAGGACATGAATGTTGTCACTGACACTAATAAGTTGATACAATTCCTTTAACCTCAATTCACCAACTATCATCTAAATGCTAAGCACTGGGGACAGCATGTATTTGTAAGTGAAAGCATTTTGTAAACTGCAAAGCTTTATTGGGTTAGGCAGTTGTGGACTTGATTATAAATTATAAAGAAAAACAACTATTAAATCATGAAGTTTAGTCTGTTCCATGTTCATGCATTTTAAAATCAAAATTCCTATTCTTGCTGAGGGTTCTGTATATATTATTTTCATATGCAGGACTTCTCTTTCACAAAAGGATCTTTTGTATGAATAAGCAATCCATAGAAGTCAGAAGAGAGTATGAATCTGGTTATATTTAAAGCCCTCAAATGCAAATCTGACTTAAATATGGAAAAGATTAAAACATTTTAATCAGAAGCTGTGGAGTGGTTCAAGTGAAAAAGATTCAAAAACATAAAACTCCAGAATTCAGTCAGTGGGCCTATTTTTCCATCTAATCTCCAAGTTACTCCTTAAATGAATATAATTAGGATCTGACTGACAAAGAAGAGTCAAGATTTCTGTGAAATGACTTAAATGTCCTGTAACTTCAATTAGATCATAGCCACATCTCTCATGCACGGAGGGACTGAGGTTTGTTTTGTGAGAAGTTTTTGTTGCCTAAATCCGAAGACCCGAATTTCATGAAAGTGAGTATTTCAGTGTTCACATGATTCTCAAGATTAATTTGCCAATCTAACTAGGAAACAACTGAATACACAACCACCTTCAGGTTCTTTTTCACTGCCACAACACCTCCCAATAGCAATATAAAATCCAACTATTATTATCATAAATTCTATCAAAGCTTCTAGGGGAGAGTAGGATTAGGCAAGATAGTCATATGCAGAAGAATAACAAAGGGTAATTTTTTTATTAGTACTTTCTATAAATACACACATTTTTAGTGACAGAGAAGACTTAATTTCCATAGGCATTAATGAAGGGTCAAAGTCTTCTGTAAATTATAAAATATAGTATAATTTCCAAGCTGAAACATATTGTCCTTGCTCTATACTAATGGAGCTACAAGTCTTTGAATATGAATCTTTACTGGGTTTCCCCCCCTTATTATTAGCTAATTAATGCCAAAGATCAGTTGGCATTATATTATACACTATCACAATTCCAGAATTACCCAAACAAGCTTTCTAAGATTTAGAACTGTCTAATTCAATAACATTCCACTCTAAAGGCATCTCACTAAACCTGTTATTATTATGTAAGTTGTTGTTTAGTCTTTTAAAAACTGAAGTCTCTGGGTCAAAGGGTATGTACAATGAGGCAACTTTTTTGGTCATAAGTCCAAGTTACTTCCCAGGATGGCTTGATCAATTCCTAACTGCTGATGGTGGTGGTAGTATTCAGGGTCTCCCTATTCTCCCTATTCTTTTTCTTTCAATTGCCTTCAAGTTTCCTCTATCATCAAACCTTCCCTAGATAGACTTCATTATTTCAAGCTATTGTCTTACATCTCTCCTCCATTTATCAAACTTCTACAAAAAGTTACCTTTGCTATTTTTTTTTTCATTTTCACTCCTATCACAAATTCCTAAATGGTTTTGCAATCTAACTACCAGCCTGATTGCTCAACCAATGATATCTTGATTGCCAGGTCAAGATGGTTTTTTTTTCTTGGTCCTCTCTGCTACAGTAGCACCGGTTTATAGCCTTTCCTCATGAATGAATATTCTCTCTTCTCTGGGTTTTTAAATGGCAGTACTCTCTTGTATTGATTCTAAGTCACTGTTTCTTCTCAGTCTCTGGTTTGCTCATCATCCATGTCATGCCCTCCGCCTGTGACCATTTCCTAAAGCTCGGACTCTCTCTTTTTGCTTATTTAAACCTTTATAAACCTTAAGTCACTGTTTCTTCTCAGTCTCTGGTTTGCTCATCATCCATGTCATGCCCTCCGCCTGTGACCATTTCCTAATGCTCGGACTCTCTCTTTTTGGTTATTTAAACCTTTATAAACCTTAAATCACTGTTTCTTCTCAGTCTCTGGTTTGCTCATCATCCATGTCATGCCCTCCGCCTGTGACCATTTCCTAATGCTCGGACTCTCTCTTTTTGGTTATTTAAACCTTTATAAACCTTAAGTCACTGTTTCTTCTCAGTCTCTGGTTTGCTCATCATCCATGTCATGCCCTCCGCCTGTGACCATTTATGTAAACATTTATAAATCCTTTCCTCAGTCTGACTTATGAACTTGAATTCCACATCACCACGTGCCTTTTGGACCTTTCCAACAATACTTCCCAGGGGCACCTCATAATTAAAGTATCCAAAATCGAACTTATCTCCTCTTCCCCCCAAACTACTCTTTTTCAAATCTGCCCATGAGTATCGCCACCATTCCCCCAGCACGTCAGGTTCAGGAGCCCAGTTACTCCGGACTCCTCCCCGTCCCTCAACCCAGCCAGAGCCCCCAACAGTTGGCACTCCTTGCCACTCCTCCCTCCAGTGGCCGCTGGGCGATGCCTCCCTGGGCCGCCGCGGGCATGTACTTCGGGCTCTCGCCTCCTGCTGGGCACGCTCCCCGGGGCAGTGCCACCCCCGCTGCCCCGGGGCCCGCGCTCGGCCGTCCCCGGCCCAGGCTCCCCGCGAGCCCCGCTCCACGGGCCCGGGACTCACTGCGCCCCGCTCCGGCCTCCGCCCCCGTCTCCACCCGCCCCCGTACCTGGCGTCCGCGGAGGCTCCGGGGCGCCCCTGGGGGCCGGGCCGGGCTGGCGGGGGGAGGGGAGGGGAGGAAGGGGAGGAGGGGGGGGCGTCAGCCGCTCGGCGCCTCGGCCGCCCGCCCGGGGGGACCAGGGAGCATCGACGCGCTCGGCGCTCGGCGCGCCTGCGCGGGGGCGGGGCGGGGGCGGGGCCGCGGCGCGCAGGCGGCGGCGACCGCCGAGCGCGTCGATGCGGCGGCGCGCGGCCCGGGCCGGCGGAGCGAGCGTCGGGGTCAGAGGTTAAGGAAGCGCCCCACGGGGGCCCCGCTTGCCCCCTCCCTGCCGTCGGCGTGTGGCGGCTCGCCCCCCGACACCCGGCGTCCAGAGGGTCGGGGGCACCGGCCGGACACAGCCCCGGTGGCCCCGCGCCCAGAGCCGCCTCCGGGCATCCGCAGCCCCTCCCCCACTGAACCCGGTCCTCGTGCTTGTCATGACGTCAGCTCCCCTGGAGAGGAAGGCCGCATCCTCCTCACCGTCGGACTTCCTTAGTAACGGATGACGGAGACGGTGGAAGCGCCCCCTCCGCGCGGCGCGGCGCGCCTCAGCCGCAGTGCAGCTTTAAGCCGCCGCGCTGCCCTGGGAGCCCTCGGCCCCCTCCCCAAGCGCCGACCGCGGCCGGCAGCCCAGCGAGCCGTCCTGTGTTGGAGTTTTGGAGGGGACCCCGGCGGGCGCCCCGGGGCGGCGGAGCGTCACCTTGTGTCCCGTCGGGAAACAAGCCGTTCCCACGCCCCTAAACCGGCCAGGTCAAAGGCACGTCCTCAGAACCTGACCAGAGGCTAGGCCCCCCGTCCCCACTCCTCATCAGATCTCCCCTTCTCCGCAATTGGGGACCGGATTCTTCTGCCCTTATCTGGACGTGTAACAGATATGTGAATCCGACATTCCAATTTCATGATTTCTTGCATGACTGTGGTAAATGTTCCCGCTTTGTATCAGTGGAAGCAATTTTCTTCCTTTCCGGCTTCCCCCACCCTCTCTGTTTTACATCAACCCATTTTATAGTTTCCTCCATCCTCCCTGTTTATCTGTTTCTCTCTCCTTAGTTTCTCATAATTGACGTAGAAATGAAAACTAAGTATTTTGTACATCCAACTGACGTACATTTGTATATTCATTTAACTGGATTTTTTGTTTATTATGTTCTTCCATTTTTATTTTCACTTTTTTTTACTTGACATTGAATCATCCTGGTCCTTGCTTGTATCTGTACAAGATGTTTTATAAACATGCTCCCTATGATTTTAATAGTTCTTAAGCTGGTGTGCATATTTTTAAAAATTTTATCATTCTAGTCCAATATGGTTTCCTTTTAGAAGCAAAAAAAAAAGGTACCACCTCCTGTAAAAGCAGGTATACTATATCAGATATGGGGAGAGGGAAGAATAAAACCTTTTTAAAACCTTTTTTAAAATGTTAAAAACTTGTTTTTACATGTAATTGGGGGAAGATTTTTTTTTAAAAGAAAAACAGCAGGTATAGTAGGTATAGTAGACAGAGTGCTGAGCCTGGAAACAAGAAGACCTCACTTCAAGTCCAGATTCAGTAACTTAACTAGTTATGTAATCCTGGGCAAGTCGTTAAAAATTCCTGTCTGTTTCAGTTTCCTTAACTAAAAAATGGGGATAATAATATACCTGTCTCCCATTGTTTTGTGATAATTAAATGAGATTGTTTAAGTCCTAGAAAAGCAGTAAGCACTTTGAGGACAGGATAGGTCAAGTTTGAGTGAGAGGGGGAGGGAGTGGGGAAGAGAGAAAGAGAGAGAGAGAGAGAGTGTGTGACAAGACTGGCATGGGATACAGATCCAGATGGAAACATGGAGACCCACGGTACCCCAGAGCTCCTGTGTTGGAAACACATAGCTTAAGAAAGAGAGTGAGAGAAAGTCATCCCGCAGGGTGAAAGGTAGAGTCAAGAAGTAAGCACAAAGGGGTAGCACTTCTTAAATACACTTCTGTAGTGGGTTGGCACTTGGGAAGTGGTCTGGCACCTGGGCCAGGTATACTCCAAGGGTAAGCTATGTACTGGTTCTTCCTGTCCCAAGGTGCATGACCTCTAAGTTCAACGGGAAGCTAGGCAAAGGACAGATGAGAAGTGTAAATCTTACATTTAAGAATGATACCGTTGGGGCAGCTAGGTAGCCCCCAAGCACCAGGCCTGGAATCAGGAGGACCTGAGTTCAGATTCAGCCACAGACAATGATTGCCTAGCTGTGTGACCCTGGGCAAAGTCATTCAAACCCCATTGCCTTAAATAACTAAAAATTTTTTAAAAAACAATGAAACAATAGGAGTCAGTTTATATCTCAGTAGCAAACAGATGCCACAATTCCAAATTAACACAATTAACAAAATTTAACGGCATAAAAGATTACAGAATTTGTTTCTAATTAATTCATAATTCTCTGTATCAAGATGATATTTGGAGCATGTTTGTAAATCTGTGTATTTTATACATTTAAAAATTCATTCTGAGGTGTTCACTCTTTTGGCTTTACTAGATTGTCAAAGGGTTTCATGACCCACCCCAAAAGGTTAAGAGCTGCTTAAAAATACCGTTACTCAGGGATATTCAGGTGTCAAAGGCAATAGAACATTAGCCCTAGCAGGGCCTCCTGAATTCAAATGTGACCTCAAACTCTTACTGATTGTGTGACACTGTTAGTGAATTTGTTTTTTTGCCTCCAAAAAGAGAAAAAGAATATGTTACATAATTTGGAATGTTCAGATGATTTTACTTGCCCCTGATAAGTAGGACAGATGCAGTGGAATTACTAGTCCCACTTTGGGGGGGGGGGGGTGTAAGATTCAGTGACTTTATTGAGAGCACAGAGCTAGACTTGAATTCCATCCACACCATGCACTATCTCCATTATACTACATTTTTTTTCCTTTCATTTAGTTAGGACTTGTAATTTCATTGATGTTGGAAACTTCCATTTCGAAAAATACTCTACCACTGAAAATTACCCAGGCTCAACTTAAGGTTGAATGATTTGTCCTTATCACCAATGTATCAGAGAAAGTACCTGCACCCAGATTTTCCCACTCTGAGGCCTACTCTCTTATCTGCCTTTAATCCATAAGAATCCATAAGGACAGTGGCAGCCAACTATCTATCCTCCCCTAGATTCTTTCTGTACATAAAGAGCATCACCACCTTATCTGTGGGTGCTCTGCCCAAAGGAATGTAAATTTGGATTCAGAAACTTGACTAGTTATCTTGAGTTTCACAAGCCTCAAATCACTCAGACTCTCATTGATTGGCCAACAATAAATAGTCTCATTTGGTCGTTATTTTAAGTCCTGATCGGCTAAGACAACGTAAATAGCAGTTGTTTCTGTTTTGGTCAGAAACTTTTAGGATCTTCCCCTCTTGATTTTTTCTTTTATCTAGGTTAAATAGATCACTCTTGCCTCATTTTTTTTTAACCTAGCTTTTCAATCACTGAATGAGTATTGTCTCAAACTGAGAACTGTTTAGACCAAAGTCTCTCACTGCATCCAGGGTTATCTCTGGTCACTCTGATTCATATCTGGCCACTGAACCCAAATGGTTCCTAAGAAGAAAAGTAAGGCTGGTGACTTTGCAAGCCCTGCCTCACTTAAAATCCAATTCACTTGCAGTCATGGTCCTCTTTGAAAATGAAGGGCAAGCAACAAGCAGCCTTGTAACAATCTTGGGTCTAAAGGTTCTATTCTCCTACCTGCCAACTCTACTTGTCAAACATCTTTTTGTATTCGATTGTAAAGTAGATGATGTAATATAAAATTAGGAACTTTGCTCACCTGGAATATGTCCAGTTGTATATTCCCCACATTTACATATATACTATTCCTACTATCAGTAAAATCTTGATTATTTGTAGGATTCATTTTTTTTAGGGTTTTTTTTTTTTTTTGCAAGGCAATGGGGTTAAGTGGCTTGCCCAAGGCCACAGCTAGGTAATTATTAAGTGTCTGAGCTCGGATTTGAACCCAGGTACTCCTGACTCCAGGGCCGGTGCTTTATCCACTATGCCACCTAGCGGCCCCTAAATCTTGGTTATTTGTGTAACAGTAGCCTTTGACTCCCCACCTCCACTTGTTAGCATTACCTTCTACATAAAGCCTGTCCTCATTGATCTAGCTCCTGACTACCCAAATTAGCATTTAAAAAAAAATTTTGTATGTACTTAACACATATTTATATATATATAGTTTCTAGATAGAAGAAAAACTTTTGTATCTACTTATATTGTCTCTTTCGTTAGCAAAACAGATCTTTAAGGTCAATGACTTCTTCCCTTTTGTCTTTTGTGTTTCTAGTGCCTAACGCTGTCCCTGGATTATCTCCACAACCTCAAGCAAATCTTTGTCTTAACTAAACCTAGGAAACTGTGTGTAATTTACAGGGCTGTTTTAAGTATGAAATAAGATAACACATTTGTCTTTACAAAGACAAAGATGTAGCAAAGTGCCTCACTTACCAAATGCTTGCTAATCTATTATGTGGATATTATCATTATTAAAATTGTATGTAATAGGGCCTGATTCTTTTTTCTTGAACTCTTTCTCTGGAACTATATTTTTATATGAAAACATTTTTTTCCTAATTACATGCAAAACCAATCTTTAACATTCATTTTTTTATCTGTTGAGTTTGAAATTCTCTCCCTACCTCCCCATTTCCTGAAATAGTAAGCAATTTGATATAGATTTACATGTACAATCATGCAAAACATTTCCATATGAATCATGTTGTGAAAGAAAATATAAACCCCCTCCCCCCAAAATCCCTACACAAAAAAGTGAAAATTAATGTGCTTTGATTTGCATTCAGTTCTTTCTCTGGATATGGGTCTTAAGACCTTTGTAATTGTCTTGAACATTGCTATTGCTGAGTATAGCTAAGTCATTCACAATTGATCATCATATATTGCTGTTTCTGTTTTTTCCTCACTTCACTTTTGATCAACTCATGTAATTCTAGATTTTTCTGAAATCTGCCTGCACAATAGTATTCCCTTACAATCATATACCACAACTTATCCAGTCATTGCCCAATTAATGGACATCCCTTCAAATTTCAATTCTTTGCCTGCTATAAATTTTGTACTAGTAGGTCCTTTTCCCTCTTTTAAAAATCTCTTTGGGCTACAGATGGTATCTGTGGTAGTACAGGATCAAAGGGTACATACAGTTTTATAGCTCTTTGGGCATTGCAGAACTGTATTTTTTTTTTTTAGGTTTTTGCAAGGGAAATGGGGTTAGGTGACTTGCCCAAGGCCACACAGCTAGGTAATTATTAAGCATCTGAGGCAGGATTTGAACTCAGGTACTCCTAACTCCAGGGCTGTTGCTCTATCCACTGTGCCACCTAGCTGCCCCACAGAACTGTATTTTAAAAGACACTTTATTACTGTCTTGTTTCTTGGTGTATTGCTTTCAAGAATTTTATCTTGAGTTATCAGAGAGCCAGAACTCATATTGTGACATCTTTGCCTAATGCCTAAATTATTCTGCAATGATTGTTAGTGCCTCCTGCTTAGATGTAAGGAAAACTCATAGTGGAATCAAAGAGCTTTCTTTCAATTACAATCATGTGTAATTATTCTCACATTAATTTGGACTTTCAGTATCTTTCCATGGTAAACCTGTCCAAATGAGACTGATTTGTTTTTCCATAGTAACATCATTAGGCAAATCTTTAAACTCTGTCAGACTCTGCAGACTGTTATTAATAGTCTACTTAATGAGATGTTAGACAAAATAGGTACAAATTCTTTTTCTTGCCCGGCTGTAGTATAGTGTGGAGGCAGGGAGTTCTGTAAACCTCCAAAGGGGACCTTGGTCTCCCCCACTTTGGAATCACTGTCAAATGCCTGACTGTACTGTTGCTTCTTTCTTTATTGTGTCTCTCCATTCTCTTTGCTTCAAATGAAGAAACACTAGAGTTAGTTATGACTCTGTGAACTCAGAATGGTGAGCCCCCAGAGATTAGGAAAGCAAATTCCATGTTGGACTTGTAGTCATCTAGACCACCAGCAAATCCTTGAGGGATGTAATCTTTTCAGCAGTTCAGCTACATTTGGAAGTGAATTTGGTGGGTCCAATACTTTGTAGACATTAATTTAAATTTGATCCCACTCTCCCCAGAGACCATAATGACATAGAGGAGATTGCCTGTTATTCCTCCCTTTTAGGCAGTGGAAAATGGAATGCTTATAACTTCTGTTCTTGCTATTTCTTCTCAGTAAATATACTCATAAAAACTATAAAAATCTTTGACAATATTAATATTAACACAGGTTTGCCTTTGGTAAGAATGTTAAAACCAGAAATATTGTTGTTGGAAGGTTTGCATAATAAAAGATATGAGGCAGAGGCAGATTGTATACCATGCTTAACGGAGGGACAATAGGAAGCATTTTGGGTGCCTGAATTATATAATCTTCCTTGGCCTAGCCCCACACATGAATTTTTTTGGATATCATCCCTAAAACGGTTTGAGGGAATGAGGGAGATAAACAGAGATTTTACTAGTTTAAAAGGAATTTTTCTAACCCCCAAATCAGATTGTTGTTGTCTGGGGCAGACACCTTGGCAGGTGGGAGTAGCAGAAGGAGGTTCTGACAAAGAACAGTTAGTCCTAGCCTGAGTACCTCTTCTGGCTTCTGCTGCTTCCATGACTTGGTGCAGCCATCTTGTCCACTTTTAAGCTATATTTTTGTAGATTTGTATTCTAAGAGAGATTAGCTCTTCCTTGTAAGAGTAAATCTTCCCAACTGCTAAAGTAGCTCAGCAGATATTAGCTCAGAAAATACAGAAGCTAGTGACCAATAAAGAAGACACCAAATAGAGATGATACAATGCCCAGTGGTCAGTGTAGATATAGTGACCAATGGAAATATCAGATGAGAGCAGCAATACAATGCTGATTATGAGCTATAGGAAGCAGTGTAATGGTATGACCAAAGAATATTGACTATTCAGCATCAGAAATGTGAATTGCCCTAACCATGTATATTTTCTGGCATCATAGATTACTTGCACATATCTGCCATAGACCTATTTCCTGTAGGTGCATTCCTTAAGTGATTCCTATTAATTTGTCTTCTCTGCTTGTGTGCATCCAATTTAGGTCTGTAGTAAGGAAGACCTGACCTTGAATCCTGCCTCAGCCATTCAATTTCTGTCACTTAACTCTCAGTTTATTTCAGTTTCCTCAATAGTAAAATACGTATGATAATAGAACCTACTTCCCATGATTTTTGTAAGGCTCAGATGAAGTAATCTTTATAAAGTATTTAGCTCAGTGTCTCCAATCAGTAAGTGTTTAATAAATATTTGTTTCCTTCCACTTATCCCACTGGTAGTATAGTATTAACCTGTGGGAGAATGAAGTAGCACTCTTATTTATGGAGGTGAAGAATTCTTAAGATACAGTAAAAGGAGCATTGTATCTGGAATCAGAGAGGATTTTAATTAGTATCTTTGTCTTGGATTGGATTAGATAGCTTCTTCCTTTCTATCTAGTTAAAGATCAGGGATTTTAAGAATTTTATCTGTTTTGCTCTTTCAATAAATTTTTTTTTGCTTTGAATTAATTTTCTGGGAAGCTAAAAACATGAATGGGAAGTTTATGAGCTATGGTTTTGAGTGATGCTGGCTCTTAGAATGCCTTGAATCTGGGGTAGCTTTTTTGGGGAAGCCTATATGAAGAGCAAGGTTCTAGGGCTATGTTGGCATTAGGAATCCTGACATTCTCTAACTTTTTTGTGACTTGAAGTTTACAAGTTATATGGATGAAAACCTTTTTTAGAATAGCTTTATTCTAAAGGTACATTTATATAATCTATATGTCTATATATATCTAAAGCTATATTTTACATGTCCATGTGCTCCAGAACATATGGAGCAGGCTACATAGGTAATCTATTCCAATCTGATTTGTAATATATTTTTATAGAGATTGAATTTTAACCTATTTAAGAGTTATACCCAAAGATTAAGTATTCATTCAATAAGTATATTTTGAATAATATATTCTATTTTTTTTCTTTTTTTTGCAGGAGGAGGGAGGACAGATAGGTCATGCAGTGGATAGAGTTTGGGGCTTGGAGTCAGGCAGACCCAAGTTCCAAATCAGGTCTCAAATATTCATTTAATAGCTATATGACCCCAAGCAAGTCACTTAATTTTGTTTGCCTCAGTTTCCTCATCTATAAAATGAGCTGGAGAAGGAAATGGCAAATTGTTCCAGTGTCTTTGCCATGAAGGCCTCAAATGGGGTTACAAAGAATCAGACATGATTAACATAATCAGACCTTTGAGATTTTGTGTTTGAGAACATTGTTGGGTTTTTTTAGAATTTGATGAAAGACATTTAAGAGAAAGGAAATGAGAGGAGATGAAGTGAGGGGAAAAGTGAAGAAAGTAGAAGAGGGAAAAAAGAAGAAAATATATTTAGCCACATAAAATCATGAACATGAGAGAACAAAATATTGATCCCTTGCTGGGACTTAGTCTGACTTTAGCCTTGAGGAAGTCACTTGTTCCAAACTTGAAAAAAATCTTGAAAGTCAGTATGATATAGGGGAAATTGTATTGGACAGATCTTTTCCTCTTCTTGGTAGAGTGATGGAGGGTTATGAAATGTGTTATCAAAAATGACTGCTTTGTCAGTCTTTTTTTTTTTTTTAGGATTTTGCAAGACAGTGGGGTCAAGTGACTTGCCCAAGGCCACATAGCTAGGTAATTATTAAGTGTCTGAAGCTGGATTTGAACTCAGGTCCTCCTGACCCCAGGGCCAGTGCTCTATCTACTGCACCACCTACCCACCCTGTCAGTCATTTTTTTTAATGTTACTAGAGGATTCAGTGGGAAATAACTGATATAAAAAAGCATAAATGTAGTCCATTTCCTTTCATTATTTTTATTTAGAAATATATTCAAACTTCTCAACTCTACTGAATTTTCTTTTGAATCATTTTTTTTTCTATGTTTTCAGTAAAGCTAATTTGACATCTGGCCTTTTTTTTGAGGGTTACTTCTAAGTTATTTTCTAAAAGGGACCCAATAATTTCCTAGTGATTTTCCAAGGAAACTGAAAAGGCCTGAAGGCTTACTCTGTTTTGCAAGACCCAGCATTATTAGAATGCCTTTAAACATGTCTATTCCGCCTCATTTCCCTCATCAATAAGTAGGACAAAAATACAATTGTCAACTTCATTGTATGGTGTGATGATGATTTTTTTGTGCTTTGAATTACTTTGAAAAAAATGATTCTTCAGAAGCACAAATGCTTTGACAATGCTTCCCCCACCACAATCATGGGAAAAGTTGCCTTTTAAAAATCAGTAGGAGGGACAATTCAGGCTTTATAACCATAATATGGATAGAAAAATAGTCTTCCTACATGTACATGAAGTTCTGTCAGTAGTCACAGATCATATGTATGTGCGGTCTGTGATTATGTATTATTTTCAATCATAAAGCTGAAAATGGGAGTATGATGGGGACTGGTCAATAGGAAGCCAGTATTTTGCCCTGCAGTATAGTGGTTAAACGATGGAATTATAATATATTCAGAATTAGATCTTTTTGAATCCTACTGATGACACTAGCTGTGTGCATTTGAACAGTTCTCTTAAACTCTGATCTTCAGTTTCCCCATCTGTAAAATGAACTGAATAATAACCTATAGTATCTATCTCAGATCAGAATTCTATCCCAGAGGGTTGTTAGGATTACATGATATCAAAACATGAGAAAAGTAAAGCATTTTACAAACATGAGTGTGCCATATAAATTTCAGTTGTCATTATCTCTATTATTTCTACCCAATAAGTTTATTTAGCTGCTGCTATAGAGCTTTCTCTGAACTTCACAGATACAAAAAAAAGCATTTCTATACACCAGAGAGAGTTATATGTGGAACAACTTCTCTTATGTACAGCTTACTTTTTTTATAAATATATAATTTGACATTATTTTCCAAGTTCAACCCTTGTCTATGTTTCCTTCTGAGCTTTTGTTTTCTTCTGCATTTTTACATGCTTTAATGAACCTCATTTCTTTGGGTTTTTTCTTCAAGCTTTCCACTGTATCTTAGAGTGAAAAAGATGAAAAATAAGTTGTCACAAAGTATAGTCAAGAGAAACAAATATATTTCTCTTATCCAGAAAAGTATGTCTCATTCTGCACCTTTAGCCCTTAATAAGGATGTGGGCAGCATACTTCAGTATTGATCCACTGGAATTAGGGCCAGTCATTACATTAGTCAAGGTCCTTTAAATCTTTCCAGGCTATTTTTTTTTTTATAATGTTGCTGTCTCTGTATATGTTTTCTTGTGGTTTTGCTCACTTCACTTTGCTTCATTTCACTTTAGTCTTCTCAGATTACTCTGAAATTGCCTGCTTTTGTCTTTTCTCAAGAGCAAAAATGTTCCATTATATTCATATGATTTGTTCAGCCATTTCCCATGTGATAGATACTCCCTTAGTTTCCAGTTCTTTGCCACCACTACTACTTAAAATATTTTTAATACATCTCAGTCCTTTTCCTCTTTCTTTGACCTCTTTGGGGTCTAGGCCTAGTAATTTCAGTGGGTAGGTTAAAAGGTATGCCTGATTTGGTAACTTTTTGTATGTGTATAGTTCTGAAATGCTTTCCGAATGAGTGGACCTATTTATAGTTTCATCCATCCTATTCCCTTCAAGCTTTTCAACAATTATTTTTCTTTTTTAAATTATCTTCGCCAATCTATAAATTGTAAGGGGAACCTCAGAGCGGACTCATTTCTTCTTGGAGGAGGAGGAAGAGGAGGAGGAGAGGAAGAGGAAAGGAGGGAGATGGAAGAAAAAGGAGAGGAAGGAGGGAGAAAGGAGAAGAGGAGAAAGAAAAGAAGGAAAGGAAGGAAGGAAAATCCTTTATAAGCACTATAGTACACAGCTGAATATGTAAAGTATGAAAACAAGAGTTATTCTGTCTATTCCCAAGAAAGTATACCTAGGAATTTTTGTGCCCATAGTTAGTACCCCCCCCCCCAAAAAAAATCACCTGAGAAAACTGAGGATGACAGGATTCGCTGGAGTCACTTAGGGAGATCTCCCACCCAAGAATACCAATTTGAGGTTGCAGCTGTTAAGAGTTCCTTAAAATGACCATGGGGAGGAGAAACAGGACAAGGCAAGGGAAATAGCTGTCTAATGATATCAACCCTTGTTTTTACTGTGCTGGAAGACTGAAAATGTTATCAGCACTTTCTAAACTTGACACCATTAGGTAAAGCCCTTCTCTGAATCCCAGAAAGGTATATTACAAACATCTTCCTAGGTGCAAACAGGAGAACAGAGCCCTTTATCACTTATATAATTCATAGTAAGAAGTGAGTAAGAGTGTGAAACAGAGTCATAGTTTCATTCAGTCAGCTTTATTCACTGTGGTATTTGTTTCCTGGGTGATTTTCTTGAACCACAGACTATGCTTCCAAAGAATTTTTAAATTTAATTTTGTCAACTTTATGAAAGGTGGAAAACAAAACTAAGTGTAGTCATCTCCATTTATCACACATAATTGGACATGCCCTTCACTTGCACACACAACATGTTTCCCTTGACAATACAGTGACTCTTCATCACGTCACTATTCAGATATCTTCCTCCAAGCCTGTTTTTAAGACTGTTGCTTATGCTACATCTCATATCCAGTTGTGGCCTCTCAAGCAGGTCACTTCTAAGCTGGTTTCCTCTGGCTCTTAGAACTTTACTAGTGAATGCATCCATTTTTCCTCTTGCAGTAGAGTACAAGAAAAGTTCAATGTATCTGTGCTGCATGTAGGTTTTCTCCTTTATCATGGCAGCCACTGCATCCTCATGTGTAACAAAGTCAACATCGGCCTCTCCAGTTGCCTTTCCATCTTGCCCAATTTCAATGTGTACTCTCAAGGGGCAGAGTGGTGAAAAGAATTGGTAAATGTCATTCACTGTTGCTTTATAAGGCAGTCCTCTCATGTGGACCCAGTGGTGGCAAGTTGCATTGTGAAAGATGAAATCTCCACTTCTGTTATCAGATATTTTCCTGGTGCTAATGTTGAAATCAATGCTGTGGTTATCACTGGATCTATTCCTGTAATCATAGATTCCATATATCCTCTCATAGACACTAGGTCTGATTCTCTTATCATAACCTTCTTCGCTTACGGTTTTTAACCTCAATCTAGGACTTTGCCTATCATAAGGGATTGGTCTCTGCTTAACCATGAATACCCGAAAGGGTCCCCAGTGATTGGGCATTTGTGTTGAATCATTCTTGAGGTTTTTCACATAGCAAGGCTCTGGTCTTCCCTTGTGTTTCCTTATAGCTATTTCTGCTGCTTCCTGGGAAGCAAATTGCACCAAGGCAGTCCCTGTGCTCTTTCCTTGAAAATCCACAGGAAGTATTATTCCACAGGGCAGTGCTTCTAATGCTGAAAAGAAATGCCTAATAGTTTCCTTGTTACAACCAAAAGGGAGCCCTCGAATACAGAGAAGGCCACCATTAGCAATTAGGGAGCCATCAGGAGTGCCCCGATTGAAAACCTGAATCATTTCAACATTATTCCAGGAAAACCCTTCATTATACCTGGGCCCAATGCATTGACTCTGTTTCTTCATTTCCAGCTGAGGTTTATCATCTGATTTAAGATCTTCAAAGACCTCATTTACTTAAGTCTGTATCCTTTTGAAGAGAAGTCCACACAAGTCTTCTTTGAATGTGGTTCTTGGAGAAGCAGCTCTCAATTCTGTTTGAATAATCTTTGGATCTTCACCACGTTCCATTTACTGCTAAAATGCTCAGGATCATTTAAACAAAAATATTTAGACTGGTGTGGTTAAGAAAATAAAGTTCTCTTGAATTTCATTTACAGATAGATCAACAAGATATCACTGGCATTTGTCATTGGAATTTTGCTATAGTGGAAGAATTTTTATATCTTCATAATATTTTTAGATTTTTGTTTTATTCTGAATACTATTTTTTAAGCAAATGAAACCCTGCAGCTTCTACTAACACCTCAGTTTAAATGCTCAAACAAAACACAAGAAAACTAAGCCTTAGGTCTTGTTCCAATGAGTTAATGTGACGTCATAAACCAAAAGGACTCTATTTTGGGTGTTATGGTTACAAGCTGGATAGGATTAGTTAGGCTGAAATGGTGTCACAAAATGTCTTGTCCAATTTCAGTGTATACTTTCAAGTGATGAAAAGAAATGATAAATGGAATTCAGTGAGGTAAACTCATTTCACAACATCCCTCAGAATATTAAACTCCTTCACTGCCTAAATAACAAGAAATTAGTTTGTTTGCCATGTATATTACATTTTATAATATACACTTTCCCCCTCCATCTCTTGGTATGACATGTTCCAGTTTTCTGAAACTTTTTCCTATGAATTACTTTTATCTTTTTTGCTCACTTTTTCTTTTTAGTATTAAGCATAGTTAACCATTGTATTGTTGTTTTATGTATATCCCTAATGAAACACAGTGGAAGGGATCAGAAAAGAATACCCACAATGGAGAGGGAGGAAAAAAGGGAGGGAGAAAGAGAGACAGCAGAGGGGGAGGGAGGGAAGAAAGGGAGGAGGAAGGGAGGGAGAGAATGAGACAACTATATATATATATATATCAGTTCTCTGGTTGGGGGCTCAGATTTTTTATAATAACTTCCAGGGCAGAGACAGAAGACATAATGGGGAGCTTAGCACTAGTGCAATGCCTGGTACATAATACTTTAAAAGTGCATTGCTTGATTTATAGACTTAATTGACAGACTCTCTAGGAAATGAATAAATCAGAATTCTGGCTGGAGTAAGTTGTGATTAGTTGAGCTAGTATTAGGAGTGAAATTTTCAGTATTTTTCTTCTCATTTTTTTCCCTATGTCAACTTTGAGAGGAAAATCACTCTAGGGAAGAGATAAACTGAGGGAAAGAGTCATATACAAATCAAGAAGCTAAGGAAGAACTGGCCAGGGAGGTATATTGTTGTTCAATCATACCTGATTCTTAGTGATCCCATTTTGGATTTTCTTTTCAAGAATAGTGGAGTGGTTTGCCATTTCTTACTCCACTCATTTTACTAATAAAGAAACTGAGGCAAGTAGGATTAACAGAACTAGTAAATCACACACTGGTGTCTGAGATTGATTTGAACTAAGATCTTCCTGACTCTCCTGCTCAGTCATTGAACCATCTAACTGTTTTATCCTGAGAGAAAGAGATGAACAGCTCTGAAAATGCAGCATTTGAGCATAATGCTAAGGGTACATTTAAGTGATTATTTATTCCTTTTGATATAGTTACTTCCTCCTATAATATAGACCACAACCAACCATGCTTCCCCAGCTGTATAGCCCTTGTTCATACCATAAATTTGCCATATGAGGTCTTCCCAACATTCTGGGGGCCTTTCTCATTTTCTCTTGACATTATGACAAGAATGAGGCATAATTGCCTTGTCATAGGATCCACCTATTACTTTTAACTCATTTGATGACATCTTTAATACTGATTCCTTCTTTTTCCTTATTAGTGTGTCTCAGGCTACAGGAGCCTCCCCATTTCCCCCTAAAATATTATAAAAATTTGACTCACCAATCTGCTCCTTATGCATACATCAAATCCTCTCACCCTCAGAATCAGAAAACTGGAGGAAGACATGAACTTTTTTTAAGGACAGTCAAAGGCACACAAAAGAACCTTGCATTATTACTAAATATGCATTATTAATAACCATATGAAAAACTTTTCAAATTCTTTAATAAAAAAGGGATGCAAATTAAAACAATGAGATATCTTACAGGCATTTAATTAGCAAAAATAGTTAAAAACAATAAAATCTAGTATTGGAGGGGTTTGTGAAACCAAAGCTGTAGAGTTGTGAACTGGTACCATCTTTATTGTAAAGCATTTTAGCATCCAAGATGAGCTAGAAAAACCATTCATATCTTTTCAGCCAGTGGTCTCATTCCTAGGACTAAATCCTAAGTAATAAAATTGACTTCTTTGCAAGTGGATTTCAGAAAAACCTGCAAAGACTTACATGAATGTATGCTGAGCAAAGTGAGCAGTGTAATTGTCAACTATGATAGACTTAGCTCTTCTCAGTAATACAGTGATTGAAGACAACTCTAAAAGACTAGGGATGGAAAATGCTATTTACACAGAAAAAAGAATTATGGAGTCTAAATCAGATCAAAACATAATATTTTCACTTTTTAAAATTTGCTTTTTGTTTTTCTTTTTGTGGTTTTTCCCCTTTTGTTCTGATGCTAATTTTTTTTTAGGTTTTTGCAAGGCAAATGGGGTTAAGTGGCTTGCCCAAGGCCACACAGCTAGGTAATTATTAAGTGTCTGAGACCAGATTTGAACCCAGGTACTCCTGACTCCAGGGCCAGTGCTTTATCCACTATGCCACCTAGCCTCCCTGTTCTGATTCTTCTTTCACAGCACGACTAATATAGAAATATATGCAACATGATTATGCATGTATAGCCTATTTAAGATTTTTGCCATCTTAGGTAGGGGAAAAGGAAGGTTGGGAGAGAACATTTTACAAAAATGAATGGTGAAAACCATCTTTACATATAAGTGAGAAAAATTAAATACAAAATTAAAAAAAATGTTGACTGAAAGAAAATAGACTTCTTTACAAAAATATTCCTGTCAACAGGTAGACTTCAGAAAAACTTGGACTTACATGAACTGATGCTGAGTGAAGTGAGCAAAACCAGGAGAACATTGTACACAGTAACAGCAACACTGGGTGATAATTGACTATGACTGACTTAGTTTTCTTGGCAATATAAAGATCAAAGATGATTTCAAAAGACTCATGATGGAAAATGTTTTCCACATCCAGAGGAAAAAACTATAGAGTCTAGATCAAAGCATACTATTTTTCACCTTTTCACTTTTGTTTTTGGTTTTTGTGGCTTTTCCCGTTTTTTTCTGTTTCTTTTTTTCAATATGAATAATTTGGAAATATTGGGGGGGGAGTATTCCTGGCAGCATTTTTTGTAAAAAAAACAAAGCAAAACAAAACAGGAAATCAACCATGGGCCCAATACTTTGGGAATAACTGAACAAATTTTAGTTTGTATGTGTCATATTAATTTCATGGTTCTGGAGTCTAGAAATTTAGAGCTGGAAGGGGCCTTTTGGAGGTATCTAGTTTAATTTGCTCATTTTACAGAAAAGGAAAATGAGATTCAGGGAGACTAAATGATATACACACACATATGTATACACACACATATACTTTAAAATGTATAGGAGCAGAACCACAACTTGATCTCACATCCTCTTATTGCTAATTATAATCCCCTTTCCCAGGCCCTCATTGACTCTAATATTATGATTTTAAGATATTACAAACATGCATACACCTGACAAGACCAACATAAGATGAGAAGGTGAAGTATACACAATATACTTACACACTGATTGCAGCAATTTAGCAAGATCTAGAAAATACAAAGGAAGGGGAGAAAAAACTTAGAAGGGTATATAGAATCAAACAGGAAAATTCTGTCACTTATTAAAGTTAACATAGAAATTTAAAGATAAATTTTAAAGAATGCTGTTATTCTTGCTTGAATAATTGAATATTGTTTTTTATATTTCTTTTTGATCATTACTGAGTTTATTTTCTAAAAAGAATCTGATTCTTGTCCTTAAGTTGGGGTTTATTAAAAGAGAGGGGATCTAGTTCTGATTATCCATTTCTCAGATGTGAAATGAAATGGTCTTTTTTCTTTTTGCAAACTGATGCATAGTTAACCAAAGTTGCTGTAGAGTTGACTAACCAGTTAATCAATCTGTATCACTCACTTACCTACCTTCCAGTTAACCTAATGTCCTTGAATTACTGATTAATAGGCAATTTGTTATACAGATTTAAATTCTGGGATATTAAACTAAATTTTACAAAGGGTACTCTTATCAATCCATTAATTACTTGAGAAATTACTCCCAACCATGTACCTCAAGGATTCCTTTCTTATGGGCACAAAAACACTTTAGGGATTGCCTAGGTGGTAACTACAAAGATTTGCAATGTCTTACTGACAACTTGCCTCATAATGACTTAGCAATAAGCACCATAGATAGTTCATATTTGAGGCAAAATAATCATAAAAATTTTGGATGCTATAATCTCTTAGGAAAATTCCTCCTGCTATCATGGAAAGAAGTTGGACTAAAGGGGATTAAGTTTTCAGATTCTACTAAAGATTTGACTTTGCAAAATAAAATTTTAATGTCTGTAAACCCCCTTGGAGAAAGGAAATCAATCAAATGAATGATTTCATTGTTTTCAATTTTATTTTTGAATCCTAGGCATATGTGGTGGAAAAAATATCTTATTTTAGTGCTGAGACAAATCACATGTAATAAACTGGGATACCTGAGACGCTTGTAGTTGGACAGCAAGTAATGAGTTTTTCAAAGCTTGTAAGTTGAATGCCAGAATTTAGCACAAAAACAACTTGTTAGGTTTTTTATTCACCCCCACCACCACCACCACCCAACTTTTTTCAGTAAAGAACATGTGGCTCAAAGGTTTAGAATGAAGTTATGGAGAAAACATTGCAACACCCTGTGACTTTAATCCATCTCAATAAGCAGGCTGCAAAAACACATATGAGGTCCAGAGAAAACAATGCCAACCTTCATATTTGGGGCTCAAGGAGGCAAACCTCTGTCTTGGAACCACTATTGAATTTGCCTTTCCAGCTTTTAAAATGTTACTTTCTGTTGATCTTAGGAACACAACATTTATCTTATATGATGGAATGTGATAGGAAGGACAGGACCTCCTATCAGTAGAGGATATTTGGTATTTGTTCTATAACTTAAGAGTCTTAGAAAATTACCTTAGTCTCTAGGGAGTTAAGTAATAATAAAAATAATAATTAGGATTTAGATGTCATACATTCTCTCACTGGATTCTTACAATAACCCTTTGTAGTGGGTGTTATTATCTGTATTTTACAGATGAGAAAACCGAGTCTCTGTCGGGTTAAGTGACTTGTCCAGGGTTCACACAGCTAGTAAATGTCTGGGGTAGAATTCAAAGTCAGGTGTTTCTTACTCCAAGACCAGCATTTTAGCTACTCTTTTCCTGAACTGCCTTCAAGTGACTTGCCCAAGTTCACACTGTCAGTGTGGGTAAGAGGCAGTGCTTGATCCCAGGTCTTGTTGACTCTATGATGGTTTGCTATCTACTATTCCAATCTACTGCTTAACTTTATCTATATAACCAAATATGCTGTATTCATCTTCCCCTGCCCCTCCCACTAAATAAATAGATCTCAAAAGTTCTGAATCTCATGCACTAATGATGTCAAGATTCTTAAGAAATACGAACAGTATCAATTTTCAATAAATGCTTATCAGGAACTATGTTAAGTGATGGGGAAATTTAAAAAAAGTCTCAAAGGGCTCATATTCCAATAGGAGATAAACATGCAAACAACTTCAAACAGGTTATATACAGGATAAATTGGAAACAATCAATTGCAGGAAGATATTAGAATTAAGAGATATAGGGAAAGGTTATATAGAAATTGATATTTTAATTGGGAATTGAGGAAAGTCTGGAGGTTGAGATGAGGAATTTACAAAAAGGACAGGAGATACATCAACTTTCAGAATTACGTTAAAATATAATTTATATTGATAAATGATCAATATGATATATTGATGATGGTCAATAACGGTTACATAACAGGTCCCAGGATCAAAGATATTGAGCCAGAAAGGGCCTTAGAGGCAATCCAATTCAAGCTCTTCATTTTATAAATGAGAGAACTTCAGCCAGGAGAGGGAAGCAACTTGCTCAAAGTCTCACAGGTGGCAGAGTTGGGTGCAAACCCATGTCCTTTGCCTCCAAATTCATTATATTTTCCACTATGATACATCATGCTGTCTGGTTAGACTGACTTTAACTTACTGCCTTCAGAATTGTTCGATGTTGTTGGATGGTTGTTCCATGGAATCCATCCTTAAAAATGACAAACCAAGGTCTATGTATTCAAACTCAGAGAACAATTAAAATACTAATCTTTTGTAAAATTCCTAAGGCAGGTCAAATGGGTGGGTAAGGATTAAAACTCTGAAGCAATGAAATTCCTCTATGACCAGAACTTTCAGGATCCAAATTTTAGCTTGTAAATTGCTTTAGCAACTCACTTTTTAGGGCACTGAGGTAGCCAAGACAAGATGCATCCCAGTTCTAGGGGTAAAAAGGGACTAAAATAATATTAAGAGCAGGCACTAGGCTTCCTTCCCATCATTGTAAAGCACAGGAAAAGACTCGGTTTTTTTAACTTCAAAAATGTGAAAAACAAATACATTTGAAAAGCAGAGTTCCAACATATCCAACATTTCCAGCACTGTGAGTCACTGAAACTGTGGCACTAGGAGAAAATAGACTTCATGTAATTTCAAATTTTCTTTTTACCATTTCATGTTATTTACACAGTGCAATTATTTACCCAATGCAAGCTTCGACCAATTTCAATTCAGTTTTGTTATTTCAAATAAAACCCAATACCATATAGATATTGGCTTTTAGATGGGGGAGGGGAACTCCACTCAGAGACAGTTTACAGAAAAAAATACTGCTATATTGGTTATTTCTGTTAAAGACAATACAGTTCTCTCAGTTTTCCAAATTCCACACTTTGGAATTACTTTTTACTAGCACTCTTATTGATCCCTTATTTTCAACCAGTCACTAAGACATTGATTCTTCCTTTGAGAGATTTCTCATTTTCCTTACTTGCTCAAACATAGAGAGGTGCCTCCACCTTATAGCTAGACTACTTTAATAAGCTTTAAATCTTCCCCACTTGCCATTTGGGAAGGTCTTCCCATTGTCCATGAATGAAAAAGCATGTACAGTAGATGTAGGTATTATGTTAAGCCCTGGGGAGACAATAAAGAATAGATTTCTTGCCTTCATGGAGCATATATTCTATTATGGGAATTTAACATATATATTGTATTAATCAAATAAAGGAATTTTGGTCTGGAGAGTTGAAGGCATGATGAATTGGCAGCCAGTGGATGTGAAGCAATGGTACTATTTAATGACTTGCTCTGCCCAGAATAATAGGTATAAAGTGGGAACTGGGTTGGGTGGAATGTGCATGAGACAGAAGAAAAATGGAATGATAGTCTGGGTGGTTAGCTCAATGTAGGGTAAAAGGACATAGGACTAAGTATATTAGATACATACTATATATATATATACATATATATATATGTACATATATATATATACATATACATACATATATCAGACTTCATGGATTAATTTGTAATTAAGCATTAACTAAATCAGCTATTATTAATAAATTTGATTTATTTTTAATTTGATTTTAGGATTAGACCTCCTTCCTTAGAAAAAGCTAACCCTACCAGTTAAACTAGACTAACATAGATAGTTGCTTATTTTTAGGTTTTTTTGCAAGGCAATGGGGTTAAGTGACTTTCCCAAGGTCACATAGCTAGGCAATTATTAAATGTCTGCAGTCAAATTTGAACTCAGATCCTCTTGACTCCTGGGCTGGTACTCTATCCACTGTACCACCTGACTGCCCCAGATAGTTACTTAAGTATAAAGTTACCTATAGAATTAGTAAATGTTAGATTGAGAATACTTTAGCAGATTAAATTGTAGCAATTATTTTTTTCTTTGCATAGAATATTATTATTTATTAGAATAAACCAAAAAGGAATACAATAAGGAGTAAAACTTAAGGATATATGACCAAATTTAAACTGACCCTTTTTCTTACTTTAAATTTAAAATGTTGTCAGTCACTTCTAATTTCAGTCTAATTGTAGTAGATTACTAAACCTAAATTACAAATATACCTTGACATATTTCCTCCTTTAAAAAAAAAAGTGAAAATAGTATACTTTGATCTGCATCGGACTCCATAATTCCTTCTCTGGATGTAGATAGCATTTTCCATCATGAGTCTTTTGGGATTATCTTTTCCTCATTGTATTGCTGAGAAGAGCTAAGTCCATCATAGTGGATAATTGTACAAAGTTACTAATCAGATGTACAGTATTCTTCTGGTTTTGCTCTCTTCACTCAGCATCAGTTCATGTAAGTCTGTCCAGGTTTTTCCTGAAATCTCCCTGCTTATTGTTTCTTCTAGAGCAATAATATTCCATTATATTCATAGCCACAACTTGTTCAGCCATTCCCCAATTGGTGGGCATCCCCTCAATTTCCTATTCTTTGCTACCACAAAAAAGTTGCTGTGAATACTCTTGTACATGTGAGTCTTTTCCCCCTTTTTTTGTGGTCTCTCAAGGATACAGACCTAGTAGTGGTATTGCTGGATCAAAAGGTATGCAGAGTTTTATTGTCTTTTGGTCATAGTTCCAAATTCCTGCCCGGAATGGTTGGATCAGTTCATAATTCTATCAACAATGCATTAGAGTGGCTGATAATTTAGAAGAATAAGTAGTCATAAGACTTTTAAAAAGGCATTAATTCTCTTGTTAGTGGAAAGAGGGGTTCCCCAGAATTCCCTTTTTTTGGCAGTGGAGAAAGGTTAGTCAGCGGTTAAGCCCTCCCCCCACCACTTTTTAAACTTAAAAGTCTAAGTTGAGTAATGGTCTAAGGATGATGTGGGGGAGGGGTGACTGCTAACTTATGATCACGTTTCTCTATTACAGTACAGTTTCTGAAATAGAGGGTACCACCAGCTGGAAAAGATGTCTGGCAGAGGATTAAGAAAGTCTGGGAGAAGCTAATAGTCAGATGACCTCCCTTGTCCAACTGAAACTTATCTTCAAAACAAGTTTCTATCATTTTTTTTTTACAGTGGGGTTAAGTGACTTGTCCAATGTCACAAAGCTAGTAAGTACTAAGTATCTGAGGCTAGAGTGGAGCCCAGGTCCTCCTGACTCCAGGGCTGATGCTCTATCCACTGCAATATCTGGCTGTTCCTCTGTCATTTTTATTTTCAATTCTTTTTGGTTATAAAAATCATCTCTGTAAATCTCTCCTTGTCTCTGATTTCTGAAGAGTAAGATGACCTAGTTTAATATGTAAATGCTAACTTTGCAAATTAAATCATAGTGGGTTCAGTAATTTTGTCCTCATTTTCCTTTTTTATTTCAGAAAATCAATTTTATCGTGTTAATTCAACCTTGCCAGAAGAGCTGTTATATGTGCAACAGTTGTCCTGAAATCATTAACAGGACAGTTATCCTGAAATCAAATCTCAATGAATAGAGTATATTTGAAATAATAATAACCCATATCAGCATAAAGGTATATTTTGGAAACAATAAAATAGATAATAATAATAGATTTCTAAAGTATTCTATATAATATCTATGAAATATAGGTTTCTTGACCTGAAGGCAGTTTTTGAAAAAGTAATAAGGATATATTTAAAGCATAAATAGGTTGATATCATATATCAAAATACTCAGAGCAAACAGACATCACTTTACTGAGCAAAGGCTGAAATAGGTACTTCTAGATTTGTAAAATGCACCTGAAATTGGTTTACCTATGGATGAAATCTATGAAAAGGCTAAGATCCAGGAACAGAATCAAGAGGCTCACCATGGTCAATATCCATATCAATTAAAAAAAATTTTTTAAGGCATTAGAGTTAAGTGACTTTCCCAAGGTCACACAGCTAGGCAATTATTGAATGTTTGAGGTCACATATGAATTCAGATTCTCCTGACTCCAGGGCCGGTGCTCTATCCACTGTGCCACCTAGCTGTCCCCCCATATCAATTTAACCAACAATATATTGACAGAGAGATGTTAACCAAGTAGCTGATAATATGGATTTGTTTACAGAAATGATGATTTATGATGGCAGTCACTAGAAATTATTTTTAAAAATTACTTAAAAGTACTCAGACTTGTTGATCAGTAATGATCATGGAAGTAGAAACTGTGTGATGTATCACTTTAAGTTATAGACAGTAACAATAGAGTGGGAATAAACTAAGAAAAATGAGAAATTTATTACATCTTTAAAAAAATTTTAATGTGTATTCTTTTTACTGTTTTCTCTTGTTTTACATTATTTGGTGTTGAACTCAGAAAATTTCGGACATATATATATTTTCTATAATTCTTCAATATATATCACATTGTTTATTAAGAATACCTTTAGGGGCAGCTAGGTGGCGCAGTGGATAGAGCACCGGCCCTGGAGTCAGGAGTACCTGAGTTCAAATCCGGCTTCAGACACTTAATAATTACCTAGTTGTGTGGCTTTGGGCAAGCTACTTGCTTTGCAAAAACCTAAAAAAAATAAAAAATACCTTTGATCAAAAGTCCAACCTTGATTATAACCCATGGGTGGTTTTCAATTTTTGTCTCTCCCATCTTCATTCCTTTTTTCCTTTCTTTTTCTCCTTTGTCTTTTGTACTTTTCATATACATTTTTAAAAAACACAGAATTTAAAATGCAAGACAAGAAAGCAATGAAGCATGTGTATGACATAAAATCTTGTACTCAGAGAACTAACTAAAAGTGAGGAACTAAGTCAGTCCAGTTCTGTCAGATGTTCTGAGGTCAGTGTCATTAGAAGGCTAAATGTATACCACTGCTGGCACAAAATTACAGCTAATTCCAAGGAATTTTCATACCACTGTAACTCCAATCATAAAAGATACAATTAGAGGACAAGAATTATAAACCATCCTTCATAAGTCAATAGGTGTCAAATGCAGATTGGAACTTTTTTTGACTACTTCATAATTTTAAAGAATTGCTTACAATGTGGTTATATGACTGGACCAGTCACCCAGCTAGTATGTGTCAAAAGTATCACTTGGACCCAGGGTCTCCTGTCTCTGATTGCTATTCTCTGTCTATCAAGCCATGTAACTGCTCAGTCTGCAGAAAGTTGGACATAAAAGAGATACTAGCACTAGTTTCAAGACCATTTCTTTTTTTTTATTCTCATTTTGTACAAATGTTTTTTTTTACATTAATAAAATATTCTTGTTTACAAGTAAACAAAATACCCCTCCTCCCCCATGAATATAGATGGACTTGCTTGGGTGAAAAAAGTAAAGGGGAGAGAAAAAAATTAAAATAAAAAAATAATAGTAATAATTGTAGGTATGGCCAGGTGGCACAATGGATGAAGCACCAGCCCTGGAGCCACGAGCACCCAAGCCCATATCCAGCCTTGTAAACCCAGCTTTGTGACATGCAAGCCACCGATCCCCACTGCCCTGCTAAAACCAAAAAAAAAAAAAGAAAAAGAAAAAAAGACCCAACATAAAATAAAATAGTAATAATAGTAGGGGTGGCTGGGTGGCAGACAGAGCATTGGCCCTTGAGCCAGGAGCATCTGGGTCCAAATCAGGCCCCAGACACCCAAAGATCACCCTGCTATGTGGCCCCAGGCAGGCCACCCAGCCCCACTTGCCCTGCACCCTCCCCCAAATAATAACAAAAAATGTGCTTCAGTCTTTGTTCCAACACCAACAACTCTGTCATGGGTGGAGCTCATTCTTTATGATAAGTCCATCACAAAAGTTGCTTCCATATTTTTCCAATGTTGCCATTGCTGATCGCAACTCCCTCCTTTCTTATTTCTCCACTACCATGTACTCTATTTTCTCTCTCCTTTCACTCTAACTCTGCTGTAGGGTCATTGACTGGTTCAGCATACAGATCCCTGGTCCTGGGGCCAAGAAGCCCTGAGCCCCCATACCACCCCTTAGGCCCAGCATCCACCTGGCCCTATGGTCCTGGACAGGCCTTCCAATCCCAGCCCCTTGCAAGAAGTAAGAAAGAAAATGTGTTATATCTGGCCATTCTCCCCCCATGGTCCATCCTCTCCTCCTTTATTCACATCCCCACCCCTTCCCCTTGCTCCCCCCTCCTTCTTACTCCAGATGTCTATACCCCATTGAGTATATTTGCTGTTTCCTCTCCTAGCCATCTCTGATGAGAGCAAAGGTTCCCTCATTCCCCCTTGCCTCCCCCCTTCCATACCATTGCAATAGCTCATTGTAATAAAAAAAATCTTATGTGAAATATCTTGGACTATTCCCCCTCTCCTTTTTCTTTCTCCCATTCCATTTCCCTTTTTTTCTATTGACTCCATTTTTACACCATATTTTATCTTCGAATTCAGCTTTCTCCTGTGCTTCAACTACAAACGCTCTTTACCTGCTCTATTAACTGAGAAGGTTCATATGAGTATTATCAGTGTCATTTTTCTATGCAGGAATACATGCAGGTCATCCTCATTAAGTCCCTCATATTTCCCCCCTCTCCTCCAATCTCCATGCTTCACCTGAGTCCTGTATCTGAAGATCAAACCTTCTGTTCAGCTCTGGCCATTCCAACAGGAACCTTTGAAATTCCCCTGGTTCATTGAAAGTCCATCTTTTTCCCTGGAAGAGGACATTCAGCCTTGCTGGGTAGTTCATTCTTGGCTGCATTCTAAGCTCTTTTGCCTTCCGGTATATTGTATTCCAAGCCCTAGGAGCTTCCAATGTAGCTGCTGCTAAGTCCTGTGTGATCCTGACTGCAGCTCCACGATATTTGAACTGTGTCCTTCTGGCTGCTTGTAATATTTTCTCTTTGACTTGGGAGTTCTGGAACTTGGCTATAATATTCCTAGGGGTTGGTTTTTTGGGATCTCTTTCTCTAGGGGATCGGTGGATTCTTTCCATTTCTATTTTGCCCTCTGTTTCTAGAATATCAGGGCAATTTTCTTGTAGTAATTCTTTGAAAATGATGTCAAGGCTCTTTTCCTGATCATGACTTTCAGGTATTCCAATAATTTTTAAATTATCTTTCCTAAGTCTGTTTTCCATATCAGTTGTTTTTTCAATGAGATATTTCACATTTTCTTCTAATTTTTCATTTTTTTGGTTTTGAAGTATTGATTCCTGATTTCTGTTAAATTCATCAATCTCCCTGAATTCTATTCTTTGTCTGAAGGATTTGTTCTCCTCAGAGAGTTTTCTTATCTCTTTTTCCATCTGGCCAATTTTGCTTTTTAAAGCATTCTTCTCCTCAATAACTTTTTGAACTGTTTTATCCATTTGACCTAAGCTGGTTTTTAGCATGCTATTTTCTTCAGCATTTTTTTTGGATTTCCTTGACTAAGCTGCTGACTTCTTTTTTATGTTTTTCCTGCATCTCTCTCCTTTCTTTTCCCAGTTTTTCTTACAACTCCCTCATTTGATTTTCAAAGTCTTTTTTGAGCTCTATCATAGCCTGAGCCCAAATTTCTGTTTTTCTTGGAGTCTTTAGATGCAGGAGCTTGTCCTTCCTCATCTTCAGACTGAGTATTTTGATCCTTCTTGGGCTCATTTGCAAAATATTTCTCAATAATCTTCCTTTTGTTTCTCTGCTTGCTCATTTTCGCAACCTGGGCCTGGTTTGGGGGTTCTTCCTGAGCTTTTGGGGCACTCCTACAAGGGTCTCAGTGTGTGTGGCTCTGTCCTCCCTCCTGGTCTGTGAATGACCATAAGCGCCCCCCTCTGCCATGGGGCTGAGGTGGGGGGGCCTGCTGTTCTATTGGGGGGGGGGCCTAGACTGTGATCAGGATCTGAATGTGGTCAGAGCCCCAGAGTCCTGTTCCATGGGCAGAGGACTGAGCTCTGCAATCTCTCTCTCTTCATTCCCCTCCCTCAGCTCAATGGGATCATGCCCTGGGGGCTCCTGCTTACCGGCTCCGCCTGCTTCTGTTTCTGGCTCTGGGCTGCAGAAAGACCAAGCTGCTCAATGTGTGCCCGGAGGGCTGGGCTCCATGTGCTCCCTCTGGCAGAGGTCTCCTACTGTTCCCCCACTTTGTGCACGGTGCTCATTGGGGTACAGCTCAGGAGACTCCCCCACTGCTGTGAGCCGTGGCTCCCAGTGCCCTGGGGCTGCCTCCGGGAGGCTGAAGTTCTTTAGCTCTGGCGGGCCACCCTTCTGGCAGGCTGCCCCTCTGACCCTGGGGAGCAGAGCCTTTCTGTTCTTTTCCAGGTTACCTTGAGTAGGAGAACTCTCAAAACCATTTCTATCTGCTGAAAAAGAATGAGATGATGATAAATTATAACAGAATTAACAACAGTAATAAAAATAATCAGGGTGGCAAGGTAGATAAGAGGACCCATTTTGGGGTCAGGAATAACTTGATTCAAGTCCCACTTCTGACACATATCAGTTGTATGATCATGGGCAAATTACTTGACTTTTCAATGTTCTAACTACTCTAAGATTGCATTGATGGAAGAAATCTCTGCACTGGAATTTTCCTATATATTAGAACCGTAAACCAAAACTCCCATTTTCCCTTTCAGACATTTTTATGGCATGTCTCTGAGGCACCTTCTATGTCTAATTATTTTTAGGCTCATACCTCTAGGATTTGAAGGGAGGTCATCAAGTCCAAACTTATTTTGCAGTTGAGGAAACAGTCCCAGACAGTTGACTGTGACTTGTTCCAGGTTAGTTGATTGTGACTTGTTCCAGATAGAAGAGGACAGAGTTTGGAGTCTGAGAGAAAGCATGGTATAGTGTAGAGGGATCTGACCAAATTCTGCCTCAAATAACTTAGTTTTATAACCCTGGCCAACTTATTTCCCTTCTTTGGGACTATATAAAACATAAGGGTTGGACTTGGTGGCAAGGTCCATTCCAATTCTAAATTTATGATACTATGATTGGCCTTGTGACTTCAAGTTTCCCCTGGGTTGAATATATTGATCTCATTAGAGAACTATAAATGAGTTGGATTTATTTACTGACTTCTGCTGTCTTCTCCCTTGTCCCCCATTTTTTCTTCGCTTTACTCCCTCTTCCCTTCAAATTATACTCAGTTTGGTACTTAAATGAATTTTTCTAATGCTTGCATAAAGCAGCTAGGTGACCCAGTGACTAATGCACTAGATCTGAAATCAAGAAAATTTGATTTCAAATTCTGTCTCAAACACTTAGCTGTGTGATTGTGGAAATCACCAACCTCTACCTCAGTTTCTCTGTCTTATAAATGGGGTTAATAACAGCATCTGCCAGGTGTGTTGTGAGGTTCAAATGGGATAAAAATTGTAAAGCACCTAGCACTCTACAAATGCTAATTTTTATAATTATTTTCAATTCAATAAATCTTAGTCATCTACTACATGGTAAGTGTTGTGTTATTGCATTGGGGGATACAAAAAGAGACAAAAAGTGCCTGCCTTCAAGGAGCTTAAAATCTAATGGAGAAAACTTGCAACAAATATAAAGCAAGCTACATATACATATATATGCACATATGTACATATATCTACCTATCTAAGCTTTATGTGATGGATAGGAGATAATTATCAGAGGGAAGGCACAAAAATTAAGAGGGAGTGGGACAGGCTTTCTGTAGGAGATAGGATTTTATTTGGGATTTGAAAGAAGTCAGGAAGTTCAGTACTGCAGCTGTAGGTTTACAGCTCTATATAGGTGCTATATATATTATTGGAAATCATTTGTTTTTTTCAATTACATGCAAAGGTATTTTTCATCATTCTTCCATTTGCAGCTTTATGAGATTCTTATTTTTCTACCATCCTCCCTTCTCTTCCCCCTCACAATGGCAATGACCAATCTGCTAAAAATTGTACATGTACAATTGTGTTTAACATATTTCCATATTAGTCTTGTTGTGAAAGAGAAATTACAAGGAAAAAAACACATGAGAAATAAAGAACATAAAAGAAATTTTTTAAAGTGAACATAATATGCTTTGCTTTGAATTCAGAATTGTTTTTTTTCTTTCTGGATGTCAATCTCATTTTCCATGAACACCTTCAGTGTTTAATCACTGAACTTTTGAGAGGATCATAGTTGATCCATTTCACAATGTTACTGTTACTGTATACAAAGTTTTGGTTCTCCTCATTTCACTCATCAGTTCATGCAAGTCTTTCTGTGCTTTGCTAAATTCTGGCTGCTCATGACTTCTTACAGAATAATATCCATACCATTCATGTACCATAACCTGTTCAACCATTCCCCAGGTTAGTTGATTGTGACTTGTTCCAGGTAGAAGAGGACAGAGTTTGGAGTCTGAGAGAAAGCATGGTATAGTGTAGAGGTACCTGATCAAATTCTACCTCAAATAAATTAGTTTTATAACCCTGGACAGCTTATTTCCCTTCTTTGGGACTATAAGGGTTAGACTTGGTGGCTTGCAAGGATTGGCCTTGTGACTTCAAGTTTCCCCTGGGTTGAATATATTGATCCCATTAGAGAAATATAAATGAATTGGATTTATTTACTGACTTGTGTCTTCTCCCTTGCCCCTCATTTTTTTCTTTGCTTTACTCCCTCTTCCCTTCAAATTATACTTGAGCTGCTATATTGTTCCTGTGGGTCTTTTCCTGTTTTTTTTTTTAAATGATCTCTTTGGGATATAGAGAGTAGTGGTGTTGCTGAATGAAAGAGTATGCAGTTTTGTTACCCTTTGGACATAGCTCCAAATTGTTCTCCAGAATGGTTGGATGACTTCAGAACTCCAACAACAGTTGCATCAATGCCCCAGTTTTCCCATATCTCTCCAACATTAATCATTTTCCTTTTTTTTGTATTAGCCAGTCTGATAGGTATGAGGTGGTACCTCAGTTATTTTAATTTGCATTTTTCTTTTTTCATAATAATAAGACATTTTAATGTATAATACAGTAATTATAGATATAATCCATATAAATAAAGCTTCAGAGAGGGAAAGTCTCAGTATTTTTTTAAGTTTTTTTTTTTAGTTTTTAGTTTTTTACAATTTTTCCCCATTCTTGCTTCCCTCTCCCCACCCCTCCCCCCACAGAAGGCAGTCTGTTAGTCTTTATATTGATCCCATGTTATACATTGGTCTCAGTTGAATGTGATGATAGAGAAATGATATGCTTAAGGAAGAAACATAGAGTATGAGATAGTAAAATTACTTAATATAACTTTTTTTCCCTAATTTGACGGTAATAGTCTTTGGTCTTTGTTCAAAGTCGATAATTCTTTCTCTGGATACAGATGGTGTTCTCCATTGCAGAAAGCCCCAAATTGTCCCTGGTTGTTGCCCTGCAGGGATGAGCCAGTCCATCAAGGTTGATCATCACCCCCATGTTGCTGTTAGGCTGTACAGTGTTTTTCTGGTTCTCATTTCGATCAGTATCAGTTCATAATTTGCAGTTTTCTTAAAAAATGATTTGGAGCATATTCCTATAATTATAGTTTTAATTTCTTTATGTGAAACCCGCCTGCCCACGTCAACAGGTGAATGACTTGTCTTATTTGACTCAGATCTCTATTCGAGAAATGAGTCCTTTATCAGAATCACTAGCTGTGATACACGTTTCCGCAGCTTTCTGCATTCCTACTCATCTTGGCGGCCTTAAATGCGGCTGAATGTAATTCTGAAATTTCACGCGGTCAAAGCCATCCATCGCGCCATTTATTTCTGTCCGGCTCTCTGTCTCTTGTGGGTCCCGCACTCGCCTCCCCTCCGTAGGTCCGACTTCTTGCTCCCCTCACCGGCCTGGGGGCATCGCCACTTTTCAGGGCGGCTCCCCACCCCCGCGGTGCCCGCAGGAGAGGGCGGCTTCGCCCCTAAAACTCCGGAAAGCGCGGCGGGGGACGGCCCGGCTTCCGCGTTGGGGCGGACCTCGGGACAAGCCCCGCCCTCAGCCGGCGGCTGTTACTCAGCCCCTTAACCGGCCCCCTAAACTGCCGCTCCGAGGGCGGAAGCGGGCGAAGCCAATGAGGTGCCGCGAGCGGGAGACGGCCGGCCAATGAGAAGCCGGCAGCGTCTGGCGAGCCGACCAATCGCGACGCGGCGAACCCGGAAAGAGTTGCCTGATCTGAAATCGAGTGGAGAGAAAGTGCGGCCGGGATGGGGGAGGGGGCCGCGGCGCGTGTGAGTCTCCCGCGGGCGGCGATCCGGTAGTCGCGGGTCCGCGGGTCCACGCGGCGCGCGAGCGTGCGTGTGTGTGTCTCCCCTTGCACGGCCCGGGGCCCGCGGAGAACCGGCGACCCTTCGCCCTCGCGGAGGTGACCATGAATCTGCTGCCCAGAAGCTCCAAGGAGTTCGGCTCCGCGGACTACTGGGAGAAGTTCTTCCAGCAGCGCGGGAAGAAAGCCTTTGAATGGTACGGGACCTACCTGGAGCTGTGCGGGGTGCTGCACAAATACATCAAGGCCAAGGATAAGGTAAGGGGGCTCCCGACCCCCGACCCGCGCCCTCGGGCGCCGGCCGCCCCCTCCAGCCCCACCCCGCAACCCGGTCCGATCCGGTTCCGGGGCCCGGAGGGCCGGCTTTGTACGTTTCACCCGGTACGTTTCACCCTGTGGGTTTCCCTCTGTACATTTCACCCTGTAGGTTTCACCCTGTAGGTTTCCCTCTGTACATTTCACCCTGTACGTTTCACCCTGTAGGTTTCACCCTGTAGGTTTCCCTCTGTACGTTTCACCCTGTACATTTCACCCTGTACATTTCACCCTGTAGGTTTCCCTCTGTACATTTCACCCTGTGGGTTTCCCTCTGTACGTTTCACCCTGTGGGTTTCCCTCTGTACGTTTCACCCTGTGGGTTTCCCTCTGTACATTTCACCCTGTGGGTTTCCCTCAGTACATTTCACCCTGTGGGTTTCCCTCTGTACATTTCACCCTGTGGGTTTCCCTCTGTACATTTCACCCTGTGGGTTTCCCTCTGTACGTTTCACCCTGTGGGTTTCCCTCTGTACGTTTCACCCTGTGGGTTTCCCTCTGTACATTTCACCCTGTGGGTTTCCCTCTGTACGTTTCACCCTGTGGGTTTCCCTCTGTACGTTTCACCCTGTGGGTTTCCCTCTGTACGTTTCACCCTGTGGGTTTCCCTCTGTACGTTTCACCCTGTGGGTTTCCCTCTGTACGTTTCACCCTGTGGGTTTCCCTCTGTACGTTTCACCCTGTACGTTTCACCCTGTAGGTTTCCCTCTGTACATTTCACCCTGTGGGTTTCCCTCTGTACATTTCACCCTGTGGGTTTCCCTCTGTACGTTTCACCCTGTGGGTTTCCCTCTGTACGTTTCACCCTGTACATTTCACCCTGTACATTTCACCCTGTAGGTTTCACCCTGTGGGTTTCCCTCTGTACATTTCACCCTGTACATTTCACCCTGTACATTTCACCCTGTAGGTTTCCCTCTGTACATTTCACCCTGTGGGTTTCCCTCTGTACATTTCACCCTGTGGGTTTCCCTCTGTACATTTCACCCTGTGGGTTTCCCTCTGTACATTTCACCCTGTGGGTTTCCCTCTGTACGTTTCACCCTGTAGGTTTCCCTCTGTACATTTCACCCGGTACGTTTCACCCTGTAGGTTTCCCTCTGTACATTTCACCCTGTAGGTTTCACCCTGTACGTTTCACCCTGTAGGTTTCCCTCTGTACGTTTCACCCTGTACATTTCACCCTGTACATTTCACCCTGTAGGTTTCACCCTGTAGGTTTCCCTCTGTACATTTCACCCTGTGGGTTTCCCTCTGTACATTTCACCCTGTACATTTCACCCTGTACATTTCACCCTGTAGGTTTCACCCTGTAGGTTTCCCTCTGTACATTTCACCCTGTGGGTTTCCCTCTGTACATTTCACCCTGTACATTTCACCCTGTACATTTCACCCTGTAGGTTTCACCCTGTAGGTTTCCCTCTGTACATTTCACCCTGTGGGTTTCCCTCTGTACATTTCACCCTGTACATTTCACCCTGTACATTTCACCCTGTAGGTTTCCCTCTGTACATTTCACCCTGTGGGTTTCCCTCTGTACATTTCACCCTGTGGGTTTCCCTCTGTACATTTCACCCTGTGGGTTTCCCTCTGTACGTTTCACCCTGTGGGTTTCCCTCTGTACGTTTCACCCTGTGGGTTTCCCTCTGTACGTTTCACCCTGTAGGTTTCCCTCTGTACATTTCACCCGGTACGTTTCACCCTGTAGGTTTCCCTCTGTACATTTCACCCGGTACGTTTCACCCTGTGGGTTTCCCTCTGTACATTTCACCCTGTAGGTTTCACCCTGTACGTTTCACCCTGTAGGTTTCCCTCTGTACGTTTCACCCTGTACATTTCACCCTGTACATTTCACCCTGTAGGTTTCACCCTGTAGGTTTCCCTCTGTACATTTCACCCTGTGGGTTTCCCTCTGTACATTTCACCCTGTACATTTCACCCTGTACATTTCACCCTGTAGGTTTCACCCTGTAGGTTTCCCTCTGTACATTTCACCCTGTGGGTTTCCCTCTGTACATTTCACCCTGTACATTTCACCCTGTACATTTCACCCTGTAGGTTTCCCTCTGTACATTTCACCCTGTGGGTTTCCCTCTGTACATTTCACCCTGTACATTTCACCCTGTACATTTCACCCTGTAGGTTTCACCCTGTAGGTTTCCCTCTGTACATTTCACCCTGTGGGTTTCCCTCTGTACATTTCACCCTGTGGGTTTCCCTCTGTACATTTCACCCTGTGGGTTTCCCTCTGTACGTTTCACCCTGTGGGTTTCCCTCTGTACGTTTCACCCTGTAGGTTTCCCTCTGTACATTTCACCCTGTAGGTTTCACCCTGTACGTTTCACCCTGTAGGTTTCCCTCTGTACGTTTCACCCTGTACATTTCACCCTGTACATTTCACCCTGTAGGTTTCACCCTGTAGGTTTCCCTCTGTACATTTCACCCTGTGGGTTTCCCTCTGTACATTTCACCCTGTACATTTCACCCTGTACATTTCACCCTGTAGGTTTCCCTCTGTACATTTCACCCTGTGGGTTTCCCTCTGTACATTTCACCCTGTGGGTTTCCCTCTGTACATTTCACCCTGTGGGTTTCCCTCTGTACGTTTCACCCTGTGGGTTTCCCTCTGTACGTTTCACCCTGTGGGTTTCCCTCTGTACGTTTCACCCTGTAGGTTTCCCTCTGTACATTTCACCCGGTACGTTTCACCCTGTAGGTTTCCCTCTGTACATTTCACCCGGTACGTTTCACCCTGTGGGTTTCCCTCTGTACATTTCACCCTGTAGGTTTCACCCTGTACGTTTCACCCTGTAGGTTTCCCTCTGTACGTTTCACCCTGTACATTTCACCCTGTACATTTCACCCTGTAGGTTTCACCCTGTAGGTTTCCCTCTGTACATTTCACCCTGTGGGTTTCCCTCTGTACATTTCACCCTGTACATTTCACCCTGTAGGTTTCACCCTGTAGGTTTCCCTCTGTACATTTCACCCTGTGGGTTTCCCTCTGTACATTTCACCCTGTGGGTTTCCCTCTGTACATTTCACCCTGTGGGTTTCCCTCTGTACGTTTCACCCTGTGGGTTTCCCTCTGTACGTTTCACCCTGTAGGTTTCCCTCTGTACATTTCACCCGGTACGTTTCACCCTGTAGGTTTCCCTCTGTACATTTCACCCTGTAGGTTTCACCCTGTACGTTTCACCCTGTAGGTTTCCCTCTGTACGTTTCACCCTGTACATTTCACCCTGTACATTTCACCCTGTAGGTTTCACCCTGTAGGTTTCCCTCTGTACATTTCACCCTGTGGGTTTCCCTCTGTACATTTCACCCTGTACATTTCACCCTGTACATTTCACCCTGTAGGTTTCACCCTGTAGGTTTCCCTCTGTACATTTCACCCTGTGGGTTTCCCTCTGTACATTTCACCCTGTACATTTCACCCTGTACATTTCACCCTGTAGGTTTCACCCTGTAGGTTTCCCTCTGTACATTTCACCCTGTGGGTTTCCCTCTGTACGTTTCACCCTGTGGGTTTCCCTCTGTACGTTTCACCCTGTGGGTTTCCCTCTGTACGTTTCACCCTGTGGGTTTCCCTCTGTACGTTTCACCCTGTAGGTTTCCCTCTGTGCATTTCACTCTGTACATTTCACTCTGTACATTTCACCCTGTACCTTTCACCCTGTACACCCCCCCCCCCCCCAGCCTTAGCTGTCAGGCCTGGTCGCAGCTATTTAGTGGGGGGGGGTACCTCACCTTCAACCAGAGTCTGGGATGGGGCTGCCTTTTGCCTCTCTCTCTGCATCCTGGACATTACCACAAAGTGGGTGCTTAATAAATGCTTCCCTTCCCAGCCTCCTCATCACTAGTAGGCACTGAATAAACACTCATTCGTCTTTCCCTCAGGTGTTTAGCATCCTGCCCACTGCCTATAGTCATTTAATAAATGATTATTGATTATCTTCTTTAGTTTAGGAGCTCCTGCAGATTAGGGGTTGACAGTCTTTTACCTTTCTTTTGTAACTTTGGCTGCAACCTTAGCAAATGAATAAATACTTGTTCTTCTTTTCCTTGCAGTTCTCCATGCAGTGTAGGTGCTTAATAATTGTTTATTGATTGATTCATTCCAGCCTCTAGAGCTGGAACAAACTTTACATCCAGTCCTGATGGGACTTATTTTACAGATGACAAAACAAGGGCCACAAAGAGTGTGATGAGAGAATTTTGAAGTCAGAAGACTACTTTAATTCTGACCTCAGACACTTAGTAGCTCTGTGACCCTAGGCAAGTCACTTCAGCCTCCGTTTCCTCAGCTGCAAAATTGGGATAATAATAGCTCTAACATTTCAGAGTTATTCTGAGGATCAAATGAAATAATAGTTATCTCTCTGTTCCCCTTGAAGTAATCGTTAGTTTCTAACAGCACAGATCTAAGATAATTATAACTTAAGAACTCTTTTTTTTCTTTTGACAAGGTAATGGGGTTAAGTGACTTACCCAAGGTCACACAGTTAAGTATTAGGTTGTCTGAAGTTAAATTTGAACTCATGTCCTACTGACTCCAGGGCTGGTGCTCTATCCACTGTACTACCTAGCTGCCCCATCTTAAGAATTCTTACAGATTTTCTCTTCCATGATGCTGAGTAGTTTGTCCCTTTCCCAGTTGTCCATTATTCTTTATCATAGCTTCAACTCTCAGATGTCATGGTCTTCTTCAAAAATGAAGGACAAACATCATCAACTTGTAAAGATTTCCCCTTTGGTAGAACTTCTCTCAGAAGAGTCCTCTTTCCGTTTTTTGTCTTTTCTAGGTGCTGGTGGTTGGATGTGGCAACTCAGAGTTGAGTGAACAGCTTTATGATGTGGGCTTTCAGGACATTGTGAACATTGACATCAGTGAGGTGGTCATCAAGCAGATGAAAGAACGAAATGGAAGCAGGCGACCCCAGATGAGTTTTCTGCAGATGGACATGACAAAGATGGAGTTTCCAGATGCCTCCTTTCAGGTGGTGTTGGACAAGGGTACTCTGGATGCCGTCCTGACAGATGAGGAAGACAAAACTCTGGAAAAGGTGGACAGGATGCTGGCAGAGGTGGGCCGGGTGCTGCAGGTAGGAGGCCGATATCTATGCATCTCCCTGGCCCAAGCTCACATCTTGAAGAAAGTGTTGGGCCACTTCTCCAGAGAAGGGTGGATGGTAAGGGTGCACCAAGTCACCAGCAGCCAGAACCTGACATCAGAGGCAGAGCCACAGTTTTCCCTGCCTGTCTTTGCTTTCATCATGACTAAATTCAGGCCAGTTTCTGGCTCTGCCCTCCAGATCCTTGAGCTGTGTGCTCAGGAGCAAGGCAAACCTGTCCGGCTGGAGAACAGCGAGCGACTGGCAGAAGCGGTAGGAGAGCGGCAGCGGTATGCCTGGCTGAGGAGCCAGCTGAGCCGAAAGACTGGGCCCGGGAGTGTGTCCCTGGATTTATGTGACGGAAGTACTGGGGAGCCTCGGTACACCCTGCATGTTGTGGACACCCCCACTGTGAAGCTGTCTAGAGACAATCATTTTGCCATTTTCATCAGTGAGTTGAGATCCTTTCCTGCTTTTCCTAATGGGGTTGGTTTCTAAAGAAATGAGGCTTGGTTGTTGGGGTTGTGCATGTATTGGTTACCTATAGTTTTTTACAATAATGAGGGTCAAAGGACCCAAGTCAACATAGAGCTCAGACTTGATCACAGGGTGGAGTCCCATCATTGACACATAGTCTGGTTTCCTTGGATCAGAGATCTGGAGTTGGAACAAACCTGAGACACCATCTAGTCCATCTGCCTTATTTTACAGATGAGAAAACTGAGGCCTAGAAAGAATGAGTGACATGCTCAAGGTCACACAAGTAGTAAATATCAGAAGAGGGGAAAGCTCCAATTTTTAAATTTTCTTTCTTTATTGTCAAATTAATAATCCCATTCATCCATTTGTTGTTTCAGCAAAGATTTAATAAGTACTTAATGAAGCTGAGAAAATAATAGTAGCATTTATATAGTACTTTGAATGCAAGGCACATGACAAACATCTCTCTCTGTCTCTCTCTCTCTCTCTCTCTCTCTTTCTCTCTCTCTGTCTCACAAAACTGAGAGATTATTCCAGTTTTAAAGATTAACACGAGACCAAGGGAAGCTAAGTCATTTACCCAGGATTACACAATTAAAAAGTACCTGAATTTGGATTTGTAATTAAGTCTTAAGATCCAGTGCTCTATTTATTGCTTCATTTGGCTTCTGTTCATTCATTTTATTGCTTTGACAAGTATTTATTGAACTCACTAAATGGAAGGAGGAATCATATTATAGAGGAATGTGTGGTAGGCTCAGAGCAAGATGACCTGAGTTCAAATCTTGGTTAGATTGGTAGACCCCAGATTAAGGGGACCTGAATTAAAATCCAGGTCAGTGAGGTGGACTTGGAGCAAGGGGAACCTGAGTTCAATTCCTGGTTGTGCTATTTGCCACCTGCGTGACCTTATCTCTCTATCTTATTTATGCCACATTAAGATACTCTGGGTAGCAATATCTCTCCCTTCAGGAAACTTGCCATATGAAGGAGGATCAGATCAGTATATGAATCAGTAGAATAGAATATTCATGTTTACTTGGTGCTTTTTAAAGTTTATAGAATGTTCTCTTCAAGATAACTTTGTGAGGTTAGTAGCAAAATAGTAGCAGAGTTGGGATTCAAACCTAGGTTTCCTAACTCCTCATTCTGTGGTCTTCTCATACCATCTTGCCAACAGTTTTAAACCAGGTTCTGGGGGGGGGGGGCTAGAGGAGAAACTGTCCTCATCTAGGTATGAACAGAATGTCACTAGAAGTGGAGTTAGAAGAATAAGTAGGATTTTGACAGGAGTAGAGGGAGGAAAATTCCAGTTAGAAGGATGTCTGGGCTTTTGCTCATGGTGAGTAATGGAGTCTGACCTGAAGCTGAGTTATGTATAGTATTGATAACAGCATCAGACATTTATCAGGTGCAAAAAGTTATACTAAGTTTAGACCTGGTAGGGATGCAAAGTTGTGATAAGCCACAGTGCCTGCTCTTATGGGTTTGGTTTAGTCAAGGGAATAAAAAAAAACACATTACAATTAAGTTAGATATATTATAGCTCAGTGCAAGTCAGAAAACTAAATGTTGTGGGAGATCTGAGGGAGTATGTTTGGGTTCTTATAACAAAGGATTTTTTTTTAAAAAGAAAAAAAATCAGAAAAACTGATCAATATGAAAAAAAGATCTCCAGTGAATCTTAGCTTCTGCAGGAAGTAGGGTGGGAGGTATTTTCTCCTTTCTTTGGGGCCATTTTAACTTTTATAATTCGGGTTTTGTTTATTTTGTGGCTTTTCTTTGTTCTCTCTCTCTCTCTCTCTCTCTCTCTCTCTCTCTCTCTATATATATATATATATATATATATATATTTATGCTGTTTTCTGGACTCCGTTTATTTTATTTTGCCTTTAGGTCATGTAAGTCCTCCTTTCTTTGTATTCATATTCATTGTTTCTTAGCTCATACCAATGAATATTCTATTAACTTCAAATTCCCCAGTTTATTTAGCCATTTTCCAATTGGTGGGCATCTATTTTGTTTCCAGTTCTTTGCCATCACAGAAAGTGATATCCTTAAGGGGTGCCCTCAAAATCTTAGCTTAAATAGTTTAAAAGCCCTAATGACTCAAAACTGCTTTAAGACTTTGTATGTTGGTAAAAATGGAGCCTTTTGTTTTAGGGTTTTTGCTTAGAGGGATCTTTGTGATCAAAGGGTGAGGGCATTTTGGTCACTTTATTTTCACAATTCCAGATTGCTTTCTAATGTGATTGTATCGACTCACTTAGCAAGGCATCTTCCACCATTAATTCCCTTGATATTTTTGTCAGTTTTCTAGATGTGAAGTAGAACCTCCGAATTTTTAATTAGTAGTGATTTGGAATATTCTTTCAAATTTTTTATATGACTTTGTTCTTCTGGTTTTTGTACATCCCATCTGACTGCTTCTTCTCATTCTCCTTTGCTAGATCTCAATCTGGGTCATATTCTGGTTGCTTTCGAAGCCTTTGTCCTGAGTTTTGTACTCTTTTCAATGATATCTCACTTGTTGATCTTATTGATTCTGTTTTCTATTATCACTCTACAGATGGTTCCCAGATCTAGAAGCCAGTCTGGACCTCTTGAGCTTCAGACATCTTTTTATTAACCATCTATCAGACATTTCAAACCCGACATATCCAGAGTAGAACTCATCTTTTCCATCAAAATGATCCGTCTTCCAAGTTTCCCTATGGTATCACCATTCTGCCAGTCACCTAGTCTCTCAAACTAGGTTTCCACTTTGATATATCACTCCCCCTTGCCCCAAGCAGTTACAAAATCTTAGTGTTTCTTTCCTCACACTGGAGTGTTGATACTATTCCCTTTTCTCCCCTCACATGGCTTAGGATAAGTTTTTTCAGCACTACTGCAGTAGCCTTAAGTCTCTTTATATTGATCTGTCCTCCACATAGCAACAGCCAAAGTGATTTTCCTAAGGCTAAAGGTCTGTCTACATCACCCCTTTGTTTAACAAATTCCATTGGCCAGTTCCACTAGGATCCAATATAAATCACTCTGGCACTCAGGACTCTCCAATGACATCTTCCTCTATTTTGTACACATTCCCCCCATTCCAGCCCTATTGACAAACTTGCTCTTTTTTCACCCAGGATGCTCGATCCCTTTCTCCCCACCTTGGCCATAGCTGGCCCTCACTCTTGGGTGTTCTCCCTCCTCTCTTCTGCCTCTTAGAATTTCGGGTTTCCTTCAAGACTTAGCTCAAATTCTGCCTTTGACCAGAAGATCTGACCGTTAACCTTGATCTTCTATCTCCTCTGTATGTATCTTGTATATCCCTGTTAATTAGCAACTGTTTCTTCCTTTAGGGTTATGCTCCTTGAGGAGAGAGACCTTCCATTTTGACTTTGTATCCCTAGCACTCACCCTTTACCAGGAACATATGTGCTTAATAAATTATTAGTGGTCACCTGATTATTATTATTTATTTATTTTTACTTTTTAGGTTTTTGCAAGGCAAATGGGGCTAAGTGACTTGCCCAAGGCCACACAGTTAGGCAATTATTAAGTGTTTGAGACCGGATTTGAACCCAGGTACTCCTGACTCCAGGGCTGGTGCTTTATCCACTGTGCCACCTAGCCGCCCCTACCTGATTATTATTAATAATAACCTGCATTTCTTTTTCTGAAAACCATTCTTATTTTTGACTTATCTTTGGGAAATGGCCTTATGTCTTATACTTTTTGTTGCTTATACATCTTGGATATCATATTTGATACACAGATGTTTTTAACTTAGTTGACCACATCCCTTCTTATCCTTTTTTTGCTTTAATTTTAGTTGTACCAAAACATTTTGATTTCATGTTAATTGAAATTGTTTTATCTTTTCAAATCATCTCTCTTCTTCATTTGTTTAAGGTTCTACTTCTTAGTCACAATTGTCAAAATGTCCTGCTCTGGTTCTCCTCCAGTTATTTTAGATATGAATTCTAATTTTCAGGACATCTCCATTTTCAGCTTTCTGTGGTATATCAAAATGTTGACTCAACCCTAATTAATGATAGCTTGCTTTCTGGTTTTCCCAGTAGTTTGAGATGAATAGGGGGTTCTTTTTCTCAGGTGGACTTTAAAAGCTTAGGTAAGCCTTCAGCAAACAGAAAGAGGGAGGATGATATTTCTAAGACAGAGGAGACTGAATAAATGTGGGGATCTATGAGAGCAGACTGAGTGGTTTTAGAGAATAGCCCGAGAGCGTGGCAGTGAGGGAGTGATCAAGGCCTGGAAGCCTAGTCCTAACACTGGTGTTTTGACTTGCTTGGTACGTTGAGGGGCAGAGAATGATAGCTCCCCTTCCTTGTGGTGCTGGTTCAGAAGCGAGGGTCAGTGGCATATTGTTACACTCTATCGCTTTGCCAAAGTGGGTCCATGCTGCGTCTTGGCCTTGGGTGTGAACGTTGTCCCCAGCACCCCTAACACCTAGCCTTCTCTTACAGTTCCCCAGGGCCGAGAGACAGAGTGGCTGTTTGGCATGGAGGAAGGTCGGAAGCAGCTGGCAGCCAGTGCGGGCTTCCGGCGACTGATCACAGTGGCCCTGCACAGGGACCAGCACTATCAAGGCATGGACAGCATCCAGGCTGAGCTGTCAGGGAAAGTCATGGAGCTGGCACCACCAGGGCTGCCAGCCCAGCAGCAGGTAAAGTTGCTGCCACAGCCACTGAGGACCCTGGGAGCCTGTCGCCCTTGTTGAGAGCTCAAGCACCAGGCATGGGTATTGCCTGCTGCTGCTCTCTTCAGAGGTGATGCTCCAGCCTGTGACGGGAGAGCAAGGATACAGGATGGCATCAGAGGATATGGGTTCAACTCCAGCCTTTGCCATTCCCTGTCTGTGTGACCTTGGTCAAGTCCCTTAGGTGTAGGTTCTTTTGCCCCTCTTTTTCCTCATTTTCCAAATGAGAGGATTTGACTGGATGACCTCTGAGGTTAGCCAGGCCCTTACATTGTTCACTTTCTGTTCTTTTCCTGACCTTTTGGGACTATTTCACTAATGCAGTGTACATCTGTCTGAGGATGTATGCAAAACTCTGCTTAGTTACATTTATTACAGGTTGCCAATTTTTTACTATTTGGGGAAAGTTTGACCAATGACCACATTTAGGATTTAAACAGTTTTGTGTCATCCTGGCCCATCTTCACAATGTGTGATGGATGAATGTAGAGACAGGGATTTTTTGTCTCTGTATCCCCAGTAAGGAAATGGAAGCATTAAAAGTTTAGTGATATAGTGGTAAATAGAGAAGTAGAATCTGGGTGTCTTGAATGGTCCATTTCTCTGCTTTGCAGTCTGTCTTGTTTCATGAAGCAGTGCATTTGTCTCGGCCAGACTTTGGGATGAAGGTCTTTTAGTTGCCAGTTAGGAATTCTTCCTGGGAAGTGCCGGATGTTGTGGTTAGAGTGTAGCTTTTTCTCACTGATTGGGAATACAAAATTAAGGGGTCATTTGGTGGGTTATTTTTTTTTAACTTGGCAAAATGAACATTTCCACATACATAAAAGGGATTATAAATGAAATTCTGCATCTCCATTACACTTACGTTTCTGTTCAGAATTATATAATATATCCCACACATTGGTTTTAAAGCTGTCCTGCCTGTCTGTCTTACTAACCCTATGTCTGGTTGCTTCTGTTCAGTTTTTTCAAAGTTATTGTTTGTTTGTTTTGCAAGGCAATGGAGTTAAGTGACTTGCCCAAAGTCACATGGCTAGGCAATTATTAAATGTCTGAGGTCAGATTTGAATTCAGGTCCTCTTGACTCCAGGGCTGGTGCTTTATCCACTGTGCCATCTAGCTGCCCCGTTTTTTCAGAGTTATCATAATCCTCTTTCTTTTTTTCCCCCCTTCCACTTTCATTTTTATTTTCCTTTGCTGTCCTAGATCCTTCTACACCCAGTTTAAAAAAACAAAACAGCAACCTTTGCAATTAGTAAATATAATTAAATAAAACAAATCTTCATTTTGGCCATAGCCAAAAATATGTGCTTCGATCTCACTCTTGTATGCATCACTTCTTTTTCAGGATGCGCATCACTTCTTTTTCAGGAGATGGGAGACATGCTTTATTATCAGTCCTCTTGAATAGTGGTTAACCATGGTGCTGTCTTCCAAAGTTATTTGTCTTTACAGTGTTGTTTGCTGTATTATAAGTTGTTTTCCTGATTCTGACCACTTCACTTTGCATCACTTCAGATTTCTCTGAAACCATCCCTTTGGTCTCTTCTTATGGCACAGTCATATCATTATAGTCATATATCATAAGTTTTTTGGCTTTTTCCTAGTTGATAGACACCCTCTTTGTCATAATGAAAAGAGATTCCATAAATATTTTTGTATCTGTGGGACCTTTTCCTCATTTTTTTTTTTTTTAGGTTTTTGCAAGGCAAATGGGGTTAAGTGGCTTGCTCAAGGCCACATAGCTAGGTAATTATTAAGTGTCTGAGACCGGATTTGAACCCTGACTCCAGGGCCGGTGCTTTATCCACTATGCCACCTAGCCACCCCTATGCCACCTAGCTGCCCCATTTTCCTCATTTTTTGATCTCTTTGGGGGTTGTTGGAAGCTAGGTAGGAAGACTATTGGACCATGAGTTTGGAAGACCTCAGTTTAAATTTTGCCTTAGACATTTCTATATCAATTAACCTCTGTCTGCCTCAGTTCCCTCTCTGCAAAGTGGGGATTACAGTACCCACCTACCAGGGCAGTTTGTGAGGATCAAATGAGATAAGATATGTAAAGTCCTTTTGCATACCTTAAATCACTCTCAATGTCTTTCCAGAGTGTTTTCTAGTTTTCAAGAATCCAAATCCAAAGTGGATTCCAGCTTTGCTGAACTTTTTGTTGAATAATGACTCTAGCCCAGGAGCTCAAGTCTTTGGGTTTATTAAACTTAGCGAGTTCAGTCAGCGACATTGAGGAAGGGCCGGTAATGTGCTGGTCACCGTGCTGAGCTCTGGTGATAGGAGGAGAGGCAAAAGATGGTCCCTGACCTCTAGGAACCTTGGCCAGACAAACAACCATGTTGTGAAAAGGGAAGGCTTTGGGAGAAAGATGATGAGTTCAGTTTTGGATATGATGAATTTAAGATGTCTGAGCGACGTCCAGTTAGAGGTGACAACTGGAGATACAAGACTGAAGTAGAGATTTGGAGTGGTTTGCAAATCATCAGCATAGAAATGAGAATTAAGTCAATGGGAGTTGATGACATTTCTGAGTGAAATAATATAGAAAAGGACCCATGGAAGAGCCTTGTGGGACTTCTGCAGTGAGTTGGCATGAGCTAGATGAACATCCAGCAAAGGAGACTGAGAAAGAGAGTTCAGAGAGGTAGGAGAACTAAGAGAGAGAGTGGTGATGCCAAACCTAGTGAGAAGAGGGTACTGGAGAGAGTGACAGTGTCAAAGGAACAATGGAGATCATTGTCCCTGGATCCTTGGGTACATGGAGGGGTGTAGGGAGGTTGGAGGGTAGGAGGGAGTCAGGCTATAAAGGACTTTATAAAGAGTCAGGCTATAAAGGACTTTATAAACCAAACAAGATGTAATAGGGAATCTCTGGATTTTATTGAATAGAGGGCGACGTAGTTATTTAGCTGTGCTGTTGTAAGGACACATTGTCAGCACCAGAGTGGGGGCAGTGTCAGAAGAGAAGGCGGGCTTATGTGGGAGAAGCTAATGAGGAAGGATGGATTAAGTGAGAGGGTGTTTTTTAGGGTTGGGGAGGACATGGAGCATATTAGTAGGCAGTTAGGAAGTAGCTGGTAGATGGGGAGACTGAAGATAAGTGAAAGAATGGGGATACTAAATGGTGAACATTTTATTCACAAAAACTCATAGAAATTCCCCCCCACCCCCAAATCAGGAGATTTGTTCTGAACTGGCAGAGAGCATGTTTGATGTGTGAGCTGTGTGTTCTAATTCCTTTTTTAAACCCTATCACTTAAGTATATGTCCTCCATCATTCTCTGTGTTTTCTTTATTTTTCATTTCTAGTTGCATAGATACATTTCCGTGTGTGTGTGTGTGTGTGTGTGTTGTAAATATGTTTATACACCCATATAATGGGTAGATATGCATCTATAGACATGTATATGATAAATTATAGAGTAAGATTCCATTTCAATTCCAGTAACTTCTTCAAGAGAAAGAAATGGCAAACTGCTCCAGTGTCTTTGCCAAGAAAACCCCAGATGGGGTCACAGAGAATCAAGCAAGACTGAAAGGACTGAGCAACAACAAACTTATTTAAATCTCAGCTCCTGTGCCTTCTCTTTCATGGGGACTTCCCCTGCAGCTGTTTGTCTCTCCCATCAGAATTCACCTTGTCTTTACTCCATATATTTTGTATTAATTACAAGTATGTTATTCCCCTTATGAGAACACAAGCTCCTTGAGGGCAGGGGCCCTTTTTTTTTTTTCCTCTTTGTGCTCTTGGCACTTACCACAGTGATCAACACAGTTAAATTTTAATAGCTGCTTGTGTGATTCTATAAATCATAATTTATTCATGCATTTCTCAACCATTGGACATGTGGGTCGCATCCAGTTTTTTGTTTTTGTTTTTGCCAGTCTATCTAAAGCTGATAAGAATATTTGCTTACTAGCATCTTTATGGTATTGTCCTAATAATTGAATCAAAGACTATGAAACTTTGTATAGTTCTTAACATTTTTTATTAAGTAATATTAGTGCAATATTACTTTCTGAAAAGAAATTATCCAACAAGCAAATATTAAACATCAATTCTTTGGGGGGGCACTTAGTTAATCCAAGGTGAGCAAGGAAACCGTCATTTAATTATGGGGAAAAAAAAGCCCAAACCTTGTACTTCAGGGAAATTATTTTGGCAGGAAATTTGGAAGACAGGAGTTCAATGAGTCCCTGTAGTACAGGGGAGAGGTGATAATACCTTAAGCCAGCAGTGGTGGCCATGGGAGCAGAGAAAAGATTGCACCAATTCTCATCTCTACCCCTATTTTTTTTTCCCCCTAAGAAAGGTTTTATTTATTTTGAGTTTTACAACCCCCCCCCATTCTTGCTCCCCCCCCCCCCACAGAAGGCAATCTGTTAATCTTTACATTGTTTCCATTCTACCCCTATTGTTAATAATAATGTCATTTTGGGGCAGCTAGGTGGTGCAGTGGATAGAGCACTGACCTTGGAGTCAGGAGGCCCTGAGTTTGGCCTCAGATACTTAATAATTATCTAGCTGTGTGACCTTGGGCGAGCCAGTTAACCCCATTGCCTTGTAAAAAATCAACAATAATGTTATTTTTTTCATGATAATAGCATCTCCAAAAATAATAGCCTTTCTCCATAATTCCTGCTAACACTGAATTTTACTGTTTACCATATTAAGTTCTCTTTGGCAATTTCATAGTCTTCTATCACATTTTCCTCTAATCTCTCTTTCCAGCTATTATTCTCACATATTCATACAGGAAGTGAATGTTGTTTTCAACTTTTGGGGGGTAACTTGGACTTCTGAACCACCTTAACTCTTTTACCTGGTTTTACCTCCAGGTACCTTTCTTGTCAGTTGGTGGGGACATTGGGGTCCGGACCATTCAGCACCGGGACTGCAGTTCCTTGAGTGGTGACTACGTCATTGAGGATGTACAGGGAGATGAGAAACGGTACTTCCGGCGTCTGATCTTTCTCAGCAACAGGAATGTGGTTCAGTCGGAAGCCAGGTTGCTGACTGATTCACCTCATCGAGGTAGGGGTCGGTCGGTCCCATGGTCACGGTGGTGGGGTGAGGGTGGGCAAAGCATGTCTTTGGAATTGGGCTGGATTGGACAGAATTGGTCTGGGGCTGATGCTCCAGGTTCTATTTCTTGTCCTGGATCAAAGTGATAAAGGATCAGGGGGTAATGTTGGCCCTAACCTTGAACTCGGGACTTCTCAGCCATGATGAAAAGCAGAGATATTAATTCACAACAAAAAAAGACACTTCCTTAACTTTTTTTAGAGCTTGGTGATTAATCATTTTATTAATAAGAATAGCATTTTAATGAAATAGGTCAGTGACACTCTTGAATGGGTGGCAAGCTCATATGCCCTTGGAAAAATGGGTATTTCAGAGAGTGGCAAGCAACTCTGGTTAAGAAGTTGTTAGAGAAAATGAATATTCCAATGAAGCTGCCTCACATTTTAAAGAGCTTCTAGGTATTTTGTTTGCACATCATCTCATTGACTACATGTGACTTGTCTACCTTCTCTGTTCTCCATTTACATTTTATTGAAAGAGAAGCTTGACCTCTAATTTGCAGAATTGTAGATTTGGAAGAGACAATAGAGGTCTCTTCTAGAGTTGACCTAATGCAGGATCTTATTTGACAACATTTAGCCTCCTCTGCTTTGAATACTTCTATCAGTGGACAGCTCACTACTTTTTTGAGAGTTATTTCATAGCAATCCTAGAAATGGAATTTAGTGTCTTGATTTCCTAGTCTAGCAAGTGTTTTTTTTCCTGCTGTATACCATACAGTGCTATATCTGGGTCATCCAAGGGGACTTTGGGGGAAAAAAAAATTCTAAGAACTCTTCATAGTCCTGTACTTGCTTTTTTTTTTTTAATTTTTGCAAGGCAGTGGGGTTAAGAGTGACTTGCCCAAGGCCACACAGCTAGGTAATTATTAAGTGTCTTGAGGTTGGATTTGAACTCAGGTCCTCCTGACTCCAGGGCCGGTGCTCTATCCATTATGCCTCCCAGCTGCCCCCTAGACCGTTGTTTTTAAAAAGTCTTAGTTGAAAAACAAAACTACACAAAGACCTTCTTCCTTTCAGCACTTTTCAACTCTTTCCACTTCAGCCAAGTCACTTGGTTCTAAGTTGTTCCCATTTCATAATCTCTGTGATGAGATACACGAGAAGGCTTCTTCCTGACAGCAGACACGAGAACCACCAGGGAAAGGAATCTGAGGCCCGTGAAGGTGAAGTTCAACAGAGGGATGGTGACCCCTGGCTCTGCCCCTGCAGCCAGCTGGCAGGCAGCACTTTCTAAAGCGCCCTGAGGGTGGGTAGGCATTGTCTGTGCCCTCTTGTGGCTAGCTGGTGCAGTGGAGGGAGCACTGGACCTAGACCCAGGAAGTCTCGTCTTCCTGTGGTCAACTCTAACTTCAGACGATTTCTGGCTGTGTGACCCTGGACAAGTTACTTGACCTTGCTTGCCTCAGTTTCCTCTTCTGTAAAATGAGTCGGAAAAGGAAATGGCACCCCACTCCGGTACATTGGCCAAGAAAACCCCAAATAGATCACAAGGAGTTGGACACAACCAAAATGATTGAGCAAGTAGGGAACATAGAGGCATTTCCTAGACACTGGCAGTGTTTGTCAAGATACCTGGATTGTTCAGAGACAGCCTTTTGTTTCTTAGTGGAGCAGTTCACTGGCCTGTGTTCCTTGAGATTTCCTCATCAGCTCTTAGCAGTTTATTTCCCCTCTGCTGAAGATGGATTGCTGGCTTTCCCCTCTTCTCCCAAGCCAGCACTTGCCCTGTCTGACCTCACTCTCTTGGCTGGGCTGCCGTCCTATGTGTTTTGGTTTATCCCATAGGCATTAAAATCGCAACCCGTTCAAACCAAAGCTCATCTTCCCCTCAGGCCTTCTCTTCCCCACTTCTCCAGGCCCCTCACTGCCAGCCTTGACTCCTCACTCACATTCACCCACAGACCTATTCTGTGGTCATTTCTGTCTCCACAACATCTCCTGTGGAAGCCTCCTTCTCCCCATTCATCGTCTACCACCCCAGAGGCAGCTGGGGTGTACAGAGCGCCAGCCCTGGAGTCTGGAAGACCTGAGTTCAAATCCAGCCTCAGACACATGACTGAGTAGCCAGGTGACCTGGGCAAGTCATTTCACCCTGATTGCCTTACTTCCAGGGAGGGCTCCGGTTGTCCTGATCCATCCATATCTGGCCCCGGGACCCAGATGGCTCTGAAGGAGGAGGCGAGGCTGGGGACTTGGCAGTGTGTCGTCCCCCCCCCGCCATTCACATCCAGTTCACATTCTTGTCATGGCCTCGCCTCCCTGATGTCAGGGAGAATGATGTACCAAGTACCGGGGCTCCTCACCCCTCCCTCAGACTCCTTCAGTAGATCTACCTGGCCCTCCTGCTTTAGATCTCTCCTCACTCAGGAGGATCTGACTGCGTTGCTGCTGGCTCCAGGGGCTCCCTGTGACTTCATTCTAGGGTCGAACATAAACTGCTATTTCAAGCGCCTTCCCAATCTTTCCAGCACACCCCGGCGCCGGCTGCCCTTGTGCTGCCCCTTATACACAGAGAAGACTCTGGCGGGTCTTCAGCTGGGGCCTTGGCTGCCCCCCCTTTCTGGGAGGGCTCCTCCCCTCCCAGCTGGCTCTTCACGTTCACTTAAGACCCTGTTAAATCCCACCTTATACAGTAGGCCTGTCCTGGCCCCTGCTACTGATACTTCTCCATCTCGGCCCATCTTGATGTTCCCCGATGAGTCTTCCGGATGTGGTGTCTCCCATCAGAATCTGAGCTCTCTGAAGTGGGGGCAGCTTTTGGCCTTTCTTTGTGGCACTGGTGGTTGCCTGACTGATAGAGCAAAAGCTTGTAGACTGACCAGTTGTTGCTTCCATCACGTCCTAGCCCAAAAGAAGCGGAAAAAGGACAAGAAGAAACTCCGGCCAATGGATGCTCCAGAGAATCCTCCTGTGCCTGCGAGTCAGCTCATCGATAAGAGCTTTCTGTGCTGCGAACACCACAAGGCCATGATTGCTGGGTTTGCTTTGCTGAAAAACCCGGAAATGCTCCCTGGTAAGAGGGGCGGGGGGGTCCAAGAAGGGGAACAGAAGAGAGAGAGAATATGAGACTACGTGGGAGCAGGAGTGTTGCCTAGAACATTGTATTTGTGTAGGGGATGGCCAGGCTTTTGAATCATGAAGGCTTAGATTCAAGACCTGCTTGGGATGCATACTATTTGTGTGATCATAGGCAAGTCACTTAATATCTCTGATGCTGGCAACTTTCCAAGATTAAAAGTTACAGAGAAGTTGTTGATTCATTGGTGGAAGAAGTTTTCACACTGGAATTCCCATGCCAATGACAGCATGGGTTCAGATCTTTTTGTCCCTAAATGTGCTTCACTTAAAAATACACAACACACACACACACACACACACACACACACACACACACACACACACACACGATTTGCCAACTTGTTACTATCTGGACACAGTTTTTTTGGCACATAATGAGCAAATACATGCTTTTTTTCATTCCTTTGTAAAGAGGTTATGATATTAGAGGATTATGTCATCTAGCTTACTGAACAAATGTTCAGAATTGTACCAGTAGCTTCTGTGCCTTTTTGAGAATGATATACATAGATAGCTCAGTGGTTCAGTGGTTAGAATAGATGCTAGACTTGGAGGCAGGAAGTTTCCTTTTTCTGAATTCAAATCTGACCTCAGACACTAACTAGCTGTGTGACAGTCACTATACCCTGTTTGCCTCAGTTTCCTCATCTGTCAAATGAGCTGGAGAAGGAAATGGCAAACCACTCCAGTATCTCTGCCAAGAAAACCATATGGGTTTGTGAGGAGTTTGTGTGATTAAAAAACTGACTGAACAAAAAAAAATCCATTTTGAAGAGGAGTTGGATATGTTTATTTGAACACTATATCCAACTCCTCTTCAGAATAAATGTTGTCTAGATTATTTTTGGACTCAAATATTATAGCCCTAAAATGACTACACATATTAGTCACTTATTTTTGAATTCTTACCTTTTTTTGTTTACCAACATTTTGAGCCCTTGAACATTGTAGGATCTCCCAAATGAGATGAAGATTACTCAAAAGAGTTTGACCGAACTATCTACACAGGAAAGACCAATGGGATGAGCAATGCCTTTTGTCCAGACTATGATACATAGTTGAATGGACAACTCTTAGAGCTGGTCCATGAATCCACAATACCTTGGATAGACAATATGAGCTAGGTGAGATATGAGTAGAATGTGGGAAACAACCTAAATTGCCTTTGGGGAATTGTACATTGCTTTGTAGAACTCAGGCTTCTCTACAAAGCAGAAGCCCATCTTATAACACCATTATTCTTCCTATTACGACTTCATGGAGTGCCACAATCTCTGAAGTTAAAATTGAATGTCACCCAAAGGGCAAGGGAGACATGCATATCAACAGAGTCTGATTTGCCAGCATCTAAGACCTTGTTAAAGTAATTAAGGGAGGAATTTGCATCAAAGGTGATGGACAAGTTCCTAAGGCAATTCTCTTTGAAGGGATTGAGACTTTGAAAAGCCTTCATGTGACTTGGGTAGTTCTGCTTCTCCCTTTGGGAGTGAGCTCAGGTATTTACTTCCAACAGTTGCCTGGGAAAAAGTGTCTAAAGAACCTGACCAGAAAAATAGATGCTTGGAAAATGAAAGATAGATGAAGGACAATTGTCAGGGTACATTGGTATAAGGAGAATTAGAGGACAGGACCCCCCCCCCCCCCCCCAAGGACATGGAGGGTTCCTTCCTGTGGAGAATTTCTTAGGAGAGTAGGAACAAGAATTACCCAGGATGAGAGGGCAAGAGTGGGTTGCAATCTGCACCCTTGGAGGGTGTCCCCAAACTGATGAGATCACAGATCTGTCAAGATATCATGGGGTTAGCATTTTTTGTTTTCCATTTGCTCTTTTAAATATGCTTATATTACTAGAATGTTAGAGAGGATTTTTGTCACTGTAAATCTTTGCTTTTAAGAAATCTATCTGTTGAAATTTGTAATGAGAATTATGATCATATGCCAAGAAGGCAATCACTACTCAAGTGTATATGACATTTTGTAGCCAACAAAGCTTTTTCCTTTTGCATGATAAGTCTGTGACTCTCCATGTTCCCTGGGGTTGGAGTGGGACTTCCTGGGTTTGGGGGCAGCAGAATGATGTTCCATCATCTCTCCTCAGAGGCCTCGCTATCATTATTGGTAGTTGGTTTGGGTGGCGGGAGCCTGCCCCTCTTCATCCATGATCACTTCTTGAAGTCTCACATTGATGCTGTGGAGATTGACCCTTCTATGCTGGAGGTGGCCACCCATTGGTTTGGCTTCACCCAGAGTGACCGGATGAAAGTCCATATTGCAGACGGCCTGGACTACATCAACAATCTGGCCAGAGAAGGTATTGGCTTAAGAAAACTTTGGGGGGAGGGAGTCTGACAATTCCAGGACCTAGAAAGCCCTCGAAGGTTAACCTCCTAGAAGTGACGTCTCATTCATCTCATAATTGGGGGTTTCTGTTTTGACTTGGGAATGAGCCCATTAAGTCCAGTTCCCTTGAATTTACATGGCATAGTTGACCAGATGGGGAAGATGTTCCTTGGGAAAATGATAAAAGGGATGAGCCAGAGATAGAGCAAAACCCCAGTGAGTTTTGTGAAGTGCAATTTGTTCATAGGAGAAACAAACTACTACATTATTGTCATAAAAAATATGCATTTGCATTTCTATACTCTAGTTCCCTGATGCTACTGGAGCTCTTAGTTGACTCCCAGGAATCTTGGGGCTTTCAAAAACCTTGAAAAGGGGAAAGTGCTTGTCAAGGCGATTGGTTCTTCTCCAGGGTACAGGGTCACATTCTTAAGGGATGGAACATAGCCTTACCCTTTCTACAAGTGGGAGTGATATGTCCCAGGTACATGTCACCTTGTATTCTCAAACTTCACTGAAGGTACATTCACTGTTACCCAATGTCTTCTTTAGCTTCAGTGAGTGGGTTAAGTAAATGGATTGGGTTGAAGGGATGGAGAATTTGTTGACACTAAGATGGTTAGGAATTATATCAGTTTTGGTCAGCAAACTTTAATCAAAGGGGCATAGGGTCTAGGATTTCATTGCTTTAGTGACCTCTCAGGTAAGGAAGCTCCCTCTCCTAGTGAAGGTCAGCATCTTGCACATTTGCACTACTGGTGTTGCTAAGAGAGTTCCCTGCCTCCCTGCCAGCCTGTGCCTCCTTTTTCCTTTATTTTACCTCGGGTTCTTCTGACATCACCACTCCTGACCCTCACCATCCCATCCAGTATTATTCTCCTTGTCTCTGCATTTATGATTTATTTCATGGTTACCATAGTAGGAAAAATGCGTATTATCAGAATTAATGTTTGGTTATAAAGAAGTGTTTGCATAAAATTATTTTCAGCAACATGTAGTGAAAAATTAGTTTTTGGTGGTCTTGGGAACCTGACCTTCTATTTCCCAAAGGTTTAATGTATCAGCACTCACACTTTTGACATATTGACTCATTTTCTAGGAGTATTATGTTTGCAAAAGGTGGGGAATAATTGTGGTTTGTACATATATATTTGTTGCTTATTGTCTGCCCCATTAGATTGTAAACTCCTTGAGGGAAAAGGCTGTTTTTTGTGTCCCTAGTGCTTAGCACAGAACTCAGTACATTTAATAGATGTTTATTGATTGATTGATTGATAACTGTTGTTCAAGTAACCAATATTTCAGAATATTTCCAACTGAAAAACAAAATATCCACAACTTTCTAATTTAAATTTCCACTTTCTAGTTGAACTTCCTTGCTTAAAGTGTAGACAGCAGTTTGTTCATACATTATGGCCCATTGCTGGGGAGCTTTCCCCAACAGTTTCAGTTATATCATGATCAGATCGTGTCCTCCATGTATTCCTATGAGACACAACATGGCTAGTGGATGGAGGGATGGATTTGGAATCATGATGACTTAGGTTCAAGTCTCTTACACCAACTGTGTGAAAATTTCTGTATCACCCTCTCCTTCCACATATGACCTTTCCTGTCATTTCCTCCTCATCCTTCACCCTCTCTCCAGTTTGACACTAAGAGTATTTGTTATAGGAATTCAAGGAATATTATATCAGCCAAATAAGATTTTCCATTCATTGTGGGCCAATCTTTTCTTCTTCCCAGCACAGCCTCGCTACGATGTTATCATGTTTGATGTAGACAGCAAGGACCCAACGGTAGGAATGAGCTGTCCGCCTCCAGCCTTTGTGGACCATGCTTTTCTGCAGAATGTCAAAAGGATCCTGACCCCAGAAGGTATGGCAGTGTAAACAAGAACCAAGGGAAGAAGCTCTTTTTTTCACTAGATAGAGCAACTGTTCTTCCTCCTGGACCTTTAGTTCACTAGAGGGACAACTGGAACTAGATTCAGGAAGACCTGAATCCAGTTTCAGTTGTGTGATTCTAACAGGTTACTTCACCTCTGCCCGCCTCAGTTCCCTCATAATGATGGTGTTGTGAACATCTAATGAGATACATGTAAAGTGCTTACTTAACCCTGATCTGAAATCCCTCTGCCCCTTCTCCCCCTCAAGGTGTCTTCATTCTGAACTTGGTCTGTCGAGACTCAGGGTTGAAGGACTCGGTGCTGGCTGGACTCAAGAAGGTGTTCCCCCTGCTCTATGTGCGGCAGATAGAGGGCGAGGTCAATGAGATCCTCTTCTGCCAGTTGCAGCCTGAGCATAAGCTGGCCACCCCTGAGCTACTGGAGATGGCCCGCGCTCTGGAAAGGACCCTTCGGGGACCAGGGAAGGGCCTTGACAACGAGTACGTCCTATCAGACATGCTCAAGACTGTGAAGATCGTGTGATGGCCGAGGGCAGGGGAATGGAGTGACATCATGGGTCTTTGGGGGCAGAAACAGAGAAAAATAACAAAAATAATTGGAAAGCCTCTCGCTTCTGTCTTGTCTTCATAGATTTATACTCAGCCTCTCCTGTGTTGTCCTTGGAGCTTTGGCCAGGATTACTCACTGAGCCTTCCTTCCTCCCTGGTTCTAGATAACCTTGTAATAGAGGCTACCAACCTGGTAGAAGGAAGCAGGGATGCAGGACCAGCTCTTTCCAAGTGCCTTCTTTAGGACTACTGGGGCTTGAAAGGTTGCATTGCACTTCATGGCTTTGGGCTCTGACTCCTGTCGACAAGTGTTTCTCCAGTACCTTAGTTTGTATACATCAACATGATGATGGAAATGATGTTGAAGATCAAAAATTTGGATAAGACATGTCCCTTGCCCTAGCTGGGCCCAGAGAGCTGTGATGCACATTCTCACTTACATGCATCTCTAAAACAAAATCTAAGGGCTTCATGAGGGGCTAGCATTTGAATGGATCTTAAGGAATGTAGAAGAATCAATAGGCTCAAAGGAAAGGGAATGGCATTCCAGATGCATGGAATGATATAAGCTAGGGTCTGGAGGTAAGAGAGAACAAGACTTGCTTGGAAGGGCAAGCAGGTAGATTTTGGAGCATTCAGTGTCTGAAACCATGAGATAAGGTATGTTTGAGAGAGTTGGTGCCAGATTGTGAGAGTCTCACTTAAACACAATGGAGCCATCCTCAACTTCTCATTTGCACTCATCTTAGATAGTTAATATGTTGTCAAATCTTGTTTACCTTCTCAGTGTCTTTGGTGTACATCTCTTTCTCTAGTTACATGGTCACCCCTCATCACCTCTTTCCCAATACTGTGGCAATCACCTCCTAAGTGATTTCATCTCTTCCCACTCCAGTTTCCATTCACTTGCCAAAGTGACCTTAAAACACAGATCTGATCATGTCACCCATCCTGCTTAAAAAATTCTAGGGACTTACAGCATCAAATATAAAATTCTCCATTTAAAATTTTTTACAACCTGGCCTCTTCCCACTTTTCCAACATTCTTAAACTTGATTCTCTTCCATGCACTCTACAATCTAGCCCAACTGGCCTGTTTGCTATTCTTCACACATAATACTCCTCATCCCTATTCTCAAGACTATTTCCACTGACAAGTTTGTTCTGGCTTGTTCTTTCAAACCGCTTTTATCTAGAATCCTAAAAGAATCAAACCTCATGTTTGACCAGAGGTCTTTCCCAATTACCCCGCTGCTAATTCTTTTCCTCTGAGTGCCTTCCATTATGATTCTCTAGTATGTTGTTAGTTGTATGTTGTTTTTGAATGTGTGTGACCTTGAGGACTGAAAACATGTTTTTTTGCCTTTCTGTGTATTCCTTATTGACACAGAGTAGGTACTTAATAAATATTAACTGATTGGAAATTGGAAGTAATTAGAATTTTTTAAACAGAAGAATGGAATAATGAAGACTGGATAAAGAAGACTAGTTTGGCAAAGTATATGAGACTGATTATTCAAGTTGTGGATTAGGAAAATATTTTAGTAGTCTAAGGTTTTAGCCTGAAGAGGCTGGTGGCTGTGGGAATAGGAAGAATAAATGACCTGAACTGGAACTTGAGAGAAAGCTATTTCAGTATGAAATCTTCTGGAAGATTGTAGATAATTATTTGAATTGAAAATTTATCTCTCTAGGTGCTTAAGAATTACTTCTTGTTGATTTGATGGCCGGGCACCAAACTAGTTTTTTTTTAAAGCGAATCAGTATAGTGCTTGAATTAGAACCATCGGAGTCTTCTGTGTAGTCCAACCTCATTTTGTAGAGAAGAGGTTAAATTACTTGCCTAAAGTTCAGACCAGTAGTGAATGGCAGAGCTAGAATTCGAATCTGATTTCCTTTGACTCTAAATCTAAGGCTCTTTCCATTAAACATGTCACCTTGGTAATCCAAAGAACTGGGGTCAATTCTCTACTACTTACAGGAGGTAGTTTGTCACCATCACTGCCCTGGGCCTGTCTGAAATAAATGGACTGGGCTCAATGGATAATCTTTGTGAAAAAAGTGCTTTGGGCTAGATCACCCTTAAATCTGATATCCATTCCACAATCTTTTTGCAAATAAGACCCAGAATGTTTCAATAACTCACCTGATCAGGTTCTAAAGTTTATTTTACACTTAAAACCATTCGCATTTTTAACCTTCAAATTTCCTAAATATCCTCTCCAGTGGCCACTCCTGGTCAATGTTCAATAGAGGAAACAACTCCTGTCTGTAAGAGCTTTTCAGTTCCCAAACCCTTTTGGAAGCATACATCATTCACTATCTCTTCCCTTGTAGGTAGAAAAGTAATAATAGTTTTACAAAGGATAAAACAGATTTCCAGGGGTTAAAGTAACTTGCCAAAAGTTAAATATTTTAAGTGGTAAAGGAAGAACTTGAATACAGGGCTTGGGGTTCTGAATCCAGACCTTTCCACCAGTAACTAGGTAGCATCACAGATATAGAGACCACTGGGCCTGGAGCTTATGAATACCTGAGTTTAAATTGCATTATAAAGTGGAGATGATAATTGATAGGTCCTCCCAGGGTTGTTTGTAAGAATCAAATGAGCAAATATTTTTGAAAAAAAATACAAGGCCTGGTATCTAGTTGGCACTTTAACACATGCTTGTTTCCTTCCTGTGCTAGACTAACTCATCACAAAAATAGCCTTTTAATATATTTGTAAGTGGTTTCTAGGGTTAGTCCCTTGTTTTCTTCAGTTTATATCTGTCCCTGTCCAAGGGGAGCAATGGGGACCATACAATAATCAGCAATATAAAAACCAGTAGATTTTTAAAAATTATTTTTTAACATTCCATTAAAATTTTTTTTTGAAATCTGAATTTTCTCCATCTCTTCAGTCTCTTCCCCCCCAAAAATTGAGAAAGCAAGCAATATAATATCAATTATGCATATGAAATCATGGAAAACATTTCTGTATTAGCCATATTGCAAAAAAAATTACATTTCAGTCTACACACAGTTCATTAGCTCTCTTGAAGTAGATGGAATTTTTCATCAAGGGTCCTTTAGAAATTATCTTGGATCACTGTATTGCTCAGAGTTCGCTCAGGGTTTCAGTTTATGTCACCAAAATTTTTTGGAGAAAACCAAAACTTGAGGTCTATTTTAGTTTCTTCAGTCTTGTCTGCCCTCTAGTGATGCTGATGGGTATTGATGATGGTGGGGACGGGGAGGCAATGGAGGCCGGTGGAGTTATCTCACAGCCCTCAGATCTAGGTCTGGAAGGGACCTCAGAGGGCGACTGATGCCACTGCCTCATTTTACAGATGTAGAAACTGAGGTCCAGGATGGGGGGGGAGAGCTAATTTGTCATTTTCCTGGAAAATGTCAGAAGATCCTAGATCCTAGAAATCTAGAGCCAGGGTGCCCACCCCAGTGGTCACTGGGCTTGCAGAAAGAGGGTATTGGGATCCAAAGTGGACAATCATGACATGTTAATCACAGGGCTTATCTATGACTTGGTCTTTAGTCTTGGGTAACCATGTATAGTAATTACATTGATGCACCATAAACTGTTTCCATTAAAGAAGGAAGCCTGGTTGATACCAAAAGAATGTTGGCTTAGGACAAGAAAAAGCAAGGTTGGGCCACTCAGTAGCTATGTGGCCTTGGATAGTATCTCCCCTTCTCCAGCCTTCAACTTCTTCATGGAAGGACACTGGATTTGGAGTCAGGGGCCTGGTTACCTAAATGAAGGCAGATTATTTAATTCCGCTGGACCTCATTTCCCTCAATTCTAAGAAGAGTATGGATCAAGTGATCTTTATGATCCCTTCCAGTTAAACCTAGGATAGGAGAGGTGACATCATAGAGGGAGTTAAAGTCAGGAAGACCCGAGTTTGAATCTGTTCTTAGACATTTCATTACCTGTGGGGTGCTGTGCAAAAGTAATTTATTCACCTCAGTCTCAGTTTTCTCATCTGTAAAATGAATAGTGATAGCATACACCTCAGAGAGGAGTTGGGAGAATTCATTTGAGGGGTGTATATGGATATATGTGTGTGTGAGAGCTATTGGGTGACTCGCTAAATGACTAGCAAGTATGTGTTTGAGGGAGGGTATGAATGCAAGCCCAGTACTCCACTCCACCCTCTGTCTCCATGCTCGTTGGGGAGATACCTGACAGCCCTTAAAGGACTGTGGGGGCTGGATAATCTTTGAGATCACTGCACTAGGAACCATGCTTGGCCCTGTGGATAGGAAGATAGAAGGAAAAAAATCCCTGATTTCAGTTAACTTGCATTTGACTGGAGATGGTGGGGGGAAGACTACTAGTTGTAGATGGAGAAGACTGTTTCAGGAAGGAGGGAGTGCTGATAACCACGAAGATCTGGGCAGGTGGGACCTGAGCTATAACTGCAATAAAACTAAGGTGGCGTAAACTCCATAAGTGGAGGACAGGCTTTGCAAAGTCAGAGATGGGACATGGGAGAGCAGATAGTTCTGTGTGGCTGCAACTGAGAGTATCTGAAAGGGGAATAATGCAAAATTATCTGGAAAGGTAGACTGAAGCGGATCGTGAAAGACCTTAAAAACCACCAGAATGTTCGTTTCCAGTAGTGAGCATACCTGGTCCTTCTTCAGGAAGAACTATTGATCATAAATGATCATAAATGACTAAAAGAATCATTGTTCTCCTTTTCTGTATTCTGGTGATAGGCTATCGGAGGTTTCAGCAGAAGAGATGATGGGCATGAATAGATACTTGGACTAAAAGACACTCCTGCATCCTGTCCCCTTGCCCCTCACTTTTCTCTGGTGGGATTTGATGACTGTATGTGAGGAGGAAGAGGGAGGTTTGTTGCAAAAGATGCCTGCCACATCCATAATGCACTCTGTGGCAACTCCAGACATCAAAGTAGAGGTCCCAGCTATTGTATGACTCCTGTTTGAATCCCCCCAAACAGGTGACAATTATTAAACATGGGAGAATTGATAACCCTGCTAAAGGGAAGGGAACAAAGGTATCACTTTATAGTGGTCAGCTTCTTTTAGCTCCCAACTAAAGCCCATCTTTTAACAGGTAACCTTTCCCAATCTCTTATTTCTAGTGCCTTCTCTCTGTGGACTTTCTTACTGAATTGTTTATAAGGACTACATATATTTATTTGCAAGTCATTTTTCCCATCTGATAGTAAGTTCCTCCCCATTTTCTTTTGCCAACAATTAGCATAGAGCCTGGAAGATAGTAGACTCTTAATAAAGGTTTATAGACTGATAGACTGAAGGCCACAAGCATACTAGCTTTTGTTTCGCTGACTCTCACAGTAGGAAACATACTTAGAAGTCACCTAGTCAATACTTTGGAAGAATACTGCCCTAAATTTAATGGTAAAGAGTTCTGATGTTGTAATTATAATATTACAGGGAACATAGTGTAGACTGTGGGAAGAACGCAAAGCTGAGTCAGGAAAGAAGGGTTCAAATCTCATCCCTGACACAAACCATGGGAGATCATGGGAATCATGTAGCCCCTCTAAGCCTCAGTTTATGCATCTATTAAATTTTGTTGTTGAGATGTTTTTCACTTGTCTGATTTTTTTATGACCTTCTTTGAGTTTTTCTTGGCCGAGAAAATGGAGTGGTTTGCCTTTCTCCAATTCATTTACAGATGAGGAAACTGAGGCAAATAGGATGAAAGGACTTGCCCAGAGTCACACAGCTAGTAAGTATCTGAGACCATTCCTTCTCCAGCTCATTTTGCAGAAGAGGAACCTGAGGCAAGCAGGGTGAAGTAACTTGCTCAGGTTCACCTAGATAGTAAAATGTCTGAGGTCAGATTTAAACTCAGGAAGATGAGCCTTCCAGGTCTAGCATTTGAGCCACTGGGCCCCAAAGTCTTTACTTTATGAAGTGAGGATAAAATAAGGTAACATAAGTTAAACATTTGCAAAGTTGTCAATGTTGCATATATGTGAGTCTTGTTTTTTTTTTTGGACTCAACCTATGATTTCATCCGTGTGGGGAGCTCCAAGTAGGAAACGTTAACTACCAATGTGGGTCAGCAACTGCGCCACAGTGTATAGTCTGAAGGAGCTGCCCCGGGACAAGGGAGGTTATTAGGTGGCTTGCCCCAGGGCCCCCCAATTAGAGTGGTCAGCAGGTGACTTGAATTTAGGTCAATCTGAATTTGAAGTAGGCTTTCTATCAATGCTACCTATTAGTATTTATTAAAAACTTCTCACAGATTGCCTTCTTGACCACAACCTCGTGAGGCAAGTGGGGCAGGATACCATTATATATATATATATAATGGTATCCTGCCCCACTTTTATATTATATAATATCATTTCATATGATAACAATATATTATGTCATATATCATAATATATGTGTGTGTGTGTGTATGAGAGGATACTATTTTAGCATATATATATATATATATATATAATGGTATCCTGCCCCACTTTTATATAATATCATTTCATATGATAACAATATATTATGTCATATATCATAATATATATATAGTGTGTGTGTGTGTGTGTGTATGAGAGGATACTATTTTAGCATGACTTAGAACCAGCAACACCTGAGTTCAAATCCCACATATAACATAGCTCATTTGTCCTCTCTGAATCTGTTTCTTCAGTTGTAAAACTGATATAGAACTTAAAGAAACTACCCCTCAGGGTCATTGTGAGGCTTAAATGAAAAAAATATATGGAAAACATTTTCTAATTGTCAGTTTATGGGTTTTTTGGTAACTTGAGGAAACAAAAGTTCAGAAAAATTACAGAGAAAAAAATGATAGAAAACAACAGGAAGAGAACTCAGCAGTCATGTCCAACATCCGCCACTCAGAGAAACTGAGTTCTAGGGAGATGAAGTGATTTGCCTCAGGTCACACAACTGGCTTTTGACCCAAAGTCCAGGGCTGTTTTCACATGCTGCATTATCCCCGAAATCAGATAAAGACCAGAGGGGTTTCAAGGCTCCTTCTGTGACTTGGGGCAAAATGCTCCATCTTTCAGTTTTCTTGTGTGAAATGAAGGTACTGGATCTTCAGTGTCCTTCCAGTCTAAACCACTGCTTCTATGATACTATTTAAATTTGCCTGGGGTTGTGTGTGTGTGTGTGTGTGTGTGATTTGTAGGTGAGGTGTGTGTGTATGTGTGTGAGAGAAGGATGTGTGTGGTGTGAGAGGGGTGTGTGGTGTGTGTGTGTGGTATGTGTAAGAGGGATGTGTTTCTGTGTGTGTGTGGTATGTGTGTGAGAAGGGTGTATGTGTGTGGTATGTGTGAGCGGTGTGTGGTATGTTTGAGGAGTGTGTGGGGGGTGTGTGTGTGTGAGGGATTTGTATGTGAAGTGTGTGTATGTGTGTGAGAGGGATTTGTGTGTGGGGTGTGTGTGTGTGTGAGGGATTTGTATGTGAAGTGTATGTATGTGTGAGAGAGGGATTTGTGTGTGGGGTGTGTGTGTGTGTGTGTGTGTATGGGGGTGGGGGTGGGAGCGATTACAACCCACTTTGTATAAACCACATTTGTTTATCCCCATCTCTCTCCATGATGATTTATGAGCGTTCCACCAGGGGGCACTGGAAATCACACCCTAGCCACGAAGTTCAACAGAGATCTAAATAGCATAACAATAATCCTCATGTCCTAGGATTCAGAGATGGAAGGGACCTTAGAAATCATCTAGTCTCACTTTCACATTTAATATTGGAGGAAAATTAACATCAGAGAGTTAGAGACTTCACCAAAGTGACATAGCTTGTAAAAAAAAATCACATAGTCCAACTATGAACCACAGTCTTCTAACTCCAAATCCACTGCACCCCCATGTCCTATTTATATAATTCTGTAAGATTTCCCAAAATGCTAAGGTTCTTAGTGTCTTCGTTTTTTTGCTCCCTGTCATTTATGGCAGTCCCCCCACTCAGGTGCCTATTTTGTTTATCTTTTCCTCATTGTAGATTCCCTCTGATTATCTGTTGGACAGGCAGGTCCCCCTGTTGAGGGAGTCCCTGATTAGATGGAACCTGTGCAGTAATCATGGGAAAAGTAGAGGGCTTCTATTCTCTTCTGTCTTGATAACTGGGAAATTCTGGTGGTTCCTGTACTCAATCTTTTTTTTTTTTTTTTTTGCATTCAAATCAGCATCTTCATTTTATTTTCAGCAGGGAAAAGTCTAGCTGTGGTTACCAGAAATCACCACTCATATTTCCAAAAATCTCCTCACCAACTTCAAAGACAATGGACAGAATTAGAACTTAGGGGATCATAGGATTTGAGAGGAAGAACCTCAGAGTCACCTGCTCCATCATTTCAATGACAGATATTCCTTCAAAGCAGTCATCCAACCTCGTAGAGATGAGAAACGCATTACTCTCCAAGCCAGCCTTCTAATTTTGGATAACTAATTGTTAAGACATTTTTCCCCCTTGCTTTTGGACAAAGTCTGCTCCTTTTAATTTCTGCCCATGACTCCAAGATCTTTTTAAAAATTTTTTTAGGTATTTTTTTTTTTTGCAAGGCAATGGGGTTAAGTGGCTTGCCCAAGGCCACACAGCTAGGTAATTATTAAGTGTCTGAGGTTGGATTTAAACTCAAGTACTCCTGACTCCAGGGCCAGTTCTCTATCCACTGTGCCACCTAGCCACCCCCTCTCAGATCTTTTGGAGGGGACCTAAGTAGAACACATTCTATCTAAGAAACAACTCTTCACATCTTAGAGGCAGCTGCTGTACCTGAATACATCATTCCCTTCTCTACGTTAAACTCTTCCAGTTTCTTTGCTCAATAGTCAGTCATATATACTATGATTTTGAGTCCAACTGTCCCTAAATATAGGGACAGCTAGATGGTGCAGTGGATGGAGAATGAGGTCTGAAGCCAGGAATACTCCTCTTCTTCAGTTCTAATCCATCCTCAGCCTCTTACTGGCTGCGAGACTCTAGGTAAGTCAATTTATCTTGTTTGCTCCAGTTTTCTCATCTGTGATATGAGCTAGAGAAAGAAATGGCAAACCTCTGCCAAGAAAACCCCAAATGGATCATGAAGAGTCAGACATGACTGAATAGCAACAGCCACTAAACATGCTTTGGCTTATCAGTGTCTCTTCTAAACAACAAAGACATCATTTGGAAATAATTATATAAATCAGCACAGGATTAAGGTCTGGAAAGAAGGCATTCAGAAAGGGAAAAAAAATCAAACTGGAAGCAAGTAGGAATTTTAACAGTTGATAATATAATCTGCAACTGAGTTGGCATTACTCTCCTTTAGAGAAATATAGTTCTTGCCAAGAGGTAGAACAGAGTATTTAACTGCCAACCCCAGAGAGGTGACATTTGTAATGTCCCTGACCTGGTGGAGTCAGGAAGATATGGTTTCCTCTCCACCCCCCCAGATCATTTCTGGTTAATGTCTTTCTCTAATAGAATGTAAGCTCCTTGAGGACAGGGTCCATCTTTCTTTTTGCTTTGCGTTTGAATCCCTGTATCTATCATACAGTTAGTGCTTAATAATTGCGTGTTGCTTTGCCTTACCTTCGAAACCCACTTCAGACACTAGCTGCATGACCCACTTTTCCTATATCTGTAGAATGAGGTTAGATGTGCTGGCCTTGAAAGGCTTTCAGCTCAGAATCTGATCTAATGATCATCATCATAATGATAAATAAGGAAAGAGGCTAGTGTCTATTTTTTTTCAGATTTTAGATAGAGTTCTGCAATGCTAACTAAAAGAGCTTAAATAAATTTTAAATTCTGTCATGAGGTTTATGTTTCTGTCCCCCCCTACCCCCACTTCACAGGAGCCCTGAGATTTCCCTATTTTAAACTTTGGTCCAGAAATCTCAATCTCTGTACCAGATGCTGTCTTCTTAACCAGCTTGTGCATCCTCATGAAATCATCAATCACCCTTTCTCTTTTGCTTTCATTGCTTTTGATGGGCAGCCATAATGAAAAACACCACCTGTACCCCTGTTACTCCCAATTTCCTTTCCAAGACTTCATAATCATTGTAGATTTTTCTTGATTTCTGGTGTCCACAAGCATCAGCAGAGGTGGGAGGCAGTGATCCAGTTTGACAAATCAATCAATCAATCGATCGATGAATATTTATTAAGTACATGTTTTATGTCAGACACTTTGCTGGATATGAGGGATTCAAATACATATGTAGGAGAGTGAGAAGCTTTTGCTTTTCTTGGGGGGGGAATACAGTAGCCTACAGATAAATAAATACAGAATACACTCACAAACACACACAATAAAGACATGCTTTTTTTCTTTTTTGGTTTGTTTGGCAGGGCTCTATGTTGAGGAATTAGTAAATGACTTTTGAAGGATTCAGTCCTTGAACTGAGTCTTGAGGAAGTTAAGACTTCCGAGAAGTAAAAGTGAGGAAGGAAAGCCTTGTAGGCATGGGATAAATATAGACACTGCAAAGACACCGTGGTGAGAGACTGCTTGTTGTGTATGGTAAATGACAAGGAGACCTATAATACAGGCTGTTTGCTGGAGAGGGAATAATGAGTAATCAGCCTAGATGGAGAGGCTGCAGCCAGATTGTAAAGGGTTTTAAATGGCAACCAGAGGTGCTTATAGGATTATAGATATAAAGGGACTAGCCAACAAGGGCCCAATCCTACATGTTCCTTCTGCTAATTGTCAACCCACTGGGGAAGAGAGGTTGATGACCCTGCTTCTGGATGAGCGTGATGGAGAGGTCTGTTCTCCACTTCAGAACCTGTCCCAACTATTTAGTGAAGTTATCTGTTGGCTTACCATGGGATAACCAAAAAAGGCTTTTTAAATGATTTCCATGCAGGAACTCATGAGTGTGCTTACAAAAGGCTTCAATGGAAAACTTTGACCTCTCTCCTTGTCGGTCTTTAAATAAAGAGGATGAAAAAATGCTACCCCAGGGAGAGGGAGGGTCCTCTCTTTTACCAGGTTGACATAAATCCATGAACATGTGGTTCTCCACTTTTTGCTGAAGAGCAAATCCCAAGTGAGTGTGTATTAGGAATGAAATAAAATTACCCGTGTGATTTAAAATAGTAAAAGAGCCACCAGACATTTAGGAGCTGAAATCCATAGCAGAGTCTGCTTACTGGTAAGGATCCAGCTCTGAGGAATGAGCTGCTTGACCAGGTCCAGGACGAATTGACCTAGACGCTGAGGCAAGACAAGCAAGAGAGAACCTTGTCTATCAGCTGTGAACTAGGTATGAGAAATGTCTTATATCAGTCTCTTTAAATTTGAGCCCACTTTGTCCAGGGACCAGGTGTAGAGGGGGAAGTGTTTTCTTACTTTGGATTTTGTTATATTTCCTCTGTAAATATCCTTGTCAAAGATAATTGACTTTAGTTGGTTATGAGTGATATTGAAGAGATTTCAACTAATCAGAATGATATTGAGATGCCAATCACTAATTAAATGGCACATAGATGTTAATTGCTTCATTGATAGTAGAAAGAATATACTGGATGGAGTTTTTTTGGGGGGGAGGGGGCAAGACAATAGGATTAAGTGACTTACCCAAAGTCACACAGCTAGTATGTATCAAGTGTCTTAGACTGTATTTGAACTCATATCTCCTGGACTCTAGGACCAGTGTCTCTATCTACTGCACCATCTAATTGCCCCCATGGATGGGGTCTTGAGAGCAGTAGCATTAAGAACTCTATAGTGCCTTGGGGAGAAGTAGGTGAATAGTAGAGACCTGACCTGTCAATGCTGATTAGATATGGGATATTGACTCCCTAAAGCAACTAAGGTATACATTGATTTAGAGTTGGAAAAGACCTTAAAAGTCAACTAGTTCAACTGAGGATTTCATATCCACCTTTCTCCCCACTCCCTGCCTTTTTACACATGAGTAATTGTGGCCCAAAGAAGAGAGTAACTTGGGGCAGCTAGGTGGCACAGTGGATAGAGCACCGGCCCTGGAGTCAGGAGTACCTGGGTTCAAATCCGGTCTCAGACACTTAATAATTACTAGTTGTGTGGCCTTGGGCAAGCCGCTTAACCCCATTTGCCTTGCAAAAAAAAAAGAAGAGAGTAACTTGCTCATGGCTATTAAGGTAACAAATGCTACTTCTCACCCTGTGAGCAATGACAGTATGGGCAAGGGGAAGAATGGACACTGAAGTTTCTTGAATAGGGAAGTGACACAGAGCAGGAGGAGTTAGTTGGCTCATCAAACTTAGTAGTCAGCCTCCAGAGGCTACTTTGGTCCTGTTGTAAACTGGAATAGGCTCTGGGATGCATACTTTAGTAGAATCTAGCTTGACTATTTTTTTTTTAGGGTTTTTTTTTTTTTTGCTAGGCAATGGGGTTAAGCGGCTTGCCCAAGGCCACACAGCAAGGTCATTATTAAGTGTCTGAGGCTGGATTTGAACTCAGGTACTCCTGACTCCAGGGCCGGTGCTCTGTCCACTGCGCCACTTAGCCGCCCCTAGCTTGACCATTTTATGGAACATGGGGAAAGCATTTGCTTGCCTATTCTGTGTGTGTATGGTACTTATTCAATTGATGAATAAATGGAAATAAGGATGCTCTATTAGTATGTCTAGTATTACCTTATTTAATGTTATTTGTTACTTTTTAGTCATTTACATCTCTTAATGTCAGGGATTTTCTTGACAAAGATACCAGAATGACTTGCCATTTCCTTCTCCAGTTCATTTTATCAATGAGGAAACTGAGGCAAAGAGGGTTAAGTGTCTTGCTCAGAGTCAGTATCTGAGGTTAGAGTTGAACTCGGGAAGATGTCTTCCTAACTCCACTGGCCCAGCACTTTAATCACTGTGCCATTTAACTGCTCTTATGTTATTTGTTCCCAAAACTAGCTCTCTGTGACTTGCTCTGTGACCTTTTTGGGAACTTTCCTAAGGCCCAGATACCAATATAGACAAAAGTACTCATTTAAATAGTATGGATTGTGCCATTTAAATTCTCTTGGGATTGCTACTTACTTTGATTGGAAGTCTGCATAATGGATGAATATTTTATATTGTCTAAAGACCCTAGTCTTCCATGTGACAATTAGCAGACCTAGCAAGATACCCGGAGAGATGGGTGATGCATCTCAATCTGAGGTCTCCTGGTTAAGTTTGGTTATTCTGAGTCTGGGTCCCTAAAAGACTGATGATGTCTTTATGCTAAAGGCCTACTCTTCTGGCACAATGGAGCCTTAGAACAGAAAGCTGAGAAGTGAGTGACTCACTATTTGAGAATGGCTTGGGTCTGGGTCATCTACCCAGTAGCCAGGGCAACCAAGTTAGAGTCTCTTTGTCTACATTTACTGTGCCCATAACATCAATGGCCAATTAGGAAAAATTTCCTTTTCTAGCTTAGTCTGTCCTGTGATGCATACACAGAAATCTTGCTATCAGGGTTAAGATTGAATAGTATTTTAGAAGATCTCTGATCTTGTCCTTGTTTGGGAGGGGAGGCAGTACGGTGGGTGATCAAATGGGAAATATGGCCTTAAGTTGGAAGAATCAATTAATCAACAAGCATTTATTAATCAACTGTCTTTTGGCAGAGACTATGCTAAATGCTGATGATATGAAGATACAAAATCATCTGTGTCCTCAAAAAGCCTATATTTTATTGAGAGAAACAATATTTACTTTAGTAAATATATATATGAAAATTTTAAAAAAGACTTCTGGGGAAAGCACCTAAGAAAAGGAAATTAGGGAATCTTTTTTTTAATTATTTAAGACAATAGGCTAAAGTGGCATGCCTAAAGTCACACAGCTAGGCAATTATTAAATGCCTGAGGTCACATATGAACTCAGGTCCTCCAGATTCCAGGGCTGGTGCTTTATCCATTGCACCACCTAGCTTCCCTAGAAATTAGGAATTCTAAGGGGTGGCTAGGTGGTGCAGTGGATAGAGCACCATCCTTGGAGTCAGGAGTACCTGGGTTCAAATCCGGCCTCAGACACTTAATAATAATTACCTAGTTGTGTGGCCTTGGGCAAGCCACTTAACCCTATTTCCTAAAAAAAAAAAGAAGAAGGAATTCTAAAAGGTGACAAGAGTGCATTCCTGGAAGGAGGACTGCTAGGAAAAAGGCAAGAGGATGTGAGAATAGTAGGAAGAGCAGTTTGACTGGATTGTTAGTATTTGCTGGGTAGTACTGTCAAATAAGACTGTTAGGATGTTTGGAGTCAGTTGTTGAAGGGGTTGAGGGTTAGAGGAAGCCCCGGGAACTTACCGAATCAGGTAATGATGCAATTAGACTAATGCTCAAGGAAAGTCCCTTTGGAAGCTTTGGGGTCATTGGAACATAAGTTAAGAGTTGGAAAAGACTTTAGGGGTTATCTAGCCCAGCAATTTTTTTAGCCCGACATTTTAGAGATAAAAACACTGAAGTCCAGAGAGGTTGTCATTTATAAGTTATCAGAGATAAAATTCAAGCCCAGGTCATCCTATGACAAATATTACATTCTTTCCAGTGCATTGCAATGAAAAATATGAGGGGTGAGTTGTTACCTTGTCCAACAATTCCATAAGAGATTAAAAATACTGAAGTCCAGAGAGATTGCGATTGGTAAATTATCAAAGGCAAGATTCAAACCCAGGTCATCTGATGAGAAATACTTTCCAGTGCATCTCAATGAGAAATATGAGGGGTAAGATCTTCTTATTGTCTAAAATGCTTGAGAAATGGTGATTGACATGTCTTTAAAATATCTGCTTTTTTGAGATGGAGAGGATCTGAGAGATCATCCTAAGTCCCTTCATCACCTACAAGAGAGAAACTGACTTGCCCATGATCATCCAGAGTTGGTTACTGAAAATTCTGGCATCAAAACCCAGGTTTCCTAATTCTTCCCACTATTCTGCACTGTTCCTTCCCTTTGAGTTTACAGAGGCACCTTGAGAGCTTTTAAAAAATATCACTGTCATTTGAAGTCAAGCCCAAACAAGAACATAGCTCCTCTAGCATGGCTGTAAGAAAGGCCATGAGAAAGCTTCAGGATGATGACAGAAGAGTGGGCCATGGAAAAACCTTAAGAAAGGTTGGGGTTGGGGCGGCTAGGTGGCATAGTGGATAAAACACCGGCCCTGGAGTCAGAAGTACCTGGGTTCGAATCTGGTCTCAGACACTTAATAATTACCTTAGCTGTGTGGCCTTGGGCAAGCCACTTAACCCCCTTTGCCTTGCAAAAACCTTTTAAAAGAAAAAGAAAGGTTGGGATGATCTGCCAGGCAGGTGGATGAGTCTGGCTGGTACTTAACTCTGGATAAAGAGACTATATTGTTGGCTGGGGAGATTGTGATATTCAAGGGCCTTTCATTCTCCACAAGAAAGCTCTTAAACCAGGACTTTAACTGCTAGGATTTTTCTAAGGGACACAAATGGATATATGAAATGGTCAGAAGTGTCACCACTGAGCATATTTGCTTTGCTTGTAGAAGCTGCATAGTCAATTTTGAGGCAATTTCAAGTTAACTGTTGAGGACTGCAAAAGAAACATTTTTATCACTGCCCTGGATTGACTGGCAGAGATGACTGGGGTATGGGAAGCCTGAGAAACCAGGATTCAGAGGAATAGGGAAATAAATGTCAATTAATCATTTGACAAGCATTTATGAATCACCTACAACATGCCAATATTGTGCTAGGTTCTAGGAATACTCATTGATTACATCTTTGGGTGCTCTATGATCTCTGAGTTCTGATCTTAGAAAATGATTCTAGAACTTCAGAGTCATTTTCCTTAATACTTAAGGGGAATTTACATGAGAATGTTATTATATATTTAAAAGGAATAACAAAATGTACATAATAGATTTTCAGTTTTATGTGCAATCGTCTTTTTTCTTATGCTGTTACAGAAATGCTTGTTTTATTCCATAAATTAAAAATAGAATGAAAAAATGATACTAATTCATATTTCTGACTTTTTAAAAAAAGAGAAATAGAAGAACATATCCTTATAGGGATGCTACTATTACTAAAAACAACAATTTCACTTTATTTAGTGCTTTAGGGTTTGCAAAGCATTTTACACACTTACCTTCTTGAATGTGGTGGGGATAAGTAAGAGAACTCTAACAGACTGAGCTGCTGCATGGGAAGAATGTCCTTCCTTAGCCTTGAAGACCCAAGGCTGGCTCTCCTCCCTCTGCCTGGCTGTCTCAGATACTGCAGTTACAGAGCTGCCAGTTTCTAGCCATTTGAAAGAAGAAAAAGGATGACTCTGCAGTTCAATCTCAAGGATAGCTTCCTATAATTTTCAGGGAATGCAGAGGTATAAAGGGCTGGGAAAAAGAGAATACTATCTTGTATCCACTTCTGGAACTGACCAAAGTAGATTAAGTGGCCTTGGGAGGTAGTGAGTTCTTCCACATTGGAGGTCATTGAGCAGAGTCTGGATAACCATTTATTATGTTTCAATGAGAATTGTTTTTTGGATATGGGTTCAATTAGGTGGTCTCTGAAGTCCTGTACAACTCCAACATTCCAGGAATTTATTAATATAAAAATAATTTGTGTTTCTATAGTATTTAGATTTATAAAATACTTGACATGTATTCTCTTGTCAAGAACCCTGCAAGACAGATAATGCAAATATTATTGTCCATTTTATAGATATGGAAATGAGGCTCTCAGAGGTTAAAACAAATTGTGCAAGGTCCCATGATTACTTAAATGGTACAGCTAAGACTCAAACCCAGGTATATTGGCTCTTAATTAGGGGCTCTATCCATTATGTCACACTGCTTCTCATAATCAAAACATTTGAGTCATAGGGTCTGCTGGAAAAATACTTGTATTAGAAGTCAGGATACTTAAGGTTCTAGATCAGGGGCTCTGATCCTAACCTGGATTTATGATCTGGAGAAAATTACATAGCTTCTCTGTATTTCAGGTTTTTCTCATATGAAATAATGTATAGGTGGCATTTTGAAAACCCAAACTGAATTTACCAGAGGAAGGTTCTTATTCTTGTGGCTGCTATTAGTACGAGTTTTCATTAGATTTTCAAAACCATTAAAGGGGTTATACACTTACTCCTTAGGGCTACCCTAATGGATAATGGGCATTTTGGGATGCCTGCCCAGGAGAGACGATCATCCAGAGTGCTTGGCCAGTAGCCGAGGACATTTGTGTTTTGTCATACTAAGAGGCACATTATTTGAGGATCCTTCTTTCTCTGTGTAGTCTTAGATATGGATGGACTGTTTTATTCAGGGGCCTTGTCCCTTGAGCTCATGCCATAGAAGATCAGTGAGAAAAATGAAGAATGTCTAATATAGAGAGACATGTTCTTCCTAAGTCAAGGATTTGAAGACCTAGCCTGTAGAAGGGGGATCTTCTTATCCCAGAAGGTAGAACCCAAAGTGGTAGCTGAAAGTTATAATGAGACATATTTAGGGTGAATATGATTAAAAATTTCCAAAGAAATTGGGCTCCTCAAAACATAATGAGCTACCTTGAGAAATATTGGTTATCCTCCCCCACTTTCCCACCACCATCCCATTGGAGGTCTTGAAATGATAGATGAATGATTGAATGAATATTGGAAATGTAGAGGAGATACTTAAGTGTACAGTTGCCTAGATCATATATGAAGTCTCTTCCAACTCCGAGAATGAATTATTTCTACAGTTCCTCTCAGTCTTAATGAGAACTGGTGTAAGAGGTTCTATGTATCTTATGTTATTCTTTGCAGTCCTCCCTCCTTTTGGACTGACTCAGACTCTTAACTCTTAAGAGACTCTTAATCTTGCAATATTGCCTAAAAATTAAGCTCCTGGGTATTCTGTGGACTGGCAAGGATTTGGGGGCACACCCAGAAACTGCCCTTTGTCCATGCTAATCCATGATTTATCTGGACCAGATTTCTAAGCCCTGGGGCTATTAGGGTGTGGATATGCATATGGGGAGAAGATGGTAGAGAAATATCTTACCATGGGATATGCCTTGCAAGCATGGTTTCTGGTCTCAAGGAACTCATACTCCATGAGGGGGGGGGATAACATGCAAACAACTATAAACAAAAAAAATATATCCAAAAGAAAGGCTTTTGAAAAAAGTGGAATTTTAGCTGGAACTTGAGGAAAAAACCAGGGGAAACTGAGAGGCAGAGAAAAGTAAGGAGAGAATTCTAGGCATTGGGAACAGTCAGTGAAAATGCAGTTTTGATATTGGGGCGGGGGGCTTTTGTGAGGAACAGCAGGGCAGTGAATGTCACAGAATAACAGAGCACCTAGGTGAGAGTAAATGTAAGAAGATGAAAAGGTAGGAGGGAGAAGAGATTATAAAGGACTTTTAACACCAAAGAGAAGATTTTGTACTTAATCCTGGAAGCAATAGAAAGCTACTGGGAGTTTATTGAACAGGGGATGGCATGGTCAGACCTGCACCTTAGGAAGATCAATTTGGCAGCTGAGGGAAGTGGGGAAGGAGTTGCTGTAAGGGAACCAATTGAAGATTATTAAAATAGTCCAGACCTGGTGATGAGAGGTGATGAGAGCCTTGAACAAAAGTGGAAGCAGGGTCTTAGGTAAGAAATGTTAAGAGGGTAACCTCAACAGGATTTGGAAGCAGATTGGATATGGTGGATGCGAATGAGAAATTGAAGATGGTATCTAGGTTGTGAGCCTGGAGGATTAAGAGGATTGTGGTACCCTCATCAGTAATGAGAAAGTTCAGAAAAGGAGAGGTTTTGGGGACAAGATAATTCTGTTTTGGACATTTGAGTTCAAAATATCTAAGGACATATAGTTCAAGATGTCTGTTGTATTTGCAAAACTAGAGAGCATTAGAGAGGTCAGGGCTAAATGAGCATGCTTGAGAATCATTAGTACAAAGATGATAATTGAATTCATGGGAAATAAGGATCTCATCAAGTGAAATAGGGCCCAAGTCAGACCCTTAGCAGATAGGATCAAGTAGGAGCCAGCAAAGAAGACAAAGAATTTTTTGTTGTGTTATTATAATTTGTTTACTTGAGTAGACTGACCACAAAGAGTAGTCAGATAGATAACAGAAGAATGAGGAGAGAATAGTTTCATGGAAACCTAGGGAGAAGAGAATAAAAGAGAAAAGAGGGTGATTGATAGTGTCAAAGACTGCTAAGAGTGAAACCATCATATCGGGCAATTAAAAGATGATGGATAATTTCGGAGGGAGTAGTTTCAGTTAAATGTTAAGGTTGAAAGTTAGATTAAAAAGAGTTAAGAAGAGTGTGAGAGGAAAGGACTTGGACACAGACCATAGACATTCTTCTCAAGGAGTTTAGACACAAAAGAGGGAGGTGATATGTAGATGAAAGCTAGTATCCACGCTAGCTTAGATGAAGGAGGGATCTGTCCTATAATGGGTACACCAAGTGAGAATTTTTTAAAAATACATTTATTTTATTCTTAACTTAAGAAATAAAATAAGTATTTCTATAACAGTAGAACAGAAAAAAAGATGACGGTATATGAAACTGTAAACCTATTATGTACAGTTTGCTATTCTTTTAATATATTTAATAAAGTTATCATGTAACTTTATTTTTTCCCTTTTATTTTCTTCCCTCCTTTATCACTCATACAAAGACAACAAGAAATATTTACTGAGACATTTCGTTATCTCTTATTGTAGTTCTCAGGACAAGTATTTGCAGAAATACCACAATGAAAATAATTTCAGTTTGTATAGCATTGTTTATTTTAGAACATGAAGAAACAAACTCTATGAAAAAAATCAATAAGACCTTTTTTAATTAAATCAATATATGGTACACTTTTGTAAAAGGGGGTGGGTGGGTAGGCGAATGCCCCTTTCAGGTGTGAATAGTTTTTCTAACTGAAAGGAGCAGAAACAATTTTAAGAGAAATAACTTGAGGAAACAGCCCATAGATAAACAGTACTTATTCAGAGTAAAAAAATGTCCATAAAAATTGATTTTCAAGCATTCAATTTCCATATGGTTGACATAAGGATTCTGACATTGATTTTTATATTTACACTTTTAATAGTATTTGACTCTTCCCCCATTACATGTAAAGATTAGTTTTCAACATTCATTATTGTAAAATTTTGAGTTTCAATTTTTTTCTCCCTCCCTATCTTCCCTTTCCTAAGACAGTAAGAAATCTGCATGTACAATTGTGTTAAGCAAATTCCTATATTTGTCATGTTTAAAAGAAGAATCGGAATAAAAGGGGGAAAACCACAAGAAAGAAAAAAAATAAGAAATAAAGAAAAGTGAAAATAGTGACAGGAATTTTGAAGTTAATTTCTGAAAACCTTGATCCTTCAAACTGGGAACTGTAGTTCAAATGTATATTGGTAAAAATGTGAATTTTGGCTTATACTGATGACTAGAAGCGAGGTATCTCACTGAAGAGATCTTGCTTTGAGCCAGTGGATAGTTTAGAGGATTGAGAGCTCCAGAGATATCTCTAGGAGCAGACTAGAGAACCTGAGATGATTGGTGAAATAACTTGAATCATTTCACTGCTCTGTCAACTGTTGCTTAATTGAGAGACCTAGGAAAATATTGCCGATCTTGGCTTGGGATTTCTAATTTTAGTTTAAAAAATGCATGGCAATACTTTGACAACCCAGAGGAGAAGATCTTAGAAGATCTTGGATCTTAGAAGATACAGCAATCTTAGAGAAATGGTTCCGTCAAACAATGATTCTTGCAGCCTATTCTGAGAAAAACAAAAGACATCAAGGTTTGAAATGCATATTTTTGAGTTTGTCCCAGGGCACATGTGCTCCCTAAGCAAATGCCTCCTGCTATAGTTTTGTAACCACTCTCCCCCACAGAGACTGTATCTATCTGTAGGAGAGAATGTCCATAGTTTAAGAGTGGAATGCTGTTTTGGCATTCTGTTCAATAAATGTTCCTGAATAACAATTAATGAAATTTAGCAGACTGATTTATTAAATGGAAAGCAAGGTGATGAGAGCCTTGAACAAAGTGGAAGCAGGGTCTTAAGTAAGAAATGTTAAGAGGGTAACTTCAACAGGATTTGGAAACAGATTGGATATGGAGGAGGAGAATGAGAAATTGAGATTGGTATCTAGGTTGTGAGCCTGGATGATTATGAGGATTGTGGTACCCTCATCAGTAATGAGAAAGTTCAGAAAGGAGAACAGATAAGAACCCTGAGAGTTAGTTGTACCAGTGTGGCTGTCTCATCGGGGAACCCCCAAACTCCTTAGGGTTCAAGTACAGCTTGGACGAAAGAACCAACCCAGAGAAGAAGACATACAGTGAAATCATTCTTCCAACAATCTTTCGTTTTTATGTCCATAGACAATTTGTAGAAACTTTCTCCCAGTTTCCCCATTTGTAAAATGGGGAACAAGGTGGTTATGAGAGTTAAGGAAGATAATAGATGAACTTTGTAAATATTATAGCACCATCAAATGCCAACTATTGTTTTTAATTATTTGTTTGTTTACTATTATTTTATCATTCTTCTTTTTTTTTTGATGGGGACTCATATAGAATTCTGGGGCAAGTTACTATGTGGTTAATTTTTTGAATCTTTATTTTTTGCATAGGCGGACAAAATAAATGCTTTTTGTAAGTGAATAAAAATATTTTTGTTGTGTTATTATTTTTTTAGTTGAGTAGACCGAGAGTATTATACATCAGGGAACAGAAATGTAAAGAGATACTGAGAGAAAAGGAAAATTTAGCTAAGAAATATTATTCCAAGGACAATAAGATATCACCATCATCATCATCATCATCATCATCATCATCATAACAATGGCAATAATATATAATATCTTTGGAAGAAAACTCCTTTCTTTGATTACCCCAAGGTAATCGATAGCTTTAAACTCCATTCCATTCGAGAGAGGGGTAAAAGCATCTTCCCCATGTTTTTACAGCTCCCAGAGAAGGGCCAGTAGCGGTGCAGGGGCCTGGCCCAGCTGGTGTTTCTATTACCCCTTCAATAAATCATTCCCAGAAGAAGCCGAGATGTTTCAATTAATCAAGTATTTATTGAGCTCAGCACTGTGGGGACCTATCCTGCAGATATCTTTAGTCCCTCATTGCCCCACCCCCCCTTCAAAGGGCTCATGATCTAGTTAGTTGAGACGAGACCAATACACCCAGAGCAATTATAGCACAAGACGGGAGGATGGCGTGTAAAATTCCCCAAGCTTTAGGACTAAGTTACATAAAGGGAACTGGTGCTCTATTTTGCTAGGTGCATGTGTTCATCACTTTCTCTGTATATGCTCCCTTTACACAGAGGGCAATAGGAAATCGTGGAACAAATTCTAGTCTTGAAGGCAGGGAGATTTTGCCCTGGTTCCTTTCTAGTTGTGGTGACCCTGGGTGAACCTCAAGTTCCTCATGTGGGTCTAATATCCATGGCACTGCCATCACAGAACTGTAGTTAAGGTTCAAACTAGATAGGGATGAAGAGCACTTTGCAAACTCTAAGCTATTTTTGGTGTAAAACTGCATTGAGATTTTTGGGATACCACATAAATGTCCAATATTATCAAGTTTCTTAGAATAAGTGGATCTAATATCCATGGCACTGCCATCACAGAACTGTAGTTAAGATTCAAACTAGATGGGGATGAAAAACACTTTGCACACTTGAAGCTATTTTTGGTTTAAAATTGCACTGAGACTTTTGGGAAACTACATAAATGTCCAATATTATCAGGTTTCTTAGAATAAGTGGGTCTAATATCCATGGCACTGCCATCACAGAACTGTAGTTAAGGTTCAAACTAGATAGGGATAAAAAGCACTTTGCACACTTTAAGGTATTTTTGGTTTAAAACTGCATTGAGATTCATAACTGCATTGAGATACATAAATGTTCAATGTTATCAGGTTTCTTAGAAAAACAGGCACCAACATGGAACAACTGAATTCTGAATTAAGAACCAGGTTTGGCTCCTAGTCCTGCTCCTGATACTCAGATTATTCTACCTATCCACCCTCACAACCTTTGTTACTTTCCTCTCTCTAAGCATCATCTTCCTCATTTGTTAACTTAAAGAGTTGGAAGTCATTCCCAACTCAATATGCCATGATATTTTAGGTCTCTTCCAGCTTCAAGTGCAAAGATTTTACAACAAAGCTGGGGGATGCCACTGTTTCTTCACAGATAGAGGTATTGAGTATTATATTTTAAGTGTAGTCTCCTCTTTCTGGATTAAAACTTGGAAGAAGAATATAAGCAAAATTTCCTCCAAATCTCCAAAATGTATTGGTATTTGACCTTGATATTTCTGCCTTCATGTTATTGATTGTGATATTTGAAAGAACAGGAAGCGACTGAAGTAGAAAAGAAGGTTTTGGGGTAAATATGGTGAAAGGACGCCCTGTTTCTCCTAGGAAGGAGTCCTAGATTATGCAGATAGGATCCTTGGTCCTCATCAATTCACCTTCTTTTTCTCAAGTTTCAGAAGAGAGATGCTTTTGAGCACTGAAGTCATAAAGCTTGGGTATATTAGGTTATGCTACACTATGAAATGTTGCTGCTGAGGATCCCAGCCCCAGAACAACTAAAGTTCATCCTTCATTTTCTTTTCTTTTTAAATTTTATTTATTTAAGGCAATGGGGTTAAGTGACTTGCCCAAGGTCACACAGCTAGGCAATTATTGTCTGAGGTAGGATTTGAACTCAGGTCCTCCTGACTCCAGGGCCAGTGCTCTATCCAACTGTGCCACCTAGCTGCCCCCATCATCCTTCATTTTCTTCTTCTTTTTTTAAGGTTTTTGCAAGGCAAATGGGGTTAAGTGGCTTGCCCAAGGCCACGCAGCTAGGTAATTATTAAGTGTCTGAGACTGGATTTGAACCCAGGTACTCCTGACTCCAAGGCCGGTGCTTTATCCATTACACCACCTAGGCACCCCGGTCCTTCATTTTCAAAGAAGACCATAACATCAGTGAGGTGATGTCATGACAAGCAGATGAATTAAATTTGAGTGAGTGGGGGCTGTGCTAAGTCACCAGTCTCACTTTTTCCTACACAGTCATCTGGATCCAGTGACCAGATAGGAATCACAATGACTAGAGATGGCCCTGGACGTGAGGCATCCAGGGTTAAGTGGCTTGTTCAAGGTCACACAGATAAGTGGCTAGTGTTTGAGGTCGGATTTGAACTCCCACCCTCCTGACTCCAAGGCCTGTGCTCTATCCATGGTGCCATGTAGGCAAGAGTATTAACTTCACTTTATGAAGACAACAGAGCCAGGGTTAGCCCAAGATAAAACTATACAACAGGAATAACTCATTTAATTGTGATTCATCTTATTGAATTTTATTGTGATCCATCTTATTGAACCTTGCAGAGTTTTTGTTTTTCACAAATTGAAGGGTTATTTTTTTGTGTTGTTCAAATCTGTTGATGAAATTTTTTCAATAGTGTGTACTCATTTTATGTCTCTACATTACATTTTGATAATTCTTACCATATTTCAAACTTTTTCATTATTATTAGATTTGTTATGGTCTCCATTATTAATGGTTTTTGATGTTACTGTTGTAATTATTTTGGGGTATCCTGAACTACACAAATATAAGATAGTGAGCTTTATTGATAAATGTTAGGTATGTTCTGATTGCTCCACCAATAGCTGTTCCCTGACTTTCCTTCTCCTCAGGTCTCTCTTCGACACAACAATATTGGAATTAGGTCAATTAATAACCCTTAATAAAGAACCTTAAAATGTCCTCTAAGTGTTCGAGTTCATTAACTAGGGCAAACTTCATCATTGTCTTATTTTAAGAAATTGCCACAGTCCTCCAAACCTTCAGTATCAACCCCCTGATCAGTCAGTGGCCATCAAAATGGAGACAAGATCCTTCACCAGCAAAAAGATTATGACTCTCTGAAGAATCAGATGATTTCTTGGCATTTTCTTTTTAGTAACAGAGTATGTTTTGTTGCTGTTGTTGTTGGGGTTTTTGGCAAGGCAATAGGAATACATGACTTACCCAAGGTCACACAGTAAGTATCAAGGGTCTGAGGTCAGATTTGAACTCAGGTCCTCCAAGGATGGTGCTCTATCCACTGAGTCACCTCAGTGCCCACAGAGTATTTTTTAATTAAGACATATACATTGCTTTTTTTTTAAAAAGGTTTTTGCAAGGCAATGGGGTTAAGTAGTTTGCCCAAGGCCACACAGCTAGGTAATTATTAAGTGTCTGAGGCTGGATTTGAACTCAGGTACTCCTGACTCCAGGACAGTGCTCTATCCACTGAGCCACCTAGCCACCCCCTACATTGCTTTTTTTTTTTTTTTTTTGCAAGGCAAATGAGGTTAAGTGGCTTGCCCAAGGCCACACAGCTAGGTAATTATTAAGTGTCTGAGACCAGATTTGAACCCAGGTACTCCTGATTCCAAGGCTGGTGCTTTATTCACTGTGCCACCGCCTACATTGCTTTTTTTTAAGATAATGCTATTGCACTTAATAGACTATCCTATAGTGTAAACATACTTTTATATTTTTCACTGGGAAACCAAAGAATTTATGTGACTCAATTTATTGTGAAATTCACTTTGTTGTACTGGTCTACACCTGAACCCACAATATCTTTGAATTATACCTGTATTGGAAAAATTGATCTTTAATGCCAATCCTTTATCTGCTCACCAACCCCCACTCACTCATTGCATCCAGAGCCATCTCCAGACATTTTGATTCATATCTGGCCACTGAACTCAGACAGTTCCAGAGAAGAAAGTGAGACCTGGTGACTTTGGTCAACCCTTCCTCACTTAAATCCAATTCTCTTGAAAGTCTTGGCATCACCTTCCTGATGTCATGGTCCTCTTCGAGAATGAAGGACAACACCAACCAACCTTCTCATTTCCCTGGCACTCAATACCATTTGTTACCTCATAGCTATTATTCAGGGTTACTCTTACCTTCCCTCTCACTTTTCCTACTCCATACTTAAGCTTTCCATTGGGAATAGGTATGCTCTCTCCTCTAGACCTTTCCCTTCTCTTCTTCTCCCTGCCTAAATGTGTGCATGTTTACATATACACATCTAGAAATATATACACATAAACATATATGCCCATTATAATATAGCAGGTATGCGTATGTATGAATATCTATTTTTCTATAGACAACACACACACAGGCAGGGAGGAGAAGGGAAGAGACTATGCACACATATATAAACCAAATACATCCATGTGTATGTTTTTGTTTATAATACAATATACACACGTGTTTATATTTCAATAAATATATATGTGCATATATATGTATTTCTTTCTCTCTCTCTCTCTCTCTCTCTCTCTCTCTCTCTCTCTCTCTCACTATAGAAGCAGTTTAATCCAGTTAAAAATTCACTTTCTCAGAAAGTCCTTTAGTTAGTGATTCTAATGTTGGCAATTTCACTTTCTGTGATTGACAGAAGAGATCATTTTTGTCAGAAAGGCCCCCAATACATTTTAAATCACTCTTCCCAGGTAGCCACCTACACTGAGTAATTTAGTCCTTCCTCACTCTCTCCTCCACTCCTCACGCCCAGGTTGGGTTGTTGAATAGAAACCCAAGGTCTGTGGGTTGTAGATTTTGCTTAGTGTCAGACTAAATAAGCAGTGTTCCACATTCCCTGGCCCAAATCCTAGAGTTTATAAGCCCTTTTAGACCATCAATGTGGTAGAGCTGAAAGCGAATGAGGTGTGGGGTCCCAGTGGGGCTGAGTTTGCTTCCTGCCTCTCTCACTTGCTAACAGTGTGACTATGGTGGAGTAATTTGCCATCTTTTAGCCTGTTTCCCCATCTATAAAACCCAGAGAGGTTAAACCATTAGTCCAAGGACACAGATTCACAAGTGAAACGAGATTTAAACCCAAACCTCATCTTCACTCAGAGCTATTGAGGATCTCTCGGCTCCAATCTTTGCCTCTCTTCTGGGAATCATGAAACAAGAAGTTGAATACACTTTGCTACCCTCCCCTATACCCATTTCAGTTTTTATATCTTTACATTTTACATTTATGTATTTTTACAGCTGAGGAAACTGGGGCAAACTAGGTTCAATGACTTGCCTAGGATCTCACAGCTAGGAAGTGTAAGAGGTCAGATTTGAACTCAGGAAGATGAATTTTCTTGACTCTAGCCTCAATGCTCTATCTACTCCACCCCTTAATCTGCACTTATAGAAGCTCTATCTGGTATGGAAGGAGAAAGTGATTTGTTCCAAGTGAGCACACTGTGGCATTGCCCCATTTGGGGATACCTGGGTCCCAGTTTTCCCCTTTCTTTCACAATAGCTTCCCTTCGCCGTTATTTCTATCTTCATATGTCCTATGAACAATCATTTCTGAGGTCCCTTATTCCAAGCATAGGACCTTGCTCTAAGCTTAATGTTAGAGAACAAGAATGGAATGGAGGGTGGGGTGGGGAAGAGGAGAAGCATTGTTAGTAAAAGAGGAAAGAACTCTCTGGAACATTAAGAACCAAATGGAAATTTCTTTTGAGAGCCTAATGATTTTTAAAAACCCATTTGCCAGGCTCCTCCAATGGTACAGGTGTTATTTTTACAAAAGCATCTGAGGATGTCTCAGCTGGGAGTGAGGTTGAAGAGAGAGTGATTTGATTTGCAGCCAGTAGGATGTGGGCACCCTGCCTCCCAATATGAATCCCCTGCTAGAGCCAAAAGTACAGAACAAGAAAAGCCAGGGCTTTGGCATCGTGGATATAAAACACGCCATCATGATTAAAGCAAAGTGCACTGTTGGCTGGGGCTGCCTTCTTGGTTATCTCAGAAATGCAGCCTTCATCTACAATCATCCAATTCACTGATTCAGGCAATGAATCTTTAAACGGGTGGGGGAGGACAGATGGAGGAAGAAGGGGAGCAATTTTAGTACCTTGCTTAATTCTTTTATATCCTAAAAGTTAAGTCAGGTACATCATTAATTTCTTCTGTTTAGGGTCCTGCTGAAAACAAAGCACATTTGTGTCATAGGGGATCAAGAGATTGAATCATTAGGATGAATCATTGTCTCACTCCCATTGATGCTAAAGTCAACTAGGCAACTTGTTGACAAAAAAAGAAAATTTCCACTTGCAGCAGTTAGACATTCCTGGACTGTAATGATTTCCCCAAATGAGTCAGCAGAGCAGGGTTCAATTGCATCAAGATTTGGGGGATAGAGCAGTTCCCAGAAAGGAGAATTTGGGCTTTGAGATGGTGTCATAACCAATCAAATTCTGGACTTGAGACTCAGAGCTCAGATCTAGGATTTGGAAGATAAAAAGAGCAAAGGGATGGTTGAACTTAGGCTAAGTAAATCAAGGAGGGCCTCTGGGAGTAGGTGAGTTTTGAGGCTACTAGCCAGGTAAAACACCTTTGAGTTTCAATATCATGAGGTTTCCAAAAAAAGGCAATATGGCAGACATGAAAGACAAAAATCACCCCAATGGAATCAAAATGCAAATAAGAGAATGCTCTTAAAAACAAAACCTACTCAGAGGAAGGAAGGAAGGAAATAAGAGATTAGTAGGTGCCAGACCCTTTGCTAAGTGTACGTTAGGAAAGAATCCTTGCCTTCAAGTAAATTACATTTTACTTATTTATTTTAGGTTTTTTTTTTTTTTTTTTTTTTTTTGCAAGGCAATGGGGTTAAATGGCTTGCCCAAGGCCACACAGCTAAGTAATTATTAAGTGTCTGAGGCTGGATTTGAAATCAGGTACTCCTGACTCCAGGGCTGGTGCTCTATCCACTGTGCCACCTAGCTGCCCCCCCAGATTACATTTTAAGAATGATTCACTAAAGTATGAAAATAGGAGGGAGCAGTGGAAAGGTAGCAAGATGAGTCTGACCTCAGACACTTCCTAACTGTATGACCTTGGGCAACTCATTGGGCAAATTGGACAAATTAAGGAATAGGGAAATGAAGGTTGGGTTGGTTCCTTTCACAAAATGGAGGTCCCCAGAGCAACCCACCAATGGCAAAAGAGGGCTGGCATATGGAGTGATATTCCAGGTTGAGAAGACATTGAAGATGGTTAAATATCTTAGGGCAAGGAGGCGCCAGGTATGAAGGGTGAAATGAGAGAGATGACCTGGTTTTGAAGACTTGGGGTCAGGATAGGAATCAGAAGGGACAATGAAATCAAGATGCATACAAGAACTTACTCTTGAAAATAGAACTCAACCAAAGAGGCAGAGTATAAGGAGATAGAGAGCTAGATTTGGAATCAGACCTGAATTCAGTCCCTACCTCCTTCATTTGCTATCTATGCAGCCATGAACAAATCAGGTAACCTCTCAAAGCCTCAGTTTTTCTCTTCTGAAAAATAAGAGTAATAATACTAATACTACATATCTCATACAGTTGACATCAAAGTCTAGTAATAATAATGATAATAATACGAATAATGACAAAATTATACAGTAATCTAATACTTGCAAAGCATTTTCTAGTTGCTATAATTATCTTCAGGTTATAGAGGATGAAATTGAGGAAGGAGAGGTTAAATGACTTGCCAGGATAATAAAGTATTTGAGTCTGGATTCAAACTCAGGTCCTCCCTATTCCACTTCTACAGTTATCCCTTCAACATTGTGAGATCAAGGATGAAGTATCCCTCTGATATGAAAAACCTGCATAAAATTTCTTGACCTTCCCTGCATACCAGAGAAGAAGTCTGAATTATTGTGATCCTAAAAATAAAATATCTTGTTTTTTTTATGCTTTTCTGCATTCTTAAACTTCAGCTTCCTTTCAAAATTCTCATTTAATTTCTTATGCCCATCCATGATGTATCAGAACTGTGATGGGGAAAGTTGAGATGTGGAACTATAATATAAACTATATTGTGGATATATATATATATATATATATATATATATATATATGTGTGTGTGTGTGTGTATGTGTGTGCATGATATCTATCTATCTCTATATATATGTTTGTGTATGTATGTACATGTGATATATATGTGTATATAATATAAACTATATGTGGAACTATAATATAAACTATATTGTGGAAATATGTGTATGTGACATATATCTATATATTTGTGTGTGGATATGTGATATATATGTGTATGTAATATAGACTATATGTAGAACTATACTATAAACTATAGTGAGATAATGTACATAAAGTACTTTGAAAAAACCTTCAAGTATTACATAGATGTCAGTTATTAGAGCACAGGGCTGGTAAGTGAGTGTGAGAGTGAGGACTAGCTGATGGACAGCCTGGGTGCTCTGTTGTTCAGAACTATAACTATCATTTTAAGTGCCTGGGGCAACTTTCACAAAACATGACCCAAATCTGTAGCCAGAAATATGCCGTTATATGAATTGTTTAAGACAAATCCAATTGACAGCAGGGGAGAGTCATAGGAGAGAAGCGCCAAGCCATTCTAAGGATACTCCAAGAAACTTCACTATAGTTGAGTGGAGGAAAGTATATACAGTCTGGTAGTTTCTGATTTTAATGAATTCTCACTAACTAGATCTTAAGCTTTGTTGTTTCTGAGTTGCTAAGGGAGTATAACTTCTGTCAATGGCAATCTAATTTAAGGCAAAGTTCCAAGTAATATCTCTTCTCTTGGTGTATAGAGAGCATCAAGAGATATGGGAAGGCCCCCTGTCACATAAGAAAGTCGTTGATAAGAATGACTCAGGATGAGAGGGATTTTCTCTTGTACAGAAGTGTCCCCTTCAAAATATTTTTCCTTGTGGGGGAAGCTAAAGAGTCATTTGAATACTTTGTATATTTCTCTGTTTACGTGCTCCTATAGTCCTTTGAATTTTCAGTGGAAGGGAGTTAAAAAGTTGTCTCATATCTGACATCTATGTTGTACATTGATGGATTGTGTGGGGTTTGTCTATCTTGTTAACCACACTTGAACCCTGCCGTGATATTGGCAAATATTGGCAAATTTAGAAAATTCCCTGGAGTGCTCCAGTGAGACCATACTCCCATACTGGACCAGGATTGGAACAGTCTGTCCTTTGGGGGTCTGTGGACATCTTAGAGATTCATCTGGATCTAGGGAGCTTATTTGCAATCTCACTGACAACTTTGAGGCTTGTCTGCTATCCTCAACCTGGTTTAGGCTATTTGATGGGATGGTTTTACCACAATATGAGCACTGTGCATGCTAAAACTTCTTGAAACCACAGGTGAGAGTTGGGTCCACCAAAGGTGGCTAAGCATCCCTGAAGAGGACTTGGCAAGCCCTTATACTTGAGCTACTCGTCCTCCTTGACCACCCCTTACTGTTGGTGAGTTAGGGAAGTAATGATCCCAAGCATGTGCCAATTTTCCTGGTAGAATAGGCCGACGAGAACAATTTGTTTCAGCAGATGTGAAGGTGACTGCAGAAGGTGCTATGGAGCTCTTGGAGCTTGGTGAGACACTGAAGACAGACACCAAGGTCATCCACTGCATCCTGGGCCAGTGCCAGTTGTCCTGGATTTTGTCTTTCCACTGGACTCCAATGACTCTGGAAGAGAGAATGAGGCTGATGACTTTGTACAATTCTGCCTCAATTAAATGCAATTCATTTGTAAGTTAAGACATTGCCTAGTGATGTCATTGCTTCTCTTCAAAACAAAAGATGAACATAATTTTTTTTTATTATTTTATTTTTCCAATTACATGTTATGAAAGTTTTTCAGCATTCATTTACTTGCATATTTATGTTCCACATTTTTCAATCCCCCTTCCCCCTGCCCCACAGTGACCATCAGTCTAGTATAAGATGTACATTTTCATTAGTTTTTAACATGTTTATGTACTCCTATAGTCATTTTGTATATGAGGACTTAGAACTAAGGATAAAGAAAGAAAACCATGGAATAGGAAAAAAAATGAGAGGTTTTAAAAAAGTGAACATAGTATCCATTCAATTTCTGGATTTTTTTGGTCTCGTTTTCCTCTGGATGTGGAGGGTGTTGTCAGTAGCAGATCTCCCAGGGTTGTCCTAGATCTCTGAACTCCTGAGAGGAGCTGCATCCATCATAACAACAATAATTTTCAATCAACACCAAATGTCAAATTATTTTTGAGGGAGCCCCACACGTCTTGGGGTCTTGTCGAAATAAACTGCTTGTGGGTAGTTGTTGACCAGGACAGTCTATGTCCAATTTCAACTACATATGAAAAAGGAATTCTTCCTGGGGGCTTTGCAAATTGCTTATGGAGATGATGGTTACGCTCTCAGGAAACAGTGGTGCGGTAGAAAGAGTATTGAATCGGGAGTTAGGACACTTGTTTAGGAATTATTATATTATTTAGTGAGGTCATGACCTTGGACAAGTCAGATTATCTTTCTAGACCTCAATTTGTTTGATCAGTATCAGTAAACACAGGTAAGAGAAACATTACTGAGAAGAGAAAAATCAAAACATAGCTATCTTCAGGGTAATAGGCATCATCTATGAAATGAAGGGGTTGGTGTGGTAGTAACACGTTTCTTTCCTTCCAAGTAATACTGTGAGGCAGGAAATTATTATACCTGTTTTAGAGATGAGGGAAACTAAGGTGCAACGGACTTGACTAGCATCACTCAACTGATAAATTAATAGTTTTTAATAAATTAATTTAATAAATTAATAAATTATTAGTTGAGTGATAATGCTCAAGTCATTTAATCCAGTACTGAATCTATGTAAATCTGGGGTCTTTGTACCACTCTAAATGAGCAGTAGATCCAAAGTTCTGTGATTTAAATTTCAAGTAATAGAATGGCGCCTGTTGCTATGTTTTGATTTTTTTTCTCCTCAGATCTCATATACATTTGACACTTATCTGACAAAAGCAAATAACAAGTCAGAGAAAATAGGCACCAGGAAAGGTGAATAGAGATATTTCAATATCTCCTCAAATCTTTGACAGCTAGTGGAATTTTAGACTATAGTGGGCTTGCAGTGCATACAGAAATGCCCACCGAAGTTCAAGAGTAGGTAATGTGATATTATATAAACTTTTTTCCCTTTGTGAATAGCTATAAAATGATACATCCTGAAACATTGCCATGAATACAAAATACATAGTTCTGGCCCTGGGCCCGCAAAGCATAGTTAGGAGAATAGAGCCCTGGAATCATGCCAAGACTTGGGGGATTAAGGATGAGTCTAAAGACATTTAGAGCTATCAGATCAGGTTTAAAAACCTAGGGAGAAGCACAGAATGTTCCTTCTATCTCCCTGCTAGGGAGGAGAGAGAGTGTGACAGCATCCCAGAAGGGTCCATGGACACAGAGAAGGCTTGTTCTATTCCCTGACCTTCCTTTGGTTCTGTGACTGACCTGTCCTTGGTAGAGATTCTTCCCAGTGATCTCAAATCACAGATCATGAGGCCTAGGGCTGGAAGTGAATTTATAGAGCTGTTAGTTCAATTTTTTAATTTTATGGAGGAAAAAAACTGAGTCCCACAGAGATGAATTCAATCTGTTTCAACACCTATCTATTACATGCCTATTAAGTGAGAGCAGAGGTATGTTGTTAGAGTGAATAGAGGACCAGTCAGAGATTCAGGAGGATACTTATTAATTGTGTGGCTAATTGTGTCACCTATCCTCTTAATGGTTCAGGCAACTGTTTTTGACCCTAAAAGCTATAAAAGTTACCATATTCAGCTGGTGGAGAGAGTTTCCATCCTAGGGATTTCCTTCACTGAAGAAAGCACAAGTATGGCCAAAAATAGCAAAAAAAAGGAAAAAGGAAAAAAAGAAAAAAGTCATGGCACTGTTCTGGAGACTCTAAAAAGGCAAACTAGTCCTGACCTATTTGGGATCTATTTGGGAAATATAGTATATACAAGGATAAGTATTTTGTTTTGAGGAGAGAGAAAATATTAACAACTGAGAGAATCAGGGAAGACTTTGGAGAGTTCTAAGATGAGATCGCATCTGATCTGAGCCTTGAGGGAGGTGACTTACCCAAGATCACACAAGTGGTAAGTAGTTGCCTTAGGTGGCAAAGTCAGTGTATTTCATATTAAACTATTGTGGCTCATAGGAGTTCCCCTAGCCAACTTTGTAGAAATCCTCTCAACACAGAGATAAGATTTGGAATTTCTTACAGTTTAATTCTCTGGAACAATAGAACAGGAATTTCTAGAATTTCCTCAAGGTTCAGAGCACACCACAGTTATCTTCCTTTTACTGCTCTTATGATGTTGGACTTTGGTGAAACACCCTCTATACCTAAACCCCATCCAAGAGTGTTTTCTCTTTTGGAAAAGTTGCTAATAGAAAGGGAATCAAATGACTATTTTCCTTGTTAGTTTTTATGTCCCACTACAATTCAAAGTAAGGTCAATGGCCAGTCACTGCCTTAGGAGAGTGGGGTAAGGACAAATCAAGGTCAGTACACATTGCTTTAGCAACTGGGGAATCTAATAACAAGGAGGAGATTAAAATATCATAGCAGAGAGAACACATAGGAATAGATAACAAAGATTTCAACTGGGTCAAAATGAGACAAGGAGGGGAAGTCAAGATGCAGATAGAATCCATGGCTGTGGGAGAAAAAGGACAGGCAAAAAAATCAAGGAGTCAATTAAATGACTTCATTTTTCTCATTTTAAAAAGAAGGGATGTCTAAGGTGACTTCTCATGCTAAATCTTGATCCTATGGTCTGCCATTCTGATATGCCAGGACCTTGGTTAGAAAGAGAGGAATCAACCAGTTAATCAAGCAGTCAACCAACCCATCAAACATTTATTAAATGCTCATCAAATTCTAGGTACTTGATAGGTGTTGGGATGCAAATCCAAGAATGATATGGTTCTGCCTTCAAAGATTCTATATTTCAACATGGATGCAACATGTAATGTTATTTTTCCAATCATGTCCAACTCCTTTTTTTTTTTTTTAGGTTTTTGCAAGGCAAATGGGGTTAAGTGGCTTGCCCAAGGCCACAAAGCTAGGGAATTATTATTAAGTATCTGAGGCCAGATTTGAATCCAGGTACTCTTGACTCCAAGGCCGGTGCTCTATCCATTGTGCCACCTAGCCGCCCCTATGTCCAACGGGGTCCATGACCCCGTTTGGGGGTTTTCTTGGCAGAGATACTGGAGTGGTATACCATTTTCTTTTTTAATCAACATGTAAATTTATAGGTATATAGGAAATAAATGCAAAATAAATATAAAGTGATTTCATGGCATAGGAGAGGGGAGATGCTAGTACTGGGGAATGATCAGGAAAGACTTCATGTAGAAGATAAAGATTGAACTGAACTTTTTGAAGGAAACTAGAAATTTTTTGAGGCAGCTCATAATAGAGCTCTGGGTGTGAAGGTGGAAAAATGAGTTCAAATCTGACCTCAAACGCCAGCTGTATGACCCTGGGCAAATCACTTAACACGTTTGCCTTAATCCACAGGAGAAGGAAATGACAGACATTCCAGCATCTTTGCCAAGAAAACAAAGAGTTGGGCATGACTGAATTACTGAACAACAACATAAAGGGATCCTAAGAAACAGAAATGAAGAGAGAATGTAGTTGCAGACATAGGATAGCCAGTGAAAGGACATTGACAGAAAGGCAGAGTGTTTGTATTGTAAAAAGACTAGTTTAGTTGGACTTGAGAACCTGAAACAGCAATGTGTAATAAAACTGGAAATGGATTGGAAATAGGTTTGAAGGGTTTGAATGCCAAATAGATGAGTTTGTTATTTGATTCCAGAGGTAATTCTAGAATTTATTAAATAGATGTATGGCATGGTTGGACTTACCCTTTAAGAAAATTGTTTTGGCAGAAATGAGGAGAATGAATTTGAGTGGGGAGCAATATGAGTCAGGGAGATAGATTAGAGATCTATTATAATATCTCAGACTAGTGGTCATGAGGGCTTGAGTGGTGACTCAGGAAGTCGAATAAAATAGAAAAAATGTGAAAAATATCATAGAGGCAGAAAAAAGATTTGACAATGGATTAGACATGGAGGATGAGTGAGATGAAGAGTCTGAGGAAGGCACAGAGGTTGTGAATATGGATTAAAAAACGACAGTTTGCTACAAGACAGTGTGATGATGCTCTGGGATTCATCCCTTCTTATACTCCTTAGGAAAAGAGACTTCTGAATGACATATTGCTATCAATAGAAAGAAATGAATCCCAAGGCTGGAAGACGCCAAAGGGTCATAAAAATATGTGAAGAAGGGGTCATCTGGTTTGTTTTGACATATGGTGAAAATGAAGCTCAGAAAATGAGAAATTTGTCTAAGGTCACATGGATAGTCAAGAGTGAATCCAACATTTAAATTCTGAATTTGAATTACATTATCCTGGAAAAAGTGGGTCTTTATTTTGTCTTCCTCTAGGAGATCTAAAATGAAAGAATTTTAAGATTATTTTTGGTAGTCAGGCAAAGCATTTATTAGGCACCAGGAAACTGGTCTCAGAGAGCTCACATGGAGAGACAATATATACAGATAGATGTAGTATAAATTGGAGATAATCACAGAGAAAAGGCACAAACATTAAGAGGGATCAGCAAAGACTTCTCATAGAAGGTGGGATTTAGTTGGAACTTGAAAGAAGACAGGAGAATCAGGAGATGAGGATGAGGAGAGAGGGTATTCCATACATAAGGAGCAGCCAATGAAAATTCAGTGTTTTGTTCAAGGAACAGTAAGAAGGTTAGTGTCACTGGGTAGCAGAATACCTGGGGTAAGTAAAGTGTAAGGAGACTGGAGAGGTAGGAGAGGACCAGATTGTGAAGGACTTTAAACATCAGAAGATTTTATATTTGATCCTAAAGGTGATAGGGGATCCACTATCAACTATCACATGGTGGGATGGTGATAGGATCTGACTTTTGCTTTAGGAAGATCAATTTGATAACTAGGTAGAGGATGCAGTAGAGTGAGGAGAGACTTGAGGCAGGGAGAACAACCAGCAGGCTATTTCCATAGTCCACTTATGAGATGATAAGGATCTTTACTAGGGTAGTATCACCAGTGTCAGAGGAGAGAAAAGGGCATATTTGAGAGATATTAGGTGGAAACAGCAGAACTTTTTTTTTAAACAAATTAGACATGGGAGATGGGAGAGTGGCAAATTGAGGATGACAGCAAGGTGTTGAGCCTAGGTCACTAGGAAGATATTGGAACCCTGAACATAAATAGAAAAATTTAAGGAGAGAGCTTAAAAGAAAACATAATTAGTTCAATTTTGAATATGTTGAGTTGAAGATGTCTAAAGAATCTCAAGTCTGTGATGTCCAATAGATAGTTGGAGAATGGTGGTTATCATCAAGGATAGATATCAATAAGTATATTGGAGAAGGAGCAATCAGATAGATAAGTGGAGAATCAGAAAAAAGCATTGCAAAACCCTAGAGAAGAGAGTGATCAACAGTGTCAAAGTCTACATAGAGGTCGAGAAGGATGAGTATTAAGAAAAGACCATTAGATTGTACAATTAAGGGATCACTGATAATTTTGGAAAGAGCAATTTGGTTGAATGATGAGGTTGAAAGCTCATCTGAAGAGAGTTAAGAGAGGATGAGGAGAGGAAGTAGAGATGTTCATTATAGATAACTGGGAGAAGACAATAGCTATGGGGCAATATGAACAATAATCAGCACAAATGAATGGATCAAGTGAAGGTTTTTGAGGACATAGTAGTCACAAGCAAGTTTGTGGGCTGCCGAGCAAACATCCGGTAGTCAGGGAGAATTTTAAGATAAGTGAGAGAATGAGTATTGATAGAGGAGGCAATATGCTGCAGAAGATGGGGTAGATTGGGTCAGTTGTGCATATAGAGGGGTTTGAACCTTTTTATATGAGACACAGGTGAAGGAGACAATTTTGCAAGGCTTTTTGGGTATTACGAGATTAAGAAGGAAAAAGAGGGAACTCCTGAAGAATGACCCCTTCCCCGCCCCCCATGAAGTATAATATAAAGGTTCTCAGTTGAGAGGTTTGGGGTAGGGGAAACTATGGTAGTTTTGAGAAGGGATGAAAAGTTTTGGAAAAGGTGCTAGGGTGATTGGAATAGTGAACCAATTGGGGAGGTGCAAAAGGTTTGCTTGTCTCAATGTGGGTTCTGTTGAGATTATTTAACATTAATTTGTAGTGGACCTTGGATGCACAGTTTGGATCTAGGCCAGTTTTGTTTATCAGTGTGTGCAAAAGGTGAAGGCAGGAAGTAGAGGAAGAAATCCAAGGTTGGGGCTTGGCAAGGCAAGGTAGACAGTAAGATAAGAAGGCAAAAAAAACTAAAGAGAAGAGGATAATATAGAGTTGAATTGGTTCACCAAAGGGCCAAGATGGGAAAGAAGAGTACAGCCAGTGTACTGGTGATGGCCTGGAAAAGAACTGAGTGATAGGACTGAAGGTCATAATTAGTATGAGTAATAGGGTGAGGGGTTGCAAAACAGAGAGAAAGATGAAATGAAAAGAGATTGTAAACTGATGGGCATTTAGACTCGTGACTATTGAAGTTGTTGCATTTGTTGGGGATGGGAAGATCAAAGGTCTGATGTATATGTAGCTTTTTTTTTTTTAGGGTTTTTTTTTGCAAGGCAATGGGGTTAAGTGGCTTGCCCAAGGCCACACAACTAGGCAATTATTAAGTGTCTGAGGTCAGATTTGAACTCAGGTACTCCTGACTCCAGGGTGGGTGCTCTATCCACTGCACCACCTAGCTGCCACCTAGCCACCCCCTATATGTTGCTTTTGAAGTGGGATGTAGTAGCACATCTAAATGAAAAATTGAGGAACTAGGAGCTTAGGTATTTGAAGGATTATGTATGTTGAAATATGTTGAAATACCTTATTATGAGGGCAGGAGTTGAGGAGAAAAGAAAGACTGTGATCCAAGCACTAACTCATTGAAGAAAAATGGGGAGTAGTCTGTATATGCTAAATTACAGTACCAGAATTTTGACTGGAGAATAAAAATAGATGGAGTTCACCTCAAAGAAGATAAGATTTCTGAGTGATAGGGATAACCTGAAAGAATCAATGGTGAATATGTGTTGCAACTCCTCCATCTTCATCTGTAAGTGGGGGGTTGAGAAGATGAGAATGAAAGTGCAACCAGTGATAGAAAGGGGTCAAGGAGGCAGGGTCATCAGGAGGGAGCCAGGTAGCCTCAATTTTGTGCTCTGCTACTACCCACTATAACCTTACTCAATCCTCACCTTTGTAAATAGAGATGTCAGGGTATCTTGGTGAATAAATTTTGGCCCACTCTCCTTTAGAATGAATTTGGGAAGCTTTGTAGTCCCATGACCCTCTTTCATATAGTCTAGCCTGGAAAATAAGGATCCAAGTCCAGATTTCATGGATTTATAGATATGGAGCTGGAGGTAACCTAAGGCGCAATTTAGTCCACCCTTTTCATTTTATAGATGAAAAAACTGAAGCCTTAATGAGATTAAGTAACTTGTAATAAAGTTATGATGCTGTATCCATGAATTATTAACTATACTTGTATTTGGTTTTCTACTGTTTTGCTATAGTGTACACTAAATTTGAGTAGAAACAAGAATTGCTAAAGGACAGTGCCATGGTAGTCCATGCATTCTCCTTCTTCAACCCTTAGAATAAGAGATTCTCCAACATTTTCCATGAACAATATGGTATCTTTCAGTTGTAGACAATGATCTAGATGGTAAGTTTCCAGTGGATGCAGGTTGAATCAGCTTCACTTGGTTTGTGGAGTCTCAATATAGTGCCGTGTATCTTAGCTCAAAGACCCTGGGGCCCTAAAAGATAACTCTTGGCATACCCATACTTAGAATTGATCCTGAAAACATGGCCATCCCATAAGAGTACTCACTGAACAACACATATATGAAATAGCTTTTGTTTACTCTACCACTACATAAAAGACTAAGAATTCACAAGTTGATGTGAATAAATTAAAAAACACTCATTATGCTCTTCTTGGAAGGCAAAAATCCAGGGCCTTAAACCAATACTGCATGTTTATTCAGTTCAGTCATGTTTGAACAACTCACAACAACTATCATGGAAGACTGGCAAGGACCAAATCTCATACCTGGTCATTGCATGGCTTTGGTTCTTCAGCTATAGAATAATCCTGAGAGCAGCCTAATTCTCCTCTGAGAAGCACAGAGGAATTCTTCCTATAGGCTGCTAAATCAGGAACTCTGAGAATCATATTTAGGATTATCTATGAAGTAACCCCCAAAGCTAGAAACATTCAATTCTCAAGATTTTTGAGACAGAAAGGCAGAAGGCAGCAGGCAGCTTAAACTCTGACGTTTATAGAAGCCTACACCCTTAATATATGTATATTATTTGTTTTTAAATAATGTAATAATGTTATTTTATTTTTTTGCAAGGCAGTGGATTTAAGTGAATTGGCCAAGATCACACAGCTAAGTAAAATATTAAGAGTCTGAGGAGAGATTTGAACTCAGGTCCTCCTGACTCCAGGGTCCGTGCTCTAACCACTGCCCCAGCTAGCTGTCCAGTCATAGTATGATTTAGGTTAAATAACATAGTACCATTATGAAAAATCACAAACAATACAAAAATAAAATTATTGCCGATGAGATAAAGGTGAAATGATATTTTGAAATAGTATTTTTTCTATTGAATGGTTGATTAGTTGGTTCTTGTCCTTTGTTATCAAAGACCAAAATAACATCACTATGTTTGAGACAAATTACAGTGTTTCTGACTGTGACTGATCAGACCAATAAGAACTGGGAATTCTCTACCACAGGTTGGGCACAATAGTGCAACCCCCCTTTTTGAGCTCATTATAATATTAAATGAAAGAGAATGATATTTATTTTTGAAAATCTTGGTTCAACATTGTGAAAATGATTTAAAAGTCTTGTCTTAAATTGTTTATTTCACTATTTTATTTTCATTATTGTCATAGTTGAAGAAAAGCTACATCACACAGATATCCAGATTCAATTGGAAAAATCAGTCACTGGTTTCATTATCTAAAATGTAATATTCATTTTCAGTTCCATCCACCAATTATGCAAAGGTTTTTATTGATATTCTGATAGAACATTTTCACCCTCCTTGAAATCAATCAATTGTTCTTACAAACTAATCAGGAATTGCATTTTTATATTTTTAACAAAAGGATTCAAAATCCACAGAAACTCAATCTGGAAGATTTTTATAACATGCTAGAAAATTCTTTTAGCAAGCTTCAAAAGTGTTCCAGTTCTGAATTTTTATAGGTGACACACTAACATTGTTTTCAGTAACCCAGAGAGGAGAGAATCAAATATTCAGGAGCAGAGGCTGGTCCCTAGTGCCAAATGCTGCAGAGAGCTCAATAGTCCGTTGCAGGGAAAATAGTCCATCGGATTTGGAAATTAAGAGTTCATTAGCAATGATGAAGAGAGATGCTTCTGTTGAGTGAGGAGTCAAGGTTAACAAGGAGTTAGTGAACAAGGGAGACTGGGAGGATTGTGATGTCCTTGATGGAAATGGGGAAGTATGGAAGAGGAGAGGGTTTGGAGAGAAATGCAATGAGCTCTCTCCCCAATGCAGATTGCAGCTCATCCAAGCTTCATCTTCCTGGGCAGCAGTACTTATTCTCATAAAAAAGTGTTTGCTGGGGTGGGGGGGCAATTTACTCATGGTCAATATCCCAGAAGATACAGTCCAGAATCTGTTTTAACCATTTCACTTGAGAAGGGGGTGCGGATCTGGGAGGGGGGAGATGGGAGAGGGATTTTTCGTTTTTTTTTTTCAACGCTTGAATCAAAATAGATTATAACTGCCCTGAGGCCAGGTCAATGGTAGGAGACAGAAGAGTGGGAGAGTGTTATCATTTAATGGGAGTGGTGACCTTGCTTTGGGGACAAGTATGTGTGTAGAAGCGGGGAGAGCATCTTCCCACACATCCTTCACTGGGCTGTGATTCCACTTTGGAAACCACTGGCCTAAGGGCTATACTCATAGATCTATCTGAGCAGGCCATGTGTGGTACTCCCATGCAGTTATGCTGTAAATCCATTCCTGCTGGGTGGGGGAGGAGAGGAAGGGGGAAAGAAGGAGGGATGGAGAAGGGAGCAAAGGAGAGGGGAGGGGAAGGGAGAGGAGGGGGGGAAAGTAGGGAGGGAAAGAGAGAGGGGAAAGGAAGGGAAGGAGAGGAGGGGAAGGGAGAGAAGAGGGGGGAAATTAGGGGAAAAGGAGGGAGGGGAAGGAGAAGGGAGTAAAGGAAAGGGGAGGAGGAGAGGAGATGGGGGAAGTAGGGGGTAAAAGAGAGAGGAGGGGAAAGGGTAGGGAGGAGAGGGGAGGGGAAGGGAGAAGAAGGGGGAATTGGGGGGGAAAGGAGAAGAAAAGGAAGGAAGGGAAAAGGAAGGAAGGAGAGGAGTGGAAGGATTGGAGAAGGAGAAAGGAATAGGAGAGGGGAAGGATAAGAGGAGAAAAGGAGGGAAAGGAACAAAAGGAGAAAGGAGAGAAGGGGAGGCAATGAAAGAGGAGGGAAGAAGAAGAGAAGGGGAAGGGAATAGAATGGTGTATAAGCATTAATAAAATGCCTTCTATATTTAATGCACTGTGCTAAGCACCTTTATAAATATTATCTCATTTGATCCTTACGACAATCCTTGAAGGCAGGTCCTATTATTATCTCCATTTTACAATTGAGGAAACTGAGGCTGACAAAGATTAAATGACTTGCCCAGGATCACACAGTTTATTGGAATCTGAGGCTAGATTTGAACTCAGGTCTTCCTGACTTCAGGCCCAGCCTAATAGCCACAATTAAATGTTTCAAAGGGAGAGAAAATCTTCAGAAGGAAGAGTCATATCAAAAAAAAAAAAAAAGAAGGAAGGAAGGAAGGAAGGAAGGAAGAAAGAAAGAAAGAAAGAAAGAAAGAAAAAAGGCAGAGCTGTACTTTAAAAAAAAAACCTTTTTAGTAATTCATTCTTACAGACTCTTCTGGACCACAAAGGAAGAGGGTTCCTTAGATAAGAATCTGGTCTTGCTGGCCTGCAGTGACCAGTCATCAGGAAGGAGTAGCAGTTAGCCACAGGAGTTCAGTGGGTTCTTCCTCCCAGCGAGGTGCGTGGCCCTCAACTTGGGGCCATAGGGAAAAGGCTGTTCCAGGCCAGCAGATCAATCAGGAGCTCCCTTGATTCCCCAACTCCAGACCATTGTCCACGGAGATCATATAAAGACCTTTGCTTCAAAGACAGACATGTAAAAGTTAGCTACACATTGGTGACCTTTACTGCTCTAGTGTTTCTTTTTAAAATTTCTAACCTATTTGCCAAAAATAAAAATAAAATGCATGGTGAATACCTCTTAGACCTGGATATCTTATAGAGTGAAGTAATCAGTTCCAAATCCGGTATTGCTGAATTGCTGATGTCATTTTCTTTGCAAATTATTACATTCTCTCTCTCTCTCTCTCTCTCTCTCTCTCTCTCTCTCTCTCTCTCTCTCTCTCATTTTTCATATCCCCAATGTGGGTAGAATGATTGATAATGTTAGTAAATTCTTCGAGATTCTCTGAGGGGAGGTGTCAGGCAAGCATATGATGTGCTCCTTAGGAGGATATGCCCAATTGATCCATCTGTTTTAACAGACACTGTGTTGGACATGGGAAAAACCTGTCTTGGTTTCTCTATGTAACAAGGGCTGTTGCTTCTCTCTGATGCCATCTGCCTTAAGTAAGAGAACATGAGAAAGTGTGTCCTTTTAGAAAAAGGATAATCAAGCTTCCTTGGAATATTCACATATCATTTGGGGGCTTATCATATATAAAAATAGATTTGCATTAAAACAGAGAAATGGAACCAGAATAGAAACCATATTGCATGGTGCCTTTTTTTTTTTTGATAAGTAGGTTAGTTCTCCTAGAATTCTTAAGCAGTCAGGAAATTAAATAACCTAGCTCCAGAGGCCTCAATTGTGTTCCATAATTGGTCCAGGCTTAGGCAGAAAGGGATGGGGGTGGGGGGTTGAACGCTGGAAGGATCTTTGGTCAGGACCATTTCTGAGCCTGCTAGGAAAGATCTCTTCCCATATTCACTTCTTCTTTCCAGGGATGGGGTACATTTGAAAAATGCTTTCAAATGAGAATTGAGAATAAATCCATACATTTTTAAAATATTCAGACTCAAGTTTAACTGTTTTCTCTAATTCTTCTTCTTTATTTTTTTTTAGGTTTTCTTTTGCAAGGCAAATGGGCTTAAGTGTCTTGCCCAAGGCCTCACAGCTAGGTAATTATTAAATGTCTGAGGCTGGATTTGAACTCAGTTATTCCTGACTTCAGGGCTGGTGCTCTATTCACTGCGCCACAAAGACACATAGATTCTTATCTTAGTGGCTAGCCCCTAGACAAAGTCCTGTAGGGAGACACTTAACATAGCCCTAGTTAGAAGCAGCTTGTGAACTGGTTGATATATGACAGAGAATTGGTACAACCCAGGGGAAAAAAAGAATTGATTTAAATCCCACAGATTCTACTTGCTGTGAGACCTTGGCTAAGTCACTTAACTTTTCTGAGTCTTTCTTTCCTAGTAAATGAAATGAAAAGATTGGATTAGATGAACTGTGACATACCATTCAGTTCTAAATCTATGAGATGATTTTGGCAGGTCGTACCTTGTTGTTGCTTGAAGGACTGCTTGAAAAATGTCGATGGTTTTAGATTGAAGTTCATTGTCTTGACAGTAGCATAGTGATTTCAAAGTTGGAAGGGCCTTGAAAATTTTCTGGTCCAACCATACTGGGGGAATTAATAACTTGGTTAGGAGACAGTCCTAGCCTATCTCTTCCACATGGAAAAAGTGGGGTTTTCTGGTGGACCTGTCTTTGGAATCAGCTCCTCTTTTTAGGTCCTTGCTTTAAAATACATTTTGCCTCCAGACATTAGAAAAATGTTCTATGGTTCGGGGTGTCTCAGATGCTGAATGAGACTTTGATGGGAAGGGAGGACCGCCCCACCATCATCTCTGGTTTTAGGTTATGCTGAGTGGTTGAAGGGGTAGTGGTGGTGGTCCATGTTATGTGACTACTGACACAAAGGATGGACCCATGTAGCCTGTTGAGCTAGTCGTGGAATAGTGTACAAAGGCCTAGGGGGAGAGCTGAACTCCAGCTTTGGTCCTAAGTTCCTGGCCCATTAAAGGAAAGAGTTGAAAAAGATGATGAAGATAATGTATTAGGCACTAAAAAAAGAGAACAATTCCTTTTTTTCAAGGAGCTTACATTTTGTTGGAGGAAAACAACATGGGGAAAAAAATAAATACAAACTACACAAGTAGTATGGAGTAGTTGGATCCAGAAAGGCCTTCTGTAGGAGGTGGTACATGAACTGAGCTTTTAAGGGATCTAAAAATTTTAAAGTTTGGAAGAAGAGTGCATTTTAGGTATGGAGACAGACTAACCAAAGGCACATGTTCTCTATTTAGAATAGCTTTTAGGTCACTTTGACTGGATAGCCACTTCATGTTCCTTAACTCCAAAATTCCTTTATTTTATCCTAATCTTTTTTGTTCCACCTTTCCCTTTGCTTTATGGCCCCTAACAAAGTTCTTCATCCTCACAGTGGCATCCTGCCTCTCTAGCTCTTCAAAGGCCATCACCCCATTTATTGACTAGACTGTTCTCCCTTCCCTAATTCCATTCTTTGGTAAAATCAATTCAAATTTATACTGTCCTCCACCTTGCCCCTTGTCCTAATGCTGATCACTGGTTGCCAAACTCCAAACTGAGTTTAGTCCCACCATTCATTTCTTCACTCCTATTCACATATGGTTAAACCCTGACTGAAGAAAATCATGAAACATTTCTGACTGAATCCACTGTAAATTTACATTACATAGTCTCAACAATATGCTGTCCTTGTATGCAGCAGTCCTTTTCTAATTAACTCTTCTTCTCATCACAATGGTTGTTCTAGACATTCTCATTACTCCTCAAAGCCCCTACAAGACCTTAGCTAATCCTCTCAGCTGATGCCTTAACCTCATGTTTCATTGAAAAATTGGGATTTGCTGAGAATTCCTTCTTCTTCTTCTTCTTCCCTAATTCTCATCTCCCATTATTTGGAAATTTTCCACGATTATCTTCTCCTTCACACTTGCCTTATTAATATACACCCTTGATCCCAGCCCCTCCAATCTTCTCCAGTGGATTGCCCCTTCAATTATCCCCACTCTTTTTGTATTCCTAGGACTTAGTTCAGAACTTAGTTCTGGTATATAGCAGATACTTAATAAATTTAAAGTTTATTGACTGTATATATATACATATATTGCATACATAATTATAACAAACATTAAAGTAAATTTAAAGTTTATTACTTGATTCTCTTTTGAATTTTTCTCTATTAGCTTCTTCCTTGCTGTCTACATGCTCATGTCTTCTCCTAGCCTTAAAAAAGGCTGTTGCTTGATTGGACCATTCCTGTTCCCACCATCCTTTATCTCTCTTCTTAGTTGATCCCTATACTAGGAACCTCTATCCCCTCTCCTTTCACTTCTAAAATCTCTGCAATCTAGCTTCTGCCTGAAACCTATTCTTTTCATAGTTTTTCATGATTTCTTAATCAAAGATCTAATGGTCTTTTCTCAAGCATCTTCCTTCTTTAGCTTTCTAAAACCTGTGACAATGTGGATCCCCCTCTTCTCCCTGGTATTCTCTTCTTTCTAGGTTTTAATGACATTGTTTCCTCCTGGTTCTACAACGTGTTTCATTGCTCCCCAGTTTTCTTTGTTGGAAGTTTCATCCAAGTTGCACCCATTAATTACATATGTCAGATAAAATTTTGTCCTAGGTTCTTTTCTGTCCTCTGTCCCTGCTATCTTACTTAGTGATCTCATCAGGTTTCATGAGTTCAGTTATTTTTCTGCAGATGATTGATTCCCAGATATACGAATCTAGCCCTAGCTTCTCTCTTCAGCTACAGTCAGGCATCTCGAACTACCTCAAGGTCTTCTCTAATGTTACATTCCATAGTTATCAACAAGTTCAAAATGGAACTCATCATCCTTCCACCCAACCTCCCAACTTTCTTATTCCTATCAAGGACAATACAATTTCCCTAGTCAGTAGGCTTGAAACCTAGGTGGAATCATTGAGTCCTTGTTGCTATTACCTCGTCTATTTTTTAAAACTTTTCCATCATCTCTTGTATGAATTCCTCTCCCCCTCATATCGTCCTGACTCTGGTGCAGGTGTTTATTCTCTCATGTCTAGACTATTGTGTAACCTTCTGATTGGTCTTCTTGTCTTGTCTCTCTCCACTCCAATTGTCTTTGACTCAGCCGCTAAATTGATTCTTCTACAGTGCAAGTTTGGCCATGTCATTTTCCCACTCAGTAAACTCTATTACTTATTACCTCTAGGATCACATTTTGAATGCTCTGTTGATCATTTCAAAACTTGTTTCCTTCAGAGGTGTGTTGTTAATGTTTTTAACAAATAGATCTGGGCTAGAGGAGACTAAATATGCTACTCTTTTTTTTTTTAAATATTGTATTTTTTCCCTGGTTACATGCAAAAACAAGTTTTTACATTTGCTTCCAAAACCATGAGTTCCAAATTCTCTCCCTTCCTCCCACCCTACTCCCCTTTATGGAGAAAACAAGTTACTTGGTAGGTTAAAAATGTGTAGTCATGAAAAACAATACCGCAATAGTCATGTAAAAAAATTGCCCCCCCCAAAAAGAAAAAAAGTGAAAAAAAAGTATGCTTCAATCTCTATTCAGATACCATCAGCTCTGTCTTTGGGATGGATAATATTCCTTATCATTAAGTCCTTCAGTGTTCTCTTGGGTCACAACATTGCTGAGAAAAGGTATAACATTGCTGTTACTTCGAATATAGTACATTTCCCATTGCATCTGTTCCTGTAAGTTTTTTTCCTGAGATCATCCTATCCATCATTTTCCATAGCAAAACAGTATTTCATCTCAAACACATACCACAATTTGTTCAATAATTCCCCAACTGATGGGCATCCCCTCAATCTCTAGCTCCCCAACACCAGAAAAGAGTTGTTATAAATATTCATATATATATATGTATATGTATATATGTTCTTTTCTGTCCATATTTCTCTCTTCTGGAATATAGATGTAGCAGTAGCAGTGGCACCAGTAGGCCAAAGGGTAGGCAAGGTTTTATAGCCCTTTAGGAATAGTTCCAAATCATTTCACAACTCCTTCAACAGCACATCGATGTCTCAATCTCCCTATATCCCTTTCAATACTGATCATTTCTTTAATATTATACTCTTTTATGTTTAATTTGCACTATTCACATTTTCTCTTTCACTTCCTTAAGTCTAGAAAAATCTCCAAAACAATAATTTAGACCTTTATTTGTACTATTTACTCATTTTCAAGGTATAAAAGTGTTTACATTGAAAATGTAATCCTTGTCTTTCTCAACTGAGTTCCAGCTGGCTTCAGGGCACCCTTGTTCCTATTTTTCCAACTTTCTTATAGTTTACTGCTTTCCATTAACCCTATGGTTGGTCTACTTTTGGTTCTTCCCATGTGACAATGCATCTCATCACTCTGTCTTTTCACTGGCTCTCCCCCATGTCTGTAATGCTCTTCCTTCTCACTGCTATTTGGAATTTCCTGGCTTCTTTCAAAACTTGGTTCAAATCCTACCTCCTATAAGAGGTCTCTCTTGTTTTTTTCTGTTCACTGCTACTGCTTACAAAATCCGAATCTTTGTCTAACTCTATTAATTTAATAACTCTGTGAATTCCTCATTTGAATATTTCCTGTTGGGCACAGATCATGACCTGTTTGTGCTTTTCACAGAAGAACCACCCAGTGGGTCTGAGACCTTTCTCCTAATGCTTCATTGAGCTGGATAGGTGACCATGGGGTTATAGTCATAGCTGTGGGCCACAAATTCTGGGAGATTGCACTGTGACTTTAAGAAGAGATCTAGAAGGTTCTTTATCAGCTGGTTGATGCCTTGTGATAAATATAATTTATTGTGATAAATTGATTGCTTGTGACAAGTCATAAAGTAAACCAACAAGACATGGCCCCCAGGTCTTCTATTTCTGCTGTGACAGAAGTGGAGCTGCAGAAAGAGGGGCAGAGGAGCTAGGGTAGGAGTCACCCAGTTTTTGAACTGTCTTTACAAAAGCTTTGTCAGAGGATGATGTTACATTGATTTTCTACTTGGGCTTGTGATAAATCTATTTTCCCTGTTAATTAAGACTTCTATAGGTAGTTGTAAATAATATGCCCCCCCCCAATGATGAGGAAACAGGTTTTTTCCCAGGTGTGGACATTAGCATATATAATTGTTCATTCCAGTCATCTCCTTATTTTTCTTTTATGTTTAATTATGGTATTTGCCTTTTTTTGCACCTGTATGGAATCTTGTCATCCCTCAGTGAGTCTTCAAGTACAATTATTACTGATTCCAAGATTTTGGCAGCTAGTTCCTAGAGAATTTTAAGATAGGTTATTTTCCCCAAAACTAAGTTGTTGTTTGTTTGTTTGGTTGGCTGGTTGTTTTTAAGACAGCTAGGTAGCGAAGTGAAATGAGAGCTTTGGGCTTGGAGCAGGATGACTTGAGGTGAAATGTGACCAGCCTCTAGTATTTTCTAATTGGGTGACTCTAACCATACCACTTAATCTCTATTTGCTCTGATTTTCTGTTAAGGGATTTTTAAGGGGTCCCCTGAATTTCTCTTTTTGAATCGCCATATTTTACAGAAACACTGGACCCAAAGTATTCGGGAGACTGAATATGTCAAGGATGAAGCTCCCACTGGGCTTCATTTGTTGAACATAATTTGTTGTTGCATCCAAACTGGTATTCCCTGTGTCCTTGGGAGGCAATACAGATGCCTGTCATCTCTGCCAGGCTAGGATAATGCTTGTGCAGCTGGGGTTGTTTGCAGAGAAGCAGCCCTTCCAATCTTCATAATCTAGCAATTCCTAAGGGAAAAGATTGAAGCTCTTGCTGTCACCTTCATCCTCTCTGTGGGGAACGGTCTTGTCTTTTTTTCCTCACCTTTGGGGCACTTTCCCTCTTCCATGTCAACCCCTTCCTGGTATTCCCTCCTCCCTTTGTCCTGCTCTTATAAAAATGTAAATGTCTGTAAATACTGGGAGTCCTTCAGGTTCCATATGCATGTTCATTTCTCTTGTTATAAACCTGATTTTCACTTAAATCTCAAGATGTTGTGATTCCCTTACAATGTTGTCCTGAGTATCAAATGAAATAATATTGAACAGATTTACTATATCATAGTGCTTCCCAAAGTAGTCACTAGATATAGAAAAAAATCCCACCCTGCGAACTAAAGCATTTAATTAACAATTCTTTAAGCATTTATTAAGTACTTGCTATCTGCAGGACTCTGGGTAGGACTTTATAATCCCACACTTGGACTATTGTAGGAGTCTTTCATTGTTCTCTCTGTTCTTTTAAAAAAAGTATGTTAACCTTGTCTGTCAAAATTAATAGTATAAAAAGATTCACTTTAAGGTGAGGGTGATAATGTGAAAGTTTTAAACCTCAGGGATTACCTTCTTTCATGTAGTTCAAGGAACTAGTGTTGGACAAGATGATCTCCAAGGTACATTTTAGTTCTAACATTCTATGACCCCTACAGATCTTGACAATATTCTCCTAGATGGGCATTCTTTTTTCTTTTTGGTATTTGCAAGGCAATGGGGTTAAGTGACTTGCCCAAGGTCAGGTTAGGGAATTATTAAGTGTCTGAGACAGGATTTGAAATCAAGTTCTCCTGACACCAGGGCTGGTGCTCTATCTACTGTGCTACCTAGCTTCCCCTAGATGGATATTCTTAAACTAGAATTTATGCATTAACATTTTTTATAACTCTATTTCAATATAATTTGCTTCCTTTGTAATTTTAAGTAATTTATTTTATGCATTTAATAAAATTATTTTGAAGGGGGAAATTTGACTTCATCAGACTGCCAAAAAAGATCCATGACTCAAATAAAGTTAAGATTCCCTTCAGAAAAGCCTGTAAAGACTTGCATGAACTGATGCTGAGTAAAGTGAGCAGGATCAGGAGAACATTGTACATATAAACAGCAAGAACATGTGCTGATTAGCTATGAGGTACCTAGCTCCTCTCAGCAGTTCAGTGAGCAAGGACAATTCTAAAAAACTTGTGATGAAAAATACCATCCATATCCAGAGGGGGTAAAAACCTATGGAATCTGAATGCAGACCAAAGTATATTATTTTCACTTTCAAAAACTTGTTCTATGTTTTTTTCTCATAGTTTTCCCCCTTTAGTTCTAATTCTTCTTTAACAACATGAATAATATGGAAATATGTTATTGCACATTTACATGATTGTACATGCATAACCTCTATCAGATTACTCAGCTTACAAAAAGATGAATACTGAATATTATATTTGCATGTAATTGAAGAAATAAAGTAAAATGAAATGACATTAAAAAAAGAAACCCTGTCCTAGGAGGAAAGCATATATGGGCTATGTATGGATTTACAATGTATGGGCTAAGTGCTAAGGGTACAACAAAAGGTAAAAGGCAATCACTGCCCTTGAGTAGCTCCCTGTCTGAATGAATGGATGAGACAAATGCAAAGAAGTATGTACAAACAAGAATAAATAGGAAACAATAAACAGAGAGCAGGCACTAGAATTAAGAGAAACTGGGAGAGACCATTGTAGAAGATGGATTTTTAGGGGGGACTTGAGGGAAACCAGGAGGCAGAGTTGAGGAGGGAGAGCATTCCAAGTACTGAGGACAGTCAGACAAATTACCTGGCACTGAGAGATGGTGATAGCAAGGAGATATCTGGTTTTCTTTGCTGGTGAAGGGGTATCATTTAGTCTAACAAGATGTTAAGAATTGACTCCTTAACATATAAAATCAACAAAATAGGGCAAGGGAGAGTTTGCTCATTGAATTGGCACTTGCTCACAACTTTTCTAGGATTTCCTAACTCTTTTAAGATATTTAACCCAGAGAACTTTAAATATACTCTTTGGGCATATTCACTTTTCCTTTTATATGACCATCTTTCTAACAAGAGCCATTGAAGAATTCTCCAAATCAGCAGTTACCAAATATGGGAGGCTTTTGCATGCCACCCCTTCTGTCATTTATTCTTTGAGTTGTTTTACAAGCTGGTAGTATGACTGACTTGCTCCTGGTTCTTTACCCATCCCCCATGAATAAGAATTGAATAGAATGAATAGAAATTTAAAGGTCACATCTTGTCTTCCTTGGACAAGCAGAAAAGTAGATCTTGCTACATTCAATTTGTGAAACCCAAGTCAGAAACTTATTTGAATGGTTTAGTTCCTCATTTGTACTCACTATGGAGTCTAGAAGTCTCACTACAAAGTTCAATTTTTATATTCCAGAAGTTGTGGCCAAGTGCTATATTCCAATACATTAATTTACATGTTGTAATCCAATCCAATCCAATCCAATCCAATCCAATCCATCTAATTCAACCCAAGCTAAAAGAAGTCCTATCTTGCAAGCATTCATTAGGTACTTTCTATGTACAAAGTAATAAGGGAGAAAAAAACTGAAACAAAACCAGTTTCCTCCCCTCAGCATCACAAGGGAAGTAGGGGAATATGTGTCCAGTGAGTATATGAGCAGATTATTTGAGAGTGAGATCATTGACAAACAGGGGTATTAGGAGAATGTTCCTGTAGGATGTGGCACATGAAATGCTCCTTGAAGGACATCAGGGATTCCTAGGAATGGGAAGAGTTTGTTTCAAAGACAGGGATGTGGGGGAGGGGAGAGAGGGTACAAACTACTTTGCAACTCCTATTGATCCTCATAATAACCCTGTGATTTAGGTTCTATTATTTCCTCAAATTTACAGATGAGATGGGAGATAGGATACCACTTTCAGAAACATCAAGTAGGGCAGTTGGTTTGGAACAAATTAGTGTGTTAAGGGGAAATAAATTGAAGTAAGGGACTTAGCTTAAAATGTAGTTTATTTATTATTAGTATGTGAATTTCAATAGTTACAACTAACAACTATAATACTCTCTAATATTTTTTGTTTTGTTGAAGGGAAGCTAGGTAGCAGAAGGTTTAGATTACAGTACCTTGAGTCAGGAAAAACCTGATTTCAAATCTAGTCTCAGGCATTTATGAGCTGTGTGACCCTGGGCAAGTCATAACCTCTGTTTATCTTAGTTTCTTCAACTGTAAAATGGGAATACTAATAGTACCTACCTTTCAGGGTTGCTGTGAGCCTTTAGTTAATAATTTATAAAGCCAGATACACATTAGGTTCTTAATAAATATTTGTTTTCTTTCCTTTGTTTCTTTCTTCCTCATTATTTATTTCCTCTTCTTCAGGAGTCAACTCCATTTCATAGAGGAAAAAAAAAATTGAGCCCTCTTTCCAATGGTACCACTTATTGCTAGGGCAGCATCTTCCCTCCCCCCCGAGTCAAACTGAGACAGCTGCTTACACCTTCCAAACCTTCATCACACCAGTTTCTAAGACTAAGGCCTTGTCTAATGGCTCCAATGCCTAATGGCTTGGGAAGGAAAGGAATGGGAAAGGGTACAATCAAGGGATGTTGTCAAGGAGCTTCCTGGTCCTTAGTCCATAGCAGGAGGAAGAAATTTATGAGGTTTAGTAATAGGTTTTACAACAAGCTCTCACTAGGACTCCAGTCCATCTGTACTCTTTGAGCTAAAGCAGTTCTCTCTGTCAGGGCCAGTCAAATGTTTTATGTCCTGCTCCAGCAGGTCTGACTAGTTTTTCATTTATTTGGTCACAGGTGAGGAAAAGTCAATCAGGTAGGAAATGGGAAGTTTGGAAGCTTGGAAAATTCCAAGCAAAGACGGTTCTAGGTTTTAGGGGAAGGGCTCTAGAAATAGGAGAGGAGAAGAAGGTGGGATAAAGCAGGGAGACAGAATGAGTCTATCGAACTGTTGGATAGAAAAATCCTATGGTACATGTTTTTTCATATTGTATCTTTTAAAAAAATTAATTAATTTTCCTAATTATATGTAAAGAAAGTTTTCAATGTTCATTTTTGTAAAATTTTCTCCCTTCTACCCTTTCTTACACCCACCTTGTGATAGCAAGCAATCTGATCTAGGTTATACATGCACAATCATGTTACATATATTTCCACATTAGTCATCTCATATGGTATCTTGGGCCTTTGGGGAAAGGAAAGATAAGGACAATCTTCTTGCCTAAATTGGATGGATGATTTGCTAGTCAGGTCTCCTTTCCAGGTGTGGTTCCTGACCCTTACATGTGGGGAAGGGCTAGTGTCAGTGGATTGGTGATTAGCTCAGCTGCCAGGCAGGCCCTTTCCTAATGAGCCACCACTGAGAGACCTGGCTTTTCCTTGTGTTCTGACAGGGAAATTAATTTTTGGTTGGAGAGCTGATTCTTTAGACAAGAGATGCACACTTATTCACAGGAAACAGATCCCAATCATATTTACTACGATGATGACATCTGGAAACAGACTTCTTATTTGGAAGCCACATCTGTCATTTTACAGATGTCAAATGACCTAAAGGGAGAAATGCTTCCCAGGGCTCTGAGTCTGGGTATCCTTTTCTTGCAGACTCATTTCTGCAGCAGGATATAAGCTCAGAGTGCCCTAACTAAATCAATGGCATTGCCCTAACTAAATCAATGGCTTTGTGTTGTTTGGTTTGAAGCTCAGCCCTCCCAGCTGACCTCATGTTTTTTAAAGAATGTAATCCTTCTTCAAGCCTCTGTGTGTATGTGTATGTGTGTGTGTGCGCACTCATGCGCACACATGATTGCTCTTATAGAAAAAATGAATAAATTATGGAAGAGGAAAAATCAGTTGAAGTTGCCACTTTTTTAAAATTAAAAAAAAAATTTCACCACTTTCTTGTTTCTCTCTTTCCAACTTACCAATATAAGTTTATCAACTTATATCAGCCTTTAAGTAGGCACATTTGGGCATGGGGGAAATGGAAATTCCATTCAATTCAACAAATATCTATTAAGTGATTACTAGGTACAAAGCATATAATAGGCAGATGGGGTGGGATGAAGTGGATAGAGTACGGAATCAGGAGAGATATGAATTTGAATTCTGCCTCAGACACTTAATAGCTGTATGATCCTGGGCTAGTCCCTCTTTTGATATTAACTTTTCTCATCTGTAAAATGAGGATAATGAGAGAAATATAGTGATTGCTGCCAGACAACTCAGTAAAAATGCCAGGAACAGATCAGAAGTCTGTATATTAAACACTTGTAGATCTGACCAAGGCCTATGATACCATCAATCGTGAAGTTTTATGGAAAATTATGTCAAAATTTGGTTGCCTGGAGAAGTTCATCAGTATCGTACATCAGCTTCATGATGGTATGCTTACCTGGATTCTGGAAGTGGATGATGCTTTCAAGATTTCCCAGTCACCAAAGGAGTGAAAAAAAGGATGCTTTTTAGCATGTTTTCAGTGATGTTATCAAATGCCTTCAGGGAGGATGAACATAATCTCACACTGATAGCAAATTCTTCAACTTGAAAAGGTTACAAGTCAAGATCAAAGTGGAGGGAGTGTTGGAGCATGATCATCTGTTTGCAGATGATTGTGGCCTCAATGCAGTTTGTGAAGCTGAGATGCAACAACGTATGGATCAATTCTCTGCTGCAAGTGCTGATTTTGGTCTAACAATTAACTCTAAGAAAATGCAGGGGCTCCAACAGTCAGCACCACATCATCCATATATGGAACCATCAATTTCAGCAAATGGAGAAGTTTTGAGGACTGTGGACAAGTTTGCTTACCTTGGCGGTGTCCTTTTCTAGGAGGTACACATTGACAATGAGGTTGACACTCCCATTGCCAGAGCTAGCTCAGTATTTGAGAGGCTCTGAAAGAAAGTGTAGAAGAGAAGAGGTATTGGACTGATTACCAAAGTAAAGGTCTACAGAGTGGTGCTGATCTCATTGCTGTATGGCTGTGAAACCTGGGTAGTCAACCAGCACCATGTCAGGGAAATGAATCACTTCCATTTAAATTATCTTAGGAAGATTCTGGAGATCACTGAAGACACTGAGATCTCTTTTTGAGCTAAATTGCCTGACATTCCAACACTCTACAGAGAGTGCAACTATAAATGGACTGGTTATATCGCTAGAATGCCAGAAGTATGCTTGCCAAAGAAATTATTCTATGGGGAACTCACACAGGCAGGGCAAGTGCTCATAAGCGGGTCAGAAGAAGTGATGCTGAGATACCGTGAAGGTCTCATTGAAGAACTTTAGACTTGATTGGGAGACTGGCACAGGACTGCCCATCATGGCATGCCCCATCAGTGAGGGTGCTGCTCTCTATGAGGAAGGCAGAATTGAAGCAGCTCCAAGGAAACACCCCAGGTATTCACATGGACTATCTGTGTCCGACCTGTGGTAGAGCAGGCTTGTATTGATCTGATCAGCCAGCCAGAGTTGGAAACACTGTAGTTTGTCTCAAACATAGTATGGTCATTTTGGTCTTTTTTCAATAGGAAGGAAAAGAATCAATACCACACACACACACACACACACATATCTATATATGTATATCTCTATATATTATTACAAATGATATATTCTCCTTATAATGATATAATTGTTTTATTGTAATTATACAATATTTATAATTATATTAAATAAGAGTAATTTAATATAAAATGCTCCTTATGTAATCATGATAGCATATGGCATAAATTATATATAATAAGTATCCTTTTTTTTGGAGGAGTTAGGTTTTTTTGCAAGGCAATGGGGTTAGGTGGCTTGCCCAAGGCCACACAGCTAGGTGATTATTAAGTGTCTGAGGTTGGGTTTGAACTCAGGTCCTACTGACTCCACGGGTGGTGCTCTATCCACTTCACCACCTAGTTGCCCATTATAATAAATATCTTTGTATTTTTTTTTGGGGGGGAGATTCTTGAAATTAAACATGGCACTTGCTATCCTAAACTCATTTTAAGCTCTTCCTATCTGAACCATGAGGATAGCAAGATAGAGGTGAAAATGTAACCTAAGCCCACATTTTCCACGAAAAGAAAGCATTTATCCTCTTGTTCTCTTCCTGCCCTGTGAATGTTCACACATACATGTGAAAGGACCTCTTGACTTCCATTACTGTGTATATTATGAAGATTTATGGTTTGTAGCTCTCTGTAACCCTCTGCAGTTATCTCTTCACTTCCTTTAAGAGAATACAATCCTACTCTTGTGACTTAGCAGAAACAGAAGAACTGACATTGCTCATGCAGATACTAACCAACTGTATCATTATTTTTGGTCTTATAGATTTTTGTTACATAAACCATTTGTTAATTATAATTATAATTAACCCAAAAGGGAGGGAATGTATCTGTGGACAATTGAGAATTTATCAAAGAACCCTACTAGAGACATCCAGTCTCTGGATGATATTCAGCAGTCACTTGAGCCCCTCTGTGACTTAGCTATAAATTCAGAGTCCCATCTAGATGATTTCTAAAGTGTCTAAGGGTCCTTACAGCTCTAAAATTCAATGGTTCTATGATTCATTAAGTGCCTATGAAACAAGGATGACTGGGTAATGTTTTTAGGCAAACCTGTTGTGATTACCGGTGAGTTTGCATCTATGTGATCTCAAATTAGCTGTAGGAACAGGGATGAAAGATGCCAGTGGTTCCAGGGATATTTTGTTTTGTTTTTTCTTTCTGTGGTTGGCTGATGAAGGTTATTAAAATTTACTTATGCAAAGACAAATGTGTCATTGTTTCTAAAAACATTATTATGACTTCATGATACAATGTATTTTCCTGTCTCAATATCAGGTTTGCAAATGCAGTTAAATAAAAAAAAGGAAAGAAAACTGTAATCATCTCTTTGAAGTCTCTTTGCCATTCTTATAGGAGATAATGCAAAAATATAAAGCATACTATGGGATAATATTTCTCACCTTGGACAAGTGGACTAGATCTGTAGATCAGATCTGCCCTGGACAGGTCCTCTGATCTGAAGAAATTAATTAAATTAATGGTTAATCAATCATTGTTCATAATGTAAAAAACAATAGAGAAGACCTTGGAAAAATTGGGGACTAAGCAAATTTTGTCTTAAAGTTCTTATTCACACGGTATCCTTTATCCCTTCTCCCTGAGATTTCTACCCTTTCAGACTTTGATGTTTCAACTAATTGTCATTATTAGAAATGCAGTATCTCGAAAGGTATTGATTGATAAAGTGTTGACTCTCCTAGTTATTTTAATAGGGAACACTTGACAATGCAAAGAAATAGATCTTTAATGATGGCTTTTAGAGACCATGCTGAGTTGTAGGGGAGATATTTTTGGTCAGAGAGACCTTCCTGGACCCTCAAATCACAGCACAGAGGCAGATGCTTACTCTGACTTTATCATCGTACTATAATTTTATTACTATATAAATAGATGTATCACACTATTGGCTGCAATCCTGAGAGTGGGTGGGAAACATTAAAATGTAATTGGGATATCTTTAACTTAATAAAAATGCAATAGAATGTAGATAATGTTAATATATGATTTTTCTAATTTGATATATACAGACCAAAAGGATCATTATATAAAGTTTAGTAGTCCCTATTTCTATTTAAGTTTGATAACACTGTTTTAATACAAAGAGGTGAGAGACAATGTTGTATGAAGTATATAGAGAACCAGCTTCAGAATCATGGAGATCTGGGTTCATTTTCTTCCTTTGACACCATGGGTAAGGCACTCAAATACTCAATGCCTTTGGAAAACTCTCCAAGATGATAAATTTGAGGATTATACATTTGAAGAGGGAATTTTCATACTGGGAGTTTCCATGAAATCAAAAGTTTAGATATATTTACTTATATCCACAAAATTACAGTATAAGGATATTTAAACACAAATGGACTTTTATGGACATTTTTATGTATAGGGCTGTTGGTACTGGCCTATGATAGCATATGGTATTTATTAACCAGTAAAGTCACATATTTATACTTTGTATGGCCTACACATCTGTAGGGAGACTGTAGGCTGATGTGTTATGTGGATTAAGAGGAGTCTACATATTGGTACTGAGTTATTGCTATGGTCCTCACATGGTGTGGATAGTTTGGATTTACAAATACAAAAACAATGCTTCCCAAGAAAAAAAATCCCTTCAAAGATCAGCCACCAGCTGCCATTGGGGGGGGAGGGGCTTTGTAAATAATGCACTGTCTCTCAAATTATGTTTAGATATGCTTTCTTTATAAAATATCAAATAAATACCTATAAGCATAAATCATAATTTTTTTTTTGTAACAGTATTATACCAGAGGATCTTTCTGTTTAAAGGAAACATGTGTTTTTAGTTCTTTGCTACTACAAAAAGTACCACTACATGTATTTTTGGTGTATGTGAGACCTTGCTATTTATCATTGACATCTCATTTAACAGTGGGATGTTTGGGCCAAAGGATAGGAACATTTTAGTCACTGTGAATAATTCCAAATTGCATTTCAGAGTGGTTAGACCAACTCAAAGTTCTTTCTATAGTTCACTCGTCTTTTGAATATGATTAATGTAGAGCTGCATGGGAAACATATGAACAGAGGTAAAGCAAAACCAGGAAAATATCACACATAATAAACTATAGCATTATATGTGGAAAGAACAATAGCAAAATAATTGAAATTGAATGTGCTGAAACTATAATGACCATCTTGGCCCTAAAAGGAAAAATGTGAATGTGCCTTTTCCTTCTTTTTTCCTTGCTGCAGAAGGATTTGGCACTTTTCTGAAGGATAGTGCTTTTGACAATGAATGTTGTATATTGTATATGTAGGGAGGTAGGACTCATGATTGGCTGAGAAACATGTGAGCCAAAGACTTTGAGTAAGTGTACAGACTTCAGAGAAGAGAGAGGTGGAGTTTGAGAGAGGCAGGGTAAAAGAGAAAAGGGTCAAAAGTTTTGAGAGACTAAAAGGAATCTCTGAAACCATATTTAGTCTCATGAATTCTATTATCTACACTGCTCTGTATTAACTTCCCTGTCCCACCCTTTATTATTTTTACTTCTTGAATGATAACTATCTTTGCTTATCTCTGATTGTCTTTCATGTAATGTGTCTGTTTCCCTATTTCCTACCATTCACTTAAGCCTTGTAACACATAGTGCTGCTACCTACAATGGTGTCAGATTGAAATAAAAAAAAGACGCTTGAAGGCTTTATCATTGACTCCAAAATTTGTATAATAATATTATCTAAGATTTATTTTAATTTTACTTAATTTCTTAAATATTTCCCAATTATTGAAATTTGATTTCCCTCTCTAGGAAGTTATGATTCATGTATTTGATACCATTGACTTTTTTTAAAATTTAAAGCAATGGGGTTAAGTGACTTGTCCAAGGTCACACAGCTAGGCAATTATTAAATGTCTGAGGTTGGATTTGAACTCAGGTCCTCCTGACTCCAGGGTCAGTGCTCTATCCATTGAGCCACCTAGCTGCCCCCAGATACCATTGACTTCTGAAAATAATATTTAATTGCTGGTAATTTTTGGTAGGTGGTATGGTGAAAAGAGTGCCCAGCCTGGAGCAAGGAAGATTCATCATGCTGAGTTCAAATATGGCCTCAGGTATTTACTGGCTCTGTGACCCTAGGCAAGTCATATTACCCTGTTTGACTCAGTTTCCTCATCTATAAGTGAGCTAGAGAAGGAAATGGCAAACTATTCAAGTATCTCTGCCAAGAAAACCCCAAACGGGATCCTGAAGAGTCAGACACAAATGAAAATGACTGAACAACAGGCTTTCATTGTGCTGCAGTCAGGAAACACATAACATTTCTATCTTGTATAGGTGTCCTATTTGGCAACCATTCTGTTTGAATACTGGTGAGTTCCCATCTGCTGGCTTTTATACTGAGTTCAGGGAGAGGAAACAGAAGAGTCAAGTGGTTCCAAGGGAAGGTTTTGCTTTCTACTGACAGCTGGTGAAGGAGATGGGAGATAAAAATGAGAAGGCTTCACATTGACAGTAATATCTGATATTTTTATAGAAACTTTAAAGTTTGATGACTTTTTCATATATAATTTCAGCCTCATAATCCCTCTGGAAAGTAGACAATATGAGTTTTATTATTCCCATTTTCCAGATAAAGAAACTGAAGCTAAAAGAAGCCTCAATGACTTGCCCAATGCTGTAATAAATCTGAAAGCTGGAGTTTAGACCCATGATTTCCTGACCCAAAGCCATTGTGATATCCATTTTCCCTACTCTGATTTATGCCAGGAGTCTTACCTGGGGAACGACTGACTTAGGTGTTATTGGGTAAGCGGTAAAGGATTGAGATTCAGAAGTCTGGGGTTCATCTTTCAGTTCTGACACTTACTAGTTGGGAGGCCATGGACAATTTATTTAATCCTTTTGTGGCCTGAATTTTCTACCTCATTTGTAAAATAGAGATAATAAAACTTGCAATATATAACTCAAAGAATTGTGATGAGGAGAGTTTTTTAAAGTCTAATAGTAGTATTCCATTGTAAATTGTTAGTCTTTACATTTTTATATGTGACATGGTCAAAACTTGTCAGAGGTCTTTTTGTAACAGCATCTAAGGGTCAATCAATGGAAGACTTCTGGAATGGAAAAACTCAGGGAAAAGTTATTATTTTAACATTAGAAATCTATGAACATTTATGTATCACTACTGCTTCAAACATCTTTGGAGGACCTCTTTTGGAACTGCCCTAAGATTTTTTTTTTTTGGTACAGAAGATAGATTTGAATTTTAAATTGAAATTTATAAACAGTCAAAGGTCATAGCAAGTACAAATCTGGTGAATAAGGTACAAGGTGATAAAGATGACTAATGCCATCTTTGGCCCTGCATGAAGTTTGATTTTCAAGTAAAGAGACTTATGTGACTTGTTAAGGGACTCTGAAAGTGATTCTTAAAATGAAATTCCTAAAGTGGTTTGAGAAGATATGATGGTCTGCCAAATTCAATGTGCACAATCAAAATGTTTTTTTTTTAATACCGTAACACATCTCATTATTTCATGACCACAGTTTAAAGAATGAATAATTTGTTTGAATATGTAGTTTATCTAGTCTGGGAGCTCTTAACCTTTTTTGGGCCAAGGGACCCCTTTGGCAACCTGGTGTTGTTGATGGACCCATTCTCAGGATAATGTTTTTAATGCATAAAATAAAATATATAGGCTTGCAAAGGAAACCAGTTTATCAATAAATGGAATACAATTATCAAAATATACTAAAAAAAGAAGTTCACAGACACTCAGAAAAGATCTGATCTAGTCCAAGTCCTTCATTTCACAGATACAACAGTACTAAGGAAAGAATCTTCCTTGCCTCTGGAGTCAAAAGATCTGGATTCAAATCTCACTTATGATAATTACTATTTGAGGAAAGGTCTCAGTCATAATTTGCTTCACTCACACCATAACTTACTCCCTGCACTTCTTTTCTTCTTCAGCAGCCTTTTTTCCTATTCTGCAAAGACCTCTACTCTGAAACCCAAATCTCTTGAAGCACAGTCATGCTAAGTGATTTGCACAGGATCACACAGCTAGAAAGAACTGAGGCAGGATTCAAATCCAGGTCTTCCAAATCCTGGACTGTATCCATTGCTTCATCTAGTTGACTAATTTACCTAGCCATAAGTCTGCTTATGTTCTGTTCCCCTTCATTCCCTATATGATCAAGTCATACTCACCTTCCTGATTTTCCTCAAATTTGGCATTCCATTTTCCTTTTCACTGACTGTTTCTGATGTCTAGAATTCTTGTACTGAATCCATTGATCTTCCCTCCTAAAATTCCCTCTTCTTCTAATTTCTGTCTATTAATTGAACCACCCTCTTGTTAGTCTTGTAATCAGGGAGCCATTTTGGACTTTCCCCTGTTCTTCAACTGCACTTATTCAGCCAGTTTTTATTTTGACTATTTTTTCCTCTGCAGTACTTATCAAGTCTGGCTCCTTCTTTCCTCTCCTGCCACAACCACCCATATTCAGACCCTTGTCTTCTCTTATAAATGCCTCCAAGCTTGAGTTGTCTCAAGCTTGCCTAAAAGGTTTTTTGTTTGTTGTTTTTCAGTTTTTGGGAGGCAGTGGGGTTAAGTGATTTGCCCTAGGTCACACAGTTAAGTATTAAATGCCTGAGGCTGGATTTGAACTCCTGACTCCAGGGCCAGTGCTCTATCCACTGTGCCACCTAGCTGCCTGCCATCTAAATGGTTTCGACATTGATTACATTCATTTGAAAGAAGTCGTTTGACCTTTATTTGTGAAGAGGGGAGGTTGATGCCCTGACAAGGACATGAATTGGATATGAGTGAGGGGGTGCTGTACAAAGTCACCAGTTTCATTTTCTCCTCTAGAGCCATTCGAGTCCGGTGGTCAATATAAATCAGAACCACTGGAGATGGCCATGGATGGGAGGCAATCAGGGTTAAGTGACTTGCCCAAGGTCAAGTGTCTGAGGTCGGATTTGAACTCAGGTCCTCTTGACTTCAGGACCAGTACTCTTATGTACTGTGCCACCCTAACTGCCCCTTTGAAAGAGGTATGCCTGAAGGGCAGGGCTTCATTTCTATGACTTTATCTTCTTCCTCATTGCTCCTCCACACTGCTGTCCAAGCAATTATCCTAAAATCCTATTTAATCAAGGTTCTTCTCTACTCAGTGACTCTTAATGGCCTAGAGAATAAAGTACACACTTCTGACTCTCTCATTCAAGTCCTTCTGTTTGGATCCAAGGTACTGGTCTCCATTTATGTTATTCCTCTTTGCGTAGTCTATCTTCTGTTTGAGCTGAAATATTCTTTCCCCCTCTTTCTCATTCTATGCTTTTGTTCATGTTGTATGAGACGGAATCTCAGTTCTATTTGCTCATGCTTTTCCTTCCCCCAAGACCCAGTGCAGATAACCCCTCTTCTACGTAAACCAGCTTCTTGTTTCCGCTCCTCAACTACCTGGCTTTTGAAAATGATCTCACCCTCTTCGAATTTCTTGCGGTATTTTGTTTTGTCTTTACATAGACTTTCTTTTGTAACAGTTATTTCAGTTGAATATTTGGACTGAGACAGCGATTTTGGTGTTAGTCGTGGATTTAGAGCTGTGAAGGCATTTAGTCCCATTTCTTCATTTTGCAGACGAGGAAACGGAGGTAAAGCGATTTGATTTACACAAACTGGGAGCAGCAGAGGCATATTTGGACGTGGGTCTTTCAGTTCTGGTTCCGGAGCTTTGCCAGCACTCCATAGCACGTTGCGTCTCTCGGGTCTAATATGTGTACCGTAGGACAGCTAGGTGGCACCTCAGTGACTGGCCACGGAGTGGCCGGGTGACCCTGGGCCAGTCACTTAACCCCGAGGGCCTCGCAGCCAGGGGCTTCTGCAGCTGTACTGATCCCTGTCTGGCCGCTGGATCCGGTGGCTCTGGACGAGGAAGTGAGGCTGGTGACTTGGCACAGCCCCTCACTCAACTCCGATTCACTCGCATGGCATGGCATGGCATCAGCCCCGCCATCCCGGGCTTCTTGAGAGTGAGGGACGCGCACTACTGTGGATACAAATGCACGAGTCACTTACCCTTCCCTGTACTGCACCGTCAGGTGGCTCTAATAATATCAGTGTCGTCTGCTTCCCGGGGAAAGTCGCGTAAACCTTAACATGCCCTAGGACCGCGGCTTTCCTGCACGCCGGTTTGGTTTGCCCGGTCCCCTGAGCGGAGCCGCCAGCTCTGGGGGAGCAGGACCGGCCTTCGGCATTGTCCCATCCCTCAGGACAGCACGGCATGCGGCGGGGAAGCCGCTGGGGCCGGGGCCCGGGGCGCCAGGGGCCGGGGCCCGGGGCGCCAGGGGCCGGGGTCCGGGGCGCCAGGGGCGTGTGGGATGGCAGGGCAACCCCAGCCGGGGGAAGGGGCGGTCGGATCGCGGGGGTCTGGGAGGACGCCTGGCGCGGAGCTCACTCACATAAGAGGGGCAGCGTTTGGGGGGCATTCCAGGGGCCCTGGGGGGCCGGGCGAGACCCGGGGAGGGCAGCGGGCTAGGGGCGCCCCTCGCCGTAGGACGGCCCCCGCGGCACTGTGTGGGACGGCGCTGGCGCGGGGGGACAGGACTTTTTACGTCGCTTCTTCCCCCAAACACTTTTACCTGGGCCACCCGCTCGGCCCGGGGGCTCAACGTCCGGCCGCACGCCCGGGCAAGGGGCTGAGCGGCGGGGCCCGCGGGGGGCGCGAGGGTGCCCAGATGCGTCTGGGAGGGCGCGTGGGAAGGCGGGGGGAGGGGAGGGCCGGGCCGAGCGCCGACCCCGCCCCCGGCCGCGCACGCGTGCTGCGGACCCTCAGCTGTCACAGGAGCCCACGGGCGGCCGCGGGGCACAGAGCCGGGGCGGCGGGCGGGCAGCGCCCGGGGGCCGGCGGACCGGGCGCCCGGGGGCCGGGGCGGGCGCCATGGGCAACCGGGAGATGGAGGAGCTGATCCCGCTGGTCAACCGGCTGCAGGACGCCTTCTCGGCGCTGGGGCAGAGCTGCCTGCTGGAGCTGCCGCAGATCGCCGTGGTGGGCGGCCAGAGCGCCGGCAAGAGCTCCGTGCTCGAGAACTTCGTGGGCAGGTGAGCGGCGCGGCCGGGGCCGTTGGAGCGTGGCGGCGGGAGAGGGGCGCGGGCCCCCGCGGGGAGGGGCGCGGGGAGAGGGGCGCGGGCCCCCGCGCACGGGGAGAGGGGCGCGGGCCGGGGGGAGAGGGGCGCGGGCCCCCCGCGGGGAGAGAGGGGCGCGGGCCGGGAGGAGAGGGGGGGGAGAGGGCGGAGGGGCGCGGGCCGGGGGGGAGAGGGGCGCGGGCCGGGGGGGAGAGGGGCGCGGGCCGGGGGGAGAGGGGCGCGGGGAGAGGGGCGCGAGCCCCGGGGAGGGGGACGCTGTGGTCCTCGGGACTCAGCGGGCGGGGCGGGGGCTGGGGAGGCTCCCCCGGCTCTGAGCGTCTGTCTGTGTGTCTGTGTGCTTGTGGGTGTGAGTATGTGTTTGCGTGTCTGTGCTGAGTGTGTGTATGTGTGTGTTTGTGAGTGTGTGTCTGTGTCTGTGTGCGTGTGTGTTGAGTGTATGTTGAGAGTGTGTCTGCGCGTGAATGTGTGCTGAGTGCGTGTGTCTGCGTGTCCGTGCTGAGTGGGTCTGTGCGTGGGTGCGTGGGGGGTCCCCGGCCGCCTCCCAACCAGGCACACAAAGCCATTTCCTCCCCTCCCCGCTGCCAGGCGTGCGGCGGCCCGGGAGGGCCGGGGAGGGTCGGGCCGGGGCAGCGCGGCGCGCCCCCTCCGCAGGGCCGCCCTCTCCCCTGTCCCCTCGGCTCTCCATCCTCCGGGTCCGAGCCCGCGTCCCCCCCGCTGCCTCTGGGCGCTCCCCCGCCTCGCCTGGGCCGGCTCCTAGCTCAGACGTGTGGGGGGGCTCCGCTCCCCTCCCTTTTGTGTGGGGCCTGGGCTGGGGAGGGGGCAGGCGGAGCGAGGCGGCCGGGGGGCGCGCCGAATCCCCAACGTGGAGCTCCGGACCCCTCCCGGACCCTCTGTCCGTCCTGTCCCGGCAGAAAAGGTGGCGTTCGCACCCATGCACCATTAGACACCCCGAGACCCAGGCAGCGAGCCTGCTCTGTTTATGTACGGGGACTTTTGTCATCCCGGGGTGCTATGTCATTCAGCGCATCACATCAGCCTGTGAATGTGGACCGGCACCTTCTACCCCGCTCCCCTTCCCCCGCCTCCGACCTCTTCGCCTCCATCTCTTCCTGCCCTTCCTTCGGCTATTATTTGGCTGCAGGTCCCAAAGCAAACCTTCGGTCCTGTTCCATTTGAATCGGAATAATACTTGTGCTTTCGGCCATACTCCTCCTAGGGGAGGGGGGAGAGCTGAAAGAACTAGCCAAATAGGAACGAGGCTTCCAGAAGCCACTGTGCGGTTAGAGGAAGAGCAGATATACCTCAGTGGCCTTGTTTGAAAGTCAGGACATTTGCTGCCAATAGCCCAGCTGAAAACTTGATGAGGCGCTGAAAGTCTGTTTGCTTTCTGTAAGCTTGTCAGAAATGTATATTAGTAGAAAAAAGTGTGTAGGGGTATCCAGGCATTTCAAATCTGTTTTCTTGTTTAATGCTTTATGGCTCAAAATGGTTTTTTTTTTTTTGAGGGGGTCTAATTTATCTGCACAATTCAGAGAAAATTGTATATGTCTAATCCCAGGATGTGTTAAAAAGTGGTTTTTTTTGTATTTTCTCAAAAGATGCTTCTGTCATTTTAAGAGGTTTGGTTTTTTTGAAATGAATAATTATCTTCATGATTTGGAGGTAGTTTGGTTAGCAACTGAATAGGAGCAATGTGCTTGCTGTTCAACTGCCTCATCATTAAGCTTAAGTGTGCTGACAGCTGCGTAATCAGTTCACCTCCCTTTATTCATTTGTTTGGAGGAATAAGAAGTAATAAAATGATAAAAATAAGGATAGAACATTATTCATTTGTCTTGAGGAATAAGAAATAATAAAATGATAAGATGAAGAACATTTTGCTAACATCATCCTAGAAGGGGACTGAGGAAAAGTGACCCAAAAGCAAAGTCATTATACTAATTCTAGGCTTTAGAATTGGCCTTCTTATGGCTTTGTGAAAAAAAAAGGAAATGCAGTAGGTTTAAATGACACCATTATCCAGATCTGGGACTTGATGAACAATTTTATTTGGCTTTAGAGAAAACAGAATATTTTTCATTCTAGCATTTCATTAGCTATAGTGATTTTTTTTTTAAAAAGTGAGTTTTTATTTTATTTTCACAATTACACACTATGGTTGTTTTTCAACATTTGTCCATTTGCAAATTTATAAGTTGCACATTGTTCTACCATCCTCCCTTCCCTCCCACCTCCCCTTGGAGGCAAACAGTCTGGTAAAAGTTTTGCATGTACATTTTTTATTTAACATATTTACATATTGGTCATTTTGTGTAAGAGAAATAAGGACTAAGGGAAAAGAAAGAAAACCATGAGATAGGAAGGAAAAGCCTAAGAGAAGTTTTTAATAGTGATTTAAATTATGCTTTGTTCTTTATATTGACAAGGATTAAGAATTTAAGGGTTGTAAGTGTGAAGGACTGTATTTTAATGAGTTTTTAATATTCTTAATTGAACCGGTAGTTCACATGAATTCTTTATTTGGAGAGAATTTTTGACTGTCATTGCCAATTGCTATTTTCAGTGTTTGAACCCTGTTGTTCTTTGTCATGCAGTAATAAGGTATTTTCTCTTTAGAGTCAACCTTGTCTTGACTTTGACAAGTCACACTTGCCTTGATAAATATTTTTTGAGCAAAATAAGCTATTTTTTTGTATTGAAGAAATGGGAAATAAGCTCACAGATTTCATGAAAATTCCTGCATTTGCTCAAGTACATAAATAATTTGTTATTCTCTTGTGAATTTTGTTAATAATTAATATTGTGATATTGACAAAAAAGATGATTTTAAGAGAAATTAATTTGACAGATGAATTGTTATTTGTAGAGGGGATACCTCTAACAAAGCATGTATATTAGAAACTTACTTAGAATGACCTTTTAGCTTTTGTCATTGAGAGAACCACTAAAGAACAGATTTTCTAATATATGCAAGAGTAAATGGAGTAGTCTGCTTTGATCATTGGCTCAAACAAAAAACAACCCAAATGCATTTATTCCAATCACAGTATTTAGCCTCTAATTTTAACTTGAATTTTTTTTGTTAGTAGAAATAGAAAAGAATTCCTTTCATCCTTATAGTTTTCCTTTTTATGTATAACCATTTAAGACCTCAACTTAGAGTAAACCCCACTGAGTATAATAATAGTAATAATAGGTCATTGCTGCTCTTTGTAAATTGCTCTGCATTCTAGAAGACTTATATAGAAAATGATATTATTTCTCCTTAATAATTTATAGACATCATAATTTCTTTTGTAATGGATTAATAATATTGCCTTCTTCCCAAATTGACTATCTATCTATCTACATATATATATATATATATATATATATATATATATATATATATATGTATTGCTCTGAAAACCCTGACTGAGTTCATATTTGGATTTCTTTATCTTTGAACTGCAACTAAAAACTCAGTGATGGGATTTTTGATTTGTTATGAATAAACTGTTATGAATAATATACTTAATGTTGCTTTTTTCTTAAGTAATAAGTAATTAGGGTATTGTATGACTAATTCAATTTATCAAGAAAGGTTAATTTCTGTGGTATTTAAGAAAAGGAACATGGTATGGATAGAAAGAACACTAGATCCATGGTCAAAAGATCTGAACTCAATGACTTATATAGAGCTCCGCCAATTAGTAACTAAGGCTTTCCATACTTTATTTTCTTTAGTTTAATATGAGACATTGTGGCATAGTGGAACAGACCCTAGATGTCTAGTCTTCAAGGGGATTAAGTATTGTCATTGACTGAATAGTTGTGTAACCGCAGCAAGTCACTTAAATCATCTGAGCCTGTTTCCTCATTTGCAAAATGGGGATATAAACATTTGTAGCACTTACCTATATGTTACTATGAGACCTAAATGAGGTAATATATGCAAAATACTTCCCAAACTTTAAAGTATTATAAAAATGCCAGTTATATTTATCAGTAGCAAATAATAACTGGCTTTGTACAGTGCTCTACAGACTTTCAAATGCTTTGCAGATATGATCTCTTTTGATTTTCATGACAACCCTATGACATAGACACTATGATTTTCCCATTTGACAGATAAGGAAACTGAGGGTGAGTATGGCTGAGTGACTTGCCCAGAATCATGCAGCTAGTATTTGTCTAAAGAAGAATTCAGACTCACAATGCTGGTGTTTACCATATTTTTTTCCTCATAGTAGTGATGTGAGAACTAACACTTTGGTCACTTAAAACTAAGTTATGTTAAAATATCAAATAGTATTCAATCATCTTAGATTAAAAATAAATCTTTCCCCTACTGACATATACTTCTTTGTAAAGACCTCTTAAATGTAATCTGTTGTTTACAGAACTTTTATGTCGCTAACTAGTTTATGGAGGTGTTAAGTGAAAACCGTACTAGTTGCTAATGTGCAAATGTTTCTAATGGTATACTTCTAAACTGCTTCACAAGATTCTTTCTGTAGATAGATGATTTCACCTCTTTTGATTCTAGCCTGAAGTAGTAAACAAATCTACTCAACATATGTGCATTTGGTTTGTGACTAATGGGTAACAACCAAGGAAGCTTTTTTAGAAAGCTTGGGGCATATTTTTTTTAAAAGCAATCTATGTGAAGGGGAAAACCTATAATGTGTCACTGTTGAAATAGCCTAACATTGCTTCAGTATCTTAGAATTTTAACATTAGCTGCCCTAAGAGAGATAAGTTGAATATAGTTAAGTAATTTTCTTTGTTTTTTTTTTTTGGGAGAGTTCTATTTAGTTCTCTAACACTGAATCAGAGTGGATAATTTAAAAAATAAGCATATAATATTAACAATCATCATAATCTTTATTTTTCTAAATCTGATGTAGATACTTCTCTGTCTTAGTGTTCTTTAGACAGCTTCGAGAAGAATAGTCCCATTTAGAATATCTAGAAGTTTGTCATAATCTTTTAATAGAAACTTAGAAGGACCACTTTAGGTATTTAATTGTAAATATTATTATAGAAAATCCCACTAATTCAGAATATTTTGTTTGTATAGGAAGTGAGGGGGACAAGGTAGAAATAAGGTAGAGGAGAAAGGTATGGTTCAGTCAAAATGTGAGTAAAATGTGAATTGCTGAATATTTTTGAGAAATGTAATTCTAGCATTTTCAAGTACTATTTATGACAAATTAAAACAAATTTACTGATAATAAAATATAGTGACTTAATTTACAACAATTCTAAAGATAATGTTAGATAAAATTTGCCCTAAATCATCTAAAATTCTGGACTTGGGGTATATATGATTTAATTATTTGCTTTGTGTTAATTATGTGCTAATATTTGTTAATTATATTAATAACAATTCACATTAAAATAAAAAAATACCTATGTGTCAATGGTAGTTTCTTAAATGCATATGTCCTATCCCAAGAGCATACATTTAGTAAAATATATTGAACACTTTTGCTAATCTAATCAAGTTAATGGGCAGCTAGCTACCATGACATGAAAACTATTTATTTAGCTTATTCAATAGTCAACCTATAGTGTTCTCTGTTGCTTGAACCTTTGTATTGCATTCTGTAATGGGTTCACTTTAGGATTAGTTAGTCTTGGAAGGAGAAATTCATTGCCCTGAATTCTGACTGAGAAACAGTCAAAAAGGACACTTTAGTCCACAGATACAATAAATTGGGTACTGGACCCATGTTTTACTATATATGTATACACATATAAACATATACACAGTTTATGAACAACTTTGATATATATATATATATATATATGCAGATAGATAGGTAATCTCAATTACATTTTTAATTTTAGACTCTCCCAAAATCTCTTCAATAAGTTTTGGCATTTTATCTAGGAGGGTTTATGATAAATATATAAAAAAAGTTTCTTGAAAAGGACAAATATTTATTGAGTATTTATTATGTAAGTCACTGTGGTAGTTCCCCTAGGAAGATACAAAGAAGTATAAAACTATCCCTCTTCTGTAAGAATTTACAATTGAGTTTATCATAAAATCTTAGTATTTGGAGTTTGAGGGAACTCAAGAGTTTCTCTAGTTCAATTTACTCATTAATAGATAAGAGAATTGATGACCAGAGAGGAGAGATGGGCTGGAAATCAAACCCAGATCATCTATCATCCATCTATCTATCTATCTATCTATCTATCTATCTATCTATCTATCTATCTATCTATCATCTATCTTTCTATCCATTCATTCATTCATTCATTTATTTTGTTGTGTTGTAGACAACTGAGAGAATATTAGCAACTTTAATTTTTTTTTTTTTTTTAGGTTTTTGCAAGGCAAATGGAGTTAAGTGGCTCACCCGAGACCGCACAGCTAGGTAGTTATTAAGTATCTGAGGCTGGATTTGAACCCAGGTACTCCTGACTCCAGGGCTGGTACTCTATCCACTGCACCACTTAACCGCCCCAACTTTAGTTTTCTATGCCTCCTTTATACACAAACTGAGGGCATTCTTGATAAGAGTTTTTTGGGAGGGATAAACAGGTTTTTTTTTTAAAAAGCTATTTTTTAATTGGCCGAAACATAGAAAATGTGTTGCACCATGAGAAAGTGTTTGATTTAGTAGAGCAAAATATTGCCTTAAAGCTTTCTTCCATAAAAGCATTCATATGTTAGATCATTCAAGGTTTCTAGAAAGATCTAATAACAGAAATAATCCTGCTCAGTGGCCTTCATTATAAATATCAGGTGAAGCATTAAACAATTGCTAGCTAGAGGTGTTTGTCACTGTCATAGAAGAGATTTTGGGCAGAGTTCAAGGTTAAGAAGATTGTGAGGTTCCTCAGATTCTTGTCTTTGTAGATGAGATTTGGTGATGACATTCCAGCTCAAGACCCAGAACACTGAAAAATCTTCTGGAAGGGATCTGTAACAGCTCAAAATTTGAACTGACCATCTATTTAGGAAAGGTCAAGTAGAATAGAAATGCCTATTGTCCAGATTGTGAAATATAGTTAGATGAGCAAACTGTAGAACTTGTCCATCATTATGTGTATCTTAGATTTACAAATGAACAGACCCAGAACCGAGCAGGAGAAGCTAAGTAGGATAGCTTGCCTCCAGGATATTATAGGATTTCTTTAATGATCCCAATATCATTGCAGAAACCAAAGTTCATCTATTTTTAATGCCTGCATTATACTGGCAGTGAGATACATGGCACTTGAAGAATTGAAAGTAAACATCACAGAGAGGGCAGAGAGAAGTATACAGAAAATTTAAGCAGGCGTAACATTTTACTGATGAAGAACATCAAATAAGTAAAAAACATCATCCTGAAAATGTATGATAGGACAAGAAGATGGATTTGTCACCTGGCCAAGAGAAGGGATAACAGATGAACATGTGCATCCATCAGGAAAAAGCAGATTGTCTTTAACTCATTGGGTGAACATCTTGTAGTGAACTTTTATAAGGACATGGACAAGAATCATGTTGAATGAACAGGCATGGTCATGACGACAGGTTTAGTGGAGTGAACACCTAGGAAGATAAGATCACAAATCCACTTGAGTGTTTGGGTATTCTGGGGTTAAAAGGAGGGAAAGGATGCATGTTTGGAGTGAACAAAGTGATAATGAATGCTAAGGAAGAGGTTGCATCCCTCAGCTCTTAATATGCTTCTGTTTTTCCTTCAAGGGGAATGTTTTTTTTTAAACTGTGGAGGCTAAAATCAATAATTTCTAAGGAATGGAAATCCTCCAAAAATGAGGAGATGGACAGATAACATCTAGCTTTCCTCATTGAGTTTGTTGCCAGGTCATATGAACTAATTCTGTGATGCTTAAACAATTGATATAACTACTTATCAATCAACCTTGAAAAGAGATTGATAAAATGGAGAGATGTTGCAGGACTAAGAAGAAAAATGTACCTTTAAAAAAAGAGGCTACCAACTATAGATTTATAGTGAACAGCTTCTATTCCTGGAAAAAACTGGAGAACACATTATGAGATCAGTCTAAGAACATTTAGAATGGGAAGCAATGATCATGAAAAAGTTAGCATGTTTTCATTAAGAACAAGTTATACCATTCTAACTTTTTTTCTCCTTTGACTGCTTGATCAGAGGAATGGTGTAGACATTCCCTGTAAGATGGTTTTTGAAATAATTTTCTTTGTAGACAAGAAGAAGAGATATAATCCAAATAATAGTAGAATGGAGCATATTTAGACCTAATTTAATGACTGGACTCAAACAACAGTAATTGCTGTCTTGATGTCAGTTTGAATGCCCCAAGGATCTGTCCTTAACTTTGTGTTATTTAAAATTTCTGTTATGATTTGGATAAAACATAAATGCTAACTTGTCAAATATGTAGATGTTTTAAAGCTTGAAACGATAGCTAATATAGATGGTAGTCTACATTCCCCCAAATCCTGATGGACACTAATGGACTGAATTGAATAAAATAAAATTTATTAGAAGCAAATGTAAAATTCTATCCTTGGGTCCAAAAGATCAACTTCTTATTTATACAATGGAATGATGTGGGGTGTGTTAGTAAGAGTTTACTCATGAACAAGAGTTCAAATGGAAAAAAATATGAATCTTTTTGTAGACTGCATGCTCAATATATGCAATTTGATATGGTAGCCAAAAAAAGCACCCTAATCTTTTTTTAAAACTGCAGTAAGAAAAGTGTAGTGTTTAGAGGGAGGCCATATACTCTGCCATGATTGAATCAAATCTAAAGCCTGCTGTGGTGCTCAGTTCTAGGCATTACATTTTAGGAAAGATTAGATTTGGGCTGGACCACATCTATATGAGGGTAACTGGGATGGTGACATAACTAGAGAATTGCTGTGTGAAAACAAGGTATTGCACCTGGGGATCTTTAGCTTGAAGAAGAATAAATGTAGGGGAGACAGAATAGCTTGATGCAGATATTTTTAGGGTTGTAATAGAGCAGAGGGATTTGGTGGTGGTTCAGTGGAAAGAGTGCTGGATTCACCAGAGTTTTTTTTTTTTTTTGGTTTTATGTGTGATTTTATCACTTAATGATTGAGCTTGGGCAAGTTCTTTCTCTCTGGGTCTAAATCTGTCTGCACTTTGCTTGCATTGCTTCTAGTTCTGATGTTATGGGAAGGAGGGTTATGAACGAGAATTGGAAAAGACCTTAAAGTTCATCTATTGTATTACAAGTATATTTATGTATTCCAGATAAAAAAACTGAAATCCAGAGATTGTATTAGCTGCATCCTATTAGCCTTGATATTACATTCTTTGATGGATTTTCCTATGACCTACCAGTTCCTTAGGCTTAAATCATTCAATCTCCAATTTCTTTAACCATCGTTTGTTCAAAAGTCATTTATTTTATATAATTTTATTAAATTGCATTCAGTGCAGGATGCATTAGATATTTTTGCATTTTTGCATTTGGCTGTATAATTTTATGTCTAATGCATGGTCAGTTTTTATGAAAGTCTTATGCACAGTTGAAAAATATATAAATAATCTTTCTGTTCCCATTCATAAAGCACCAGAGACCTGTACATTTCTTTTCTAAATTTTTATTCAGGTTCTTAAATTAATTTTCCTTTTTGTTAGATTTGTATAGGTCTTAAAGAGATACAATGACATCTATTTCTTCCTTCAATTTGAATAGCTTTCCTTTTCAGTATTTAGATATTATGTAGTATCTTGATTCTTAGAATATCTCTCCTTGACCCGTTTTCCAGGTTGGTTGTTTTTAATGGCAGTAATTTGCATTTTCATCTATTTTTTTTCAGTCTTTTGATTTTGCTGCAATATTTCTTAGCCTCATGATATCACTGATTTCTATATGGTCCATTCTAATTTTCAGGGAGTTGAGTTCTCAAATAATTTTTAGCATACTTGGTTCTAAGCTATCAATTTTCTTTCTCATTTTTTTCCTCCCTATCTTCTCACCCTCTTTAACATTACAGTTTGTCACTTATAGCCCTTGTGATCAGAAAATTCTTTTTCTCCCTGACTCTACTTGGACTTGTGGTTCCTTTCTTCTCGATTTACCTTTGATCTTTGTCTTTCAGTTTCCTCCATTGTTCTCAGCAATTTCTTTTGCTCACTCATATTTCCAGCTACAGTTTCTGGATTGGGGTTTTGGACAATACTCTGCTCTGTCCTATATTCTTGTGTGTTGTAAGTAGGTCTTGCTTGATTCCAGGACTAGACCCCACCTTCTGTGAATGATCCTAGACTTTGACTTCTTGTCAAGATTTTGGTCTTTCCTTCTCTGTCTCTAGTTCCAAACCCAGAGTTAGCTCTGGCCCTTACTGTAAGGGGGGGTTCTGCCAGTTCTCATCCAGATGTTGCTGATTGTGTTCTTTTGTTTCCCAAGTTCTGGTCTGTCCTCTTCTCTTGCTGTGCCTAGGTACAACTTGGGTACTCCATGGCCTGGCTAATGCATTCCTTATTAGTTTCTCTATTTGCTATTTGTCTACTGTGACCTCTGCTCAGCTTCTGGAGAACGCTAGAAGATTTCTGTGCCATAGTAGACTGGATAAAAGAGTTTATAAGTGCTTTTTTATATATCACTGTTCTGGTGTTTATTTAGAGTTTTATTGCAATATTTATGGGGGGGGTCTAGACTCCTTTAGATCCTAACATTGCCATCTTCTTCCCAACTTTACCATATCCATTTCTTTTTTTTTTTTAGGATTTTTTTTTTTTTTTTGCAAGGCAAGCGGGGTTAAGTGGCTTGCCCAAGGCCACACAGCTAGGTAATTATTAAGTGTCTGAGGCTGCATTTGAACTCAGGTACTCCTGACTTCAGGGCCAGTGCTCTATACACTGCGCCACCTAGCTGCCCCTAATCCATTTCTTTTTTATCTCACAATAATATTTCTTTATATTTATTGATCATAATTTGTTTAGCCAGTACCCAGTTGATGGGCATCCATATACTTTTATCCTGTTATGTTTTGGATTGCTTGGGGTCATTCTTTGTCTTTGACCCCCTTAGGATATAAGTTGAGCAATAGGATCTCCCAGTCAAGGAATTACTTTTCAGAATGGTTGGGTCAATTTACAAATACAGCAAATACACAGAAATACAAGTGCAGTAGTGTGACTTTTTCGCAACTATTTTTGTTCTTTGCCAATCTATAGTGTGTGTGAGGTAAAACCTTGTTGATTTGCATTTCTCTTATTATTAGTTATGTTTAATTCAATTGTAAAACTCAGCAAGAGTAATAGACTGAGAGAAAAAGAAACATTTTAAAAGCCAAAAAATATTTCTACTCAATAAATCTTTTAAAGAAAAAAATCTTCTAAAAGGTAGTAGGATTAGATAAAATGGCAAGTATCTTATTTAATTAAAACATCCAGTCCTTTCTTTTTTATACAACAGTGCTAATTTTCACTGTCATTCCTTAATTATATCTCAGCTTTCCTTTTCACTACTAAATCATTCTGTTTATTTTGTGGTTGTGAAAGGTGTGGTCCTTCATTTAATCTTTGCCAATATTCTAGTACTACATTAGGACATAGAAAAACCAAGACTTGTGAAAGTTCAGGTATCACAGATGAGAACTATGTTGTGAAATTTGATCATTTTAGTCTCTTTTTCCTCTTCATTTTCCTCCTCTGTAGACTTATCCTCTTCTCTTTCCCTTTCCCCTTTGATCTTTTTTCTCCCCCTTCCCCTCCTCTCCTCCCCTCTCCTCTCTTCTCCTCTCCTCTTCTCTCTTCTCCCCTTCTTTCCCTCCCTGATCCTCCTGTTCCCATCTCTCCTTCCTCTGATTAGATCAACAAAGAGACATTGCTTCCTGATAGAATGGAATATTGAAAGATAGAAGAAATGTAGTGAAGTTTTAATATGCTGCATCTACATAAGAACTAGAAATTTTCTAGTTCTCTAATTTACCTCTTTTGTTAAATTTGGTATCTTTTACACCTGGCAAGTATTTTTGGAATAAAACTCACCAGCAATTCATAGAAATATTTTTAAAGAGAAATTGCAGCATGATAAACTTTGAATGTTCAACTGATTAGAAAAGCAGCATGATTATTTAAAGAGGACTATACTTAATTCCTGAATTATGTGACAATATTGTAATATACTTAGGTCTCTAATTTTATGATCTATTTCCTGTATGTTTTAAGTAAAATTCTGCTGACAGTTCTAAATATACTTTAATGTTCCTTTTGTCTCATTGTCAGTTTCTTATTACTTTTAGATAGTTTTAGGGGGTTATGTTAGCATAAATACAATATACAAATGCATCCAGGAAATAGATGGAATTTCCTCAGTCTCATTGTCCATTGTGTCATAGGTTGGAAGAGGGAAGTAAATTGGAAAGCATAATTAATTTAAATAAACAATTTGGTAAACTAGAGCTAATTTAGTTTTAGATTATTTTCTTTTCAGTACTCATAGGCAGACTTGAAATGATGAAATCTAACGAGTATTTTCTGGCTAGTTAAAAAATAAAAACAGGAAAAAAATACATCAGGAAAACACTGCTCTAGGTGTGGGGGGGTTGATTGAGTTCTTAAAGGCTTTGCCAGTATATTGCAAGTTTTAACATGTTCAGTTAAGCAAGAAATGCAGGCCTGATCATGAATTACATCTACTTTCTCAAATTCAGCCTTTGAGAAGCCTATTAGAAGGTTGGACACCAGATGAATGGTTTTTTTTTTTTTTTGGTTATGGCAGCTCATACTGGTGCCCATTGATAGAACTAGGGTTGGAGGAGGGATTATCTATGCTGGTGAAATCACAGATCTTTTTAAGTACATAAAATGTAGTTAGAATGTATTTGCAAGCTCTTTGAATAAAAAGTAGGAAGCTGAAAATTTAAAATCTGGATCATGATTTTTAATTTAGTTAAATCTAACTTGGTTTAAATGATATTCAAGCTTTTTTTTGTTGCAAAGCTATGGAGTTAAGCAAGCTGTTCAATGTCACACAGCTAAGTATTAAGTGTCTGAGGTTGGATTTGAACTCAGATCCTCCTGTCTCCAGGGTCAGTGCTCTATCCACTGTACCATCTAGCTGCCCCTAACCTTTCTTTAAAGAAAAATTTTCCTGCTTTGTTTGGGGATGGCTAATTCTTCTGACCTTTACATAAAAGTTGAATATTTGTTGAATGAATATGTATAACATTTGAATTGAGTTTAATATTGTTTATTATAGTATTTGGATTAAATAGCATTAAAATTAGTCAGTATTAAAGTATTGAAGAGAATGTCCATATAAATACTTACCAATCCTCTTCCTAGGAAAATGAAGTTATTTTTCATTCTTTGTTTCATGAATCCTTATTTTTGCAATTATATATATATAATATATAATATATATAATATCCTACTCCTGTAATTCATGGGAACAATTTTAAGTAAGAAATTACACAAATGGTAAATTTTTTTATGATTGACAAGAAAAGTAATAGTAAAAAACTGTTTGAGAAGTAATGTAGTGGAGGAAACACTGGCATTAGAAGTAGCTGTATTTGACTGTTACATCTGTTATACCCTATCTTTCTGACTTGTCAAATTATATCCCTCTGGGCCTCAGTTTCTTCATCTGTAATGATGATCTCTTTCCTGTATGTTCTAACTCAAATTCTTTGATCCCATCATTTTTGAACTATGTGACAAATGTAATATTCCACATAGGTCATCTAATTCTGTAAAACTTTTACTGAATCTTTTTAAAAATCATTAGTTTAGACATGGAGAAAGCCTATTTTAGGGGTCACAACGAATGACAGATAATGGAAATTAATAATAGCAGAGATAATGATTTAAACTTAAATTTTATTCAGCACTCTGCTCCAGAGGCTGTATTCTTGAGGTAGGTAATTGATTTTATGACATTAGATAAACCTGTCTAAGAAGGCAGGTGGTTATTTTTTCTATTTTTGAAAAGGTAGATGAGGCCTTGGGTAGAGGGAAGGGAAGAGGGGAAAACTGTTGTCTTGTCAGATTGTAGAAGCAGATTACTTTGCAAGGTAGGTAATAGGTTGAGGAAACAGAACAAATTTGTCGCCAAGGGAGTTCCTGTTTTCCCTTTATAGTATTTTCTTCAGATATGCTGAGCAGACCATATATAAATGGAGGAAAAAAAAAAAGCTGTGATATCTTAATTCTTAAGAGAAATACCAAAAATTCTAGTAGTTGATGTTGTCATGGTAACACTTTGTATTTTCCGAGGAAAGACTCATTTATTACTTTATATCATCATTTTTAGCTTGACTAGATTAATAGGACTTATTAACTATTAATTTTAGCTCTAAACTATATATCTATTTCTACTCAATAGAAGAACATTATCTTTGAATAATTCCAGAATGTTTTCAGATGTGTGGGACTAACTTTGCATTTTTTTCCTTCAAATAATAGTACTACAATGCTGGTAGTTGTATACTTGGGAAATATGGACAAGCTAAGAGCAACTCCTTTGAATGGATTTTTTAGGGAGGAAGGTGAATGGAGTAGCAATAGAAAGAAAACTCTGGTTCTTTTTTTCCTCAGTGCTAGGAGTTGGTGGATTTTCAAGTTCTGCATGTTTCTCCTAGAAAAGAAAAACTGATGATTTTAAGAATACTGTAATATTCTTTGTATCTTAAGCTATGCTCTCAACTGTCAACTGTCAACTCTGACATAAGCATTCAGAGACCTAGAATATTGAGTTAGGTTTAATAAAGTATAATTTAATAATGTATATATATATTATATATAATATGTAAAGTCTTAAGTAGGTTAAAAATAAACTAAAAAGCACATGGTAGGACTGAATAGTTATTTGTATGAAAAAAATACTGCATGTTTTAGAGGGCCAGAGGCTCAATTCTAGTTAATTTGGCAGCCACAAAGGCTAATTTAGCTCTATGAGGAAAAGCAGCCTCCCCAGTGCCAGGAAAATTACAGTTTTGCCAACTGTCCTGGTCCAGTGACATCAGAATTGTATTTGATTTTTTTTTAAAGGAACTAGAGATTCCCCCTTATGAAGGGAAGATTTCTTTGAGGGAGTTGTGTGTGTGTGTGTGTGTGTGTGTGTGTGTGTGTATGTAGCTGTCTTCAAGTATTTGACAGGTTGACATGTAGGATAGGGCAGCACTTGGAGCATTGGAGGAAGTAGTAAAGAGGCAGATCTAAGCTTGGTAGGAAAAGCTTAGTGACAAGGCTCTCAGAAATAGCCTGGGCTTCTGTAGCACTTCTGGGCACTCTCTCACTGAGATCTTCAAGCACATTCCAGATGACTGACCTCCCATAGGATGGGTGGAAGAGGGTGCTCCTATTCAGGGATGGGCTGGAGTTGACCTCTGAGATCCTTTCTAGCTCTGTGATTCTGAGTACTGACCTCTATCTTGAATGATCTTATTTATGAAATTTTCAGTTTAGGGATGAGACAAACATATTTATGAAACAGATTATGTATACAGAAAGTTAAATTGAATATAATCAAATGCCTATATGTATGGTATATATTTGTGGCAGTCAGAGAGGAGAAAAATCAAGTTTTGTAGGAGTTGTAACTGGAGGGGGTAACTAATCACATTTTTTTTTTTTTTACTCTTCTTGGGGAGTCAATATATAAAAGTAAAATGATCTGTAGGAAAGAACAATTGGCAAATAGTCAGGAGACCTGACTTCTTTTTACATTTCTGCTATCATGGACAAATTACTATTTCATCTTTAAAATAAGAGAGTTTGGGAATTTTATTTCATTATTGACTTTGCATCTCCAGTATCTAGTATAGCCTGGTACAAAACAGGGGCTTAATAAGTGTCATCTATCTTTAACACTCTCTACTTTAGAAGTAGGACAGTAGAGTTTCTAGTAATTAGAGTTGATCAAAATTGAATCAGTCACTTGGTGCCCATCACCGAAAAATGTTAAGTATCAGATGAATGACCTCTGCCAAGTGTAAGAATCCCACACTTGTGGGAGGTTGGTCTATGTTATCTTTAAGTACCTTTTGAAATCTAAGAGACTGAATTCTGGGCAGATTTCTTAGATACCTTCCCTGTTGAGTATGTTAGGAGGGAACTCTTGTTTCACTATGGGTTCCATCTCTGGTCATTACTTTGGTTTCTGATTTGCTAACATTCTTGGTGACAGGGAGTGGGCAACCTTGAATTTAAAAATATACTGTGATAATTCACAAAAGAGATTAATTACTAATCTAGCCAAGGTAGATTTCTATTAAATTAAAAATAATTACAGTGTAAATAGTTATATGTGTTTCTGAGTTTGTGGTATAATACAGAGATTGCTAGACTTGAAAGTCAGCAAAGACCTGACTTTAAATATTGCCTTTGATGTCTCTCTGGCTCCCAGTCAATCACCCCAAGGATCTCAAAGCCATGGTCCCCTCATCTGTAAATTGAGTTTGGACTCAATAGCCTCCAAGATCCCTTTCAGTTCTCAAAGTATGATCCTATAAATTTCTCTGAAGCTCAGTTTCCTCATCTGTAATACTTCATAGGATAGGGATCTTACTTTCTGCCAAAAGCCAAAACTTAAAAATTAGTCTATATTTGGTTAAACAGTTAATTCATTCCTAAAAAGCTCCTAGATTAATTAAATTTTGAGTCCTGCCTGTGGTTGCCTTGGCAGCACTGGCCTAAATGATTTCTTTTTTAAAAAATGTTTTTGGTTTTTGCAAGGCAATGGGGTTAAGTGACTTTTCCAAGGTGACACAGCTAGGTAATTATTAAGTATCTGAGGTCAAATTTGAACTCAGGTCCTCCTGACTCCAGGGCCAGTGCTCTATCCACTGCACCACCTAGCTGCCCTAAATGATTCTTGAATCTGACTTTCCCCACCCCATTCTAGGTGTCCTTTGTTTAACCAATGATCTCCCTAAAATATGGCACCCAGAATTTGACACGATACCCTGAATAGCCAGGACACTGCATAATGGGAGAATCAACTTCCTATTCATGAATATTGATTCTTAATATCATTGAATATCGTATTAAGTTTTCTTGACTGCTATCACAATCCTGACTCATATTGAGCTTGTAGTTACTTAAACTCCAAGATCTTTTTTTTTTTTTTTAGGTTTTTGTAAGGTAAATGGGGTTGAGTGGCTTGCCCAAGGCCTCACAGCTAGGTAATTATTAAGTGTCTGAGACCAGATTTGAACCCAGGTACTCCTGACTCCAGGGCCAGTGCTTTATCCACTATGCCACCTAGCCGCCCCTTCCCAGATCTTTTTCAAATTAACTTTTTTTTAGCATGCCTCTTCTCTCTTGCACTTATAATTAATGATAAAGATTTTGTGGGGCAGAACTCTTCTGTTCAGTTATTCCCCTGTTCTTTTTCAAGATTAACTATGTCCATTCACCAAATATTTGGGTGTGTTCTGAATCTTGGGGTACATTGTACATAGACTGTACCATAGAATCACTTTTTTTCCTAATGATTCATTTCTTAGATTAGAATCCTTAGTCATGTTTGACTCTTTCCTCTGTATTCTATTTAGTCCTGATATTTCTTCTTTCTAAAAGAAACGTACATAGTAGCCTCTTAATGAATATTTGTTGACTTGACTTGAAATGGCTCTCCGATTATGATTATTCACCCCTATTTTCATTACTTCTTGTATTATTTTAGTCTGGGGCCTTCTTAATTTACATCTTAATTACTATTCACTTCCTCCTAGCTGGTCTTACTGCATTTGGCACTAGAATTTTTTTTTCCAGTGCCAGGATTTTTAAAATTAAAAAAATTATTTTACTTGGTCTTGTGATTGCACTGGAGTAAGTTAGCGCACCTGATGGGGGTTGACTCCACTCTATCCAGACAGTTAAGGAATCTGCAATTATAGTTTTAAAGAGTTGCCTGATGGTCATGAAGAGATTAAGGGACTTGCCCATTCTTGGTCACACAGCCAGTAATGTCAGAGATAGGACATGAACCAAGATCATCTAATCTCCATCCCCTATGCCATTTTTTGTATGTATGCCAGATTAAACTTTCAAAAATACCACTTCCATTAGATTTGTTTCTTGCTCATGATCCCTCCTATACTGAATCCAAACTTCTTTGACTGATTTTCAAGTTTCTATACAATCTGGTCCCATATTTTCTATCAAATCTCATTTCCCATTAATCCCCAAGGCACATCATTTCTTCAGCTCTGCAACGTCTCTTCACTATTGTTTGACTGTGGCACGTTTGTTGCTTTTTTTCTCTGTGTTCCCACTCTTGCTGTCCATCCCCATCTCTCCCACTCTTGCACTTCACAGAGTGCTTTTGTTTCTTATTGCCATCTATCTTACTGGTCCAAATATCTGAGTGAAATTATCTTTTGATTATTTTTGTCCTTAGCTAACCTCACCTTCTCTGAAATATTGTATTTATCCCAAATACCACATGTATAACATTTACTTTTTTCCCTAATTTTTGCACATGCTTTGGTTTTGGTCTTGCCTAAACTCAGTTTTGGCTGTCAGTTCTTGAGAATAGAGACTGTGCCTTTATAAGGTTTTGTATTTCCTATAGAGTTTTAGCAAACTTCCATTGATGATTGTGCTTAAAAAATACTTTTTGACTTTGTGATTTGCCTTAAGATTGTCTAAAATTGTGGTTCATAATTTTTAGTGATGATTTTATTATTTATTATTATTTATTAATTTTGGGTGGGGTAGGGTAGAGTGATCTTATGTTCATGAAAGAGAGAGACAAGATCTTTGCTTTTACTGATATAAAGAGTTCCTAGTGGAGAACTCCTACCAGTGCAAAATAACAACTTATCTTTAATTTATTGTCTTAGTTGCTCTAAAAGCACGGAGAGGTTATTACTTGTCTAAGGTCACACAGTCAGCATGTGAGTTGAGGAACTGAACCCAAGAGCTTTTTGAGTCTGAGGTCAATTCTATATCTACTATGTTAACATGTGTATTTATGATACACTGAAAAGTCAGGGTATGTGAAGAAATGATATTCTTAACCTAAGTTAATTAAGATTGAGTCCCATTTGAATAATCAAAGTTTCTTAGGGAAAAAAATAAATATTCAAAAAATTTTATTAAGTATTACAATATACTTAATTGTACATCCTGTGCTAGGTCCTGGGAATACAAAAATAAAGCAGTCTTGCCTTCAAGGAACTTACATTCTGCTAAAGATATGACATGCACAGAGAGAATAATACAGGACTGGGTATTATTAAAAAGGAGAGATCAGACAAGCTATCCTAAGAGTAACTGAGGAGGAAAATGAATCTTTTTAGGATATTACATCAATTGGAAGGACATACATGTAAATTAAAAGGTTGGATTTTTTTGACATGAATATGCCATATGAAGAATCTATATTTTTAAAAGTGAGAAACACACAGGGTTTGGAGATTAAAACCCCAAAGTTGGATTTTTTTTCCTTTAGAGTGGTATGTGACATTGATTGTATGCATTGGGAGTGAGGGTAGATGAGAGAACCACATTTGCTCAGACCTCAGAAGATAAGGTGAAAGATTCTATCTTCTTCATTTTCTAGTAGAGGCCTCCAGCTGTCTGACCTTTAAGGACTTGTGCCAGCTCAAAGAAGACCTAGGAGTTGTCAATCCCTGCCCGATTAGAACGAATTAATGGAGTTTCCAATAAATCTTGCCAGTATAGAGGACAAGCTACCAGCTGTCTGCAGAACAGATAGGCCTTGTGAAAGTAGAGTGAGTTTGTAGAGGCCCCAGAGCTGGAAAAAAAAAGGCTTCAATATTAGCTGAAACCAAAAGGAGGACAAAGAAAGCACAGTTTATATACTTAAATGGGGTAAACTTTATTAGAAAAAGTACTACTGTGACATTGAGAAATATAGTATTTCGTGTGAAAATATTATATGTTAATGAAACTAAAATAATATTTTCCCATTAACTTAAAATACCACTTCAGAGAAATTTATCTTCATTTCTGTTTGATCTTTGGCAGTAGCTTAAATCTTCCAGGCTGCTCTTTATTTAGAGCATGAATCTTTTTGAGAAGTGCAAAATTATTTTGTGATTTGATCATTTTTTAATTTGTCTGTTTTTAAGTCAGCATTTTCATGTATGAAATTTTCTTATAGGGGAATTAAAAAGATAAATCTTAATAGGAAGAGTTAAAAGATGAATGACTGCATTATTGATTTCTGTGTTGAATACTCCATTTTGACTAGAAATGTGTTATATATGATTAGTGAATGTTAAGCTCCTTCAGGAGATGGACCTTTTCTCTTTTGTCTTTGTTTCTATAACATTTAGCACAATGCTTGATACAGAGGAAACACAGAATTGATTTTTTCATTCATTTAACAATGTACTGTTTATCATTTAACAACTTGTTTCTAAACGTGACATATTTTGCTCCAAACTTGTTTATTGCTATGTGCTGAAGAACATTTATTATTGGTGACTTGGGTCACCAAGGGTACAATATATAGTTATTATTAGAGAGGTGACCATAGAATTCTAAGGAGGATCACTGCTTTGTTATACTGCTGTCAAGTTCCAAGGACTCAGTTGTATTGTTATATACTCAGCTGTTATTTGGCTCCTGTAATTTGAAATTTTTACTTTGTATTTTCCTAGGATTTTGATAAAAGTCAAGTGTTTCTGTTTTCTTTTGAAACGTGAAACCATGTATGTGACCGCACATCAATGTTGTCTTTGAAGTTAGCAAGGGTTCCTCAATGCGTGCAGAGAAGAGGAAGGGGTGGGGTGGACTGCGTTCAGAATTAGAACTTTAGGGCAGGTCTAATGAAGGAAAAACATTTAAATTGAGATTGAACTTGAAGCAAACTTGTGTCAAAGTGAGAGAGCAGGTAGATCAAAACCATTTGAAATTTGAGAATAGTCCAGGGTTGGATAGACTGCTATGAAATTTATTACTGATTGGATCTGAAGAAATGCTAATTAATATGATGATAGAGTTGAAGCTGGAAGGGACCTTAGAAGTTATCTTGTCCAATTTTTCTTTTTATATACAAGGAAACTAAGGTATGGAGATGTTAATTTGACTTGCCCAAAGTCATGTAATCAAGTAAAAAATATTTTATTAAGTGCCTACTCTGTACTAAGGAGTATATGGCAAAGGTCCTCTGGATTGAATGCTAATGTTCCTCTGATTATTCCATACTGCCTCCTAATTTTTCTCAGTGGTTCAATGTGTTTTGTCCCATAAAAAGCATTAAATTAATTTAAAATTTCTGAACCTAAATATTAGGGATATGAAAACATAGATAGTGTCCTTCTTAGCCAGCATTTATCTAGTCTAGTACTCTATAGGCATCAGAGGTTCCAAAGTACATGCTGAGGTAGAGTCAGCATGGTTGTCATTTTTGATTTATGGGACAAAGGAAGAGTTGATGGATAAGATAGTAAACTGAGTTGGACATTTAAAGAAAAGGATTTCAAAAGATGGAGATAGATTGGGAGGAGTTGACTTGGATATAGGAGAGTATAGGGCTGAATGGTGAGAAATCCAACTTTGCTGGAATATGAATACACAATTCTACTGGTTGACAGAATATTGTTATTTATAGACTTGTAAAAATGTCTATAGTAGTAGTAGCATCTAAAAAAATGAAATTGCAGGTTTTTCCTCACCAAACTGATGAGCAACATGCATTGGTAAATGTAAAAGAGTAGGAAAAAAGGGGAAGTGGCAGTTAGTCAACAGGCATTTATTAATCACCCACTATGTGCTAGGTAGGGATTGTACAGGAGAACCAATGAAATCCAAAAGTTAGTCCCTGATCTCAAGGAGCTCTCAGTCTAATGGGGGGAGAAAACATTTAAGCAACTACTTACAGGCTGAATTGGAGGTGTAAAAAAAAAGCCAGAGGGCATTACCATTAAGGGGGATCAGGAAAGGATTCTGGTAGATGGAGGGAACTTTAATAAAACCAAGGAAGCCAAGAGTTGAGAAAGAGAGAGAATTCTAGATATGAGGGACAGTTAGTGAAAATGCCTAGACTCAGGATTTGGAGTGTCCTTGTATGAAGAATAGCAAAGAGACCACTATCACTGGATCACATAGTATATAGGCTGAGTAAAGCAAACTTTTCTTTGTGTATGTTTTTCTAAGCATATTTTGTATTGTTTTCCTATATCAAAAGAAATTAGCTTAGATTCATTTTAGAAATTCTATGAACTCATTTGTTTACTTGAAGAAAAAGTTAAGTTCTACCCATTTGAGTTACAGTTTAGTTTAACCTACATGGTTTTTTTTTTAGATTTTTTCAAGGCAATGGGGTTAAGTGGCTTGCCCAAGGCCACACAGCTAGGTAATTATCAAGTGTCTGAGGTTGGATTTGAACCCAGGTACTCCTGACTCCAAGGCCAGTGCTCTATTCACTGTACCACCTAGCTGCCCCCAACCCACATGTTTTAAACTATTTTTTCTTTCTCTTTCCAACTACATGCAAAAATAATTTTCAACAATCATATTTTTGTAAGGTTTTGAGTTTCACATTTTTTTCCTTCCCTCCCTTCTCTTCCCTTCCCCCTTCCTTTGACAGAAAACAGTCTAACATAGGTTAGACATGCATAGATATGTTAAACACAAATCTTTATTAATCATGGGAAAAATCAAATCAAAAACAGGAAAAAATTAGAGAGAGAAAAACATAATATATTAGGCAACTTTTAAACATTGAAGAATAGTAACTTTGGTATGCATTTTAAAGCATATGTTTCCTTCTCTCGATATGGTTTGTATTTTTCATCCCAATTCTTTTAGAATTGTCTTTGATTATTGTACTGCTGAAATGAATAAGTTCATCATAGTTGATCATCTCATGTTGCTGTTAGTGTGTACAATGTTCTTTTGATTCTGCTCACTTCACCCAGCATCATAAACTATTATCTTTTGAATTAGTGGGAAGATATGATAGATTTCAGCATGAAAAATGACAGACTTTGCACATTATGGGAAAAATAACATTTTTGTTACATTATTTTTTATTTAACCTGGGTTTGAATTAGGACTCATTGGGAAAAAACCCCAACTTATTATTGGAAAAAAAATAAAGGCAAAAGGAAAAGAGAATGGCTGAGGATGAGATGGATGGATAATGCCATGGAAATACTGAACATGAACTTGGACAGACTTTGATAAATAATGAAGAAAAAAAGAGTCTGGTGTGCTGTGGTCTATGGGATCATGAAGGGTTAGACACAACTGAATGACTGAACAACAACAAAAGTTCTTTACAACTTTAGATCCTATCATTATTACCCCTGAAATTGTATAATTTAGGCTCTATTGTGATTTCTTAACCTTTGTGTAAGAGAGGGCTTGGTTTAGGTGTTATTTGTGACCCTTTTCAGCTTTGACATTCTATTATTTTGGTACATCCAAAGAGTTCCTTCTCTAGTAGATCTTATGTTATAACACATAAGAACAAACTAGATAATTTTTACTTGTTTTCAATTCTTACATGTAATTTGCAAATGACATATTAGTAGAAATGACTTAGAAGTAGCTTTGTTCTAGCTAGCTTTGAAATATAGACATCGTACTTAAGATAGTAGCACTTTCTTACTACTCATAATTTAGGGATGCCCTAAATTAGTCTATTTACTAATTCTTAGACAAAAGAATTGACTCTAGTTTCTCAGTTATTTAGATTAATTTATCAAATACTAATTTTTTTCAACAGAAAAAAATTTGAACCCTTGGATACTGAGTGGTCTGTTGCACTGCATTTAGAACTTTTCCCAGGACTTATTTACCAAGAAGCATGATATAATGTAGTATGTGATGGAGAGTACATCTCTATGTATTATCTATCTCACCCATGTTCAATGATTCACTCTCCAACCCTTCTAGAAAAAACCCCAGAAAAAAACATCAATTCCTTTTTTCTCTCCTTTATGGGTAGTTGGAGAATAATCATGGGATGAATAGAGGTCAAAGAAGCCTTTTTTCTTCTTTTGCGCAATTTCCAATACCTATTATCCCAAGTCTACTCTGGTTTTAAAAATAGTTTTCTTTCCAATTGTTCAGTACAGAATTTCGAAATTCACTTTAAGAGAAAGATTTTGATTTGATGTATGGAAATATTTTCTAACAATTAGGACGGCAAAAGAAGTTTGAATCACCTTAGGCGGTTGTAGGTCTGTCTTCACTGGAGATCTTCAAGTAATTTGATAACCAAGTTATCAGCAATGTGGAGATTCATCCAAATTCTATATCTTGAGGCAGACAGAAGCAAAAATTTTCAGGAAAACTTTGGCACTTTCTTGACTTGTGCAGACTTCTATCTCCTGGGAATTCTAACCATTTGCTGGCTTTTTGTCAGCAAATACATTTTAGGAGAGGTTGAATCTCTTAGAATTATTACATTTCTGGAACATTGCTCTTCTCCAATTTCACTTTGATTGTGTATGAGCCAGTCAGACTTTTTCCTCTAAAGGAAGCTAATTTTTTTTCATTAGTCTTTTAATTTACTGTAAGGCTGTGCTGACTTTCTATAAAATTTCTTATTTCTAGATACCCAAGATCCATTTCTTTGGTCTTTCTCAATTTTTCTTCTGCTCTCATCAAAACTGTTCTTAGTTCCTCTAATAAATAACAAATCATTGCTATTTGATTTGCCTCATTCTCCATTTGCAAAGTCCTAAAGAAAATTCCCATGATAAATATTTTCTTTCCTATTGAAGAAGATCATTCCATTATTATTGCTCCAGTATTTATTTGGCAAAGACCCAGGAACCATTTAACCTGACCCATATAGTGGTCACATAGCTTGGAAATCTCCAGGGAACCGAGTCCACTGTCTCAGGAGTCAGCTTATTCAACATTTTGATAGCTCCTTATTTTTTTTTTTTAGTTTTTTTTGCAAGGCAATGGGGTTAAGTGACTTGCCCAAGGCCACACAGCTAGGTAATTATTAAGTGTCTGAGGCCGGATTTGAACTCAGGTACTCCTGACTCCAGGGTCAGTGCTTTATCCACTGTGCCACCTAGCCGCTCCCTTGTTACCCTTCACTTTGAGGAAGAATTTCTGTTGTATCAACTGGAGTTCTATCTCCGAATCTTCCACCTATTACTCCTGGATCTGTCCTCTAGGGTCAAAATAAGTTTCATCTTTCTTTCACATAACAAATATTCAAATACTTGAAAAGATTTATCATTTATCCTTCCCTTGCACTATGTGTTTTGTTAGAATAAACATCCTCAGGTTTTTCAACAGATTTTTGAATGGCATAATCTCTAGGCCTCACACTATTATTGTTTAAAATTCGTTGTGTAGGCTTCCATTTGTCAGTGCCATGCCTGAAACATGGCACTTAGAATTGAACATGATACTTTAGGTGTAGCCTAAGTGTGACACAGTATAGTGGGATTAATATTTTCTTCACTCTGGACACTCACTGCCTTTTCTTGGAGAGTGTAAGATTCTACTATTTTTTATGTTATGACATATTGAAGTCCACTAAAAACCCTCAAATAGTTTTCACAGAAATAGTGTTGTATATTTGTGTCTCCTTTATCTTGACTTTATGCAGTTAAGATTATGAACCCAAATGTAGAACTTTAATTTGTCCTTTGAAAATTTGACAGTTTCTTTATTTTGTCATCTATCTCATTTACTGCCTTGTCAGATTTATATTATCTATCTACAAATTTGATAAACATAAAGCTTCATTTGTCACCAATGAAAACATTGAGCAGCACAGGGCCAATAATGGATGTCAGAGATAACGTACTAGAGATGTCAGTTTGAGTTGACATAGATCTCTTAATTATGGTTCTTTGGATCCAGTCAGTCATATTAGTTCCAGATCTAGCTATCTAAAATTGGATTGTTAAGTTAATTTTTAAAGTTTAACACTATAGTGAAAATTTTTATTCTATATCTTCCTCTCAATTATTTGAATGCAAAGGAAGCTTTGCCAATAGGACCGTGAAATTATGTTAGGTATCATTATTCACTTTGAATTGACGCTTCAAAGTTGTAGACAAAATGACCAAGAGGAGTTAAAGAACACTTTTAAAGATTACTCTTGAAAATACAATTGCATAAAATATTAGCAAAATTTATACTGTTTCTCAAATGTAGATATACTTACCTACAAGTGAGTTTGCTTAATTTTTTTTTACTGATTTCTTTGTTTTCTTATACTGCTCTCAGTCAAATGCAACAAACATTTATTAAGTTTTCACTCTGTCAAGTGTTGACTATGAAAAGAGGGGAGGTGACAGTTTTTGCCTCCAAAATATTTAGTCTAAAAGGAGGGATAGGACTTGTTGATGGCCACAGGCATCTTGAATTAATATCCAGTTCTTACACAACACCTTTTAATGAGAGCTCTTGGGATTTAGGGGACTAAGTTTAAGTTAATTTGGCCACTGGGTGAATTAACCTGAACCTTAAACTGTGGGGCCTTTGCCATATAATAAGCAGTAGGTTATGATGATCTCTCAGAACTTCCTTGAGAACTAATTTGTCTGTGGGACATTGAGTACCTTTTTAGTTTTATTTGAACCCTTGGATACTGAGTGGTCTATTGCACTGCATTTGGAACTTTTCCTGGGACTTATGTACAAAGAAGCATGATATAATATAGTATGTGATGGAGAGTACATCTCTATGTATTATCTATCGCACCCATGTTCAATGATTCACTCTCTAACTCTTCCACCAGGACCAAGAACCTATATAGATTCAGCTCCCTAGTGCTCTTAGCTAGACCAGTAGCACCCGATTGTCTAGAGTTGATCTCTGGAAAAATGGGAAAATTAAAAATTAAAATGATATTATGATTCCAGGGATGCACAAGATAAAAACTCCAGAATAGGAGAATAACTCTCTAATCCTTTTTTTTGGCAAGACAATGGGCTTAAGTGACTTGCCCCAGGTTGCACAGCTAAGTAATTAAGTGTTTGAGGTCACATTTGAACTCAGGTCCTCCTGATTCCAGGGCTGGTGCTCTGTCCCCACTGCACCACCTAGCTACCCCAACCCAAACACTTTTTAACAAAGCATTAGAGGAAAATATGACTTGCTGACTAAATTCTCAATATATTTGAAAGAAGGATACCAAATACTTGGCAAAATTATGTTGCTTATTATAAACATACAAATAAACCCTGAGAAATACAAATTACTAGAAGTCCCTATGTCTCCTTATCTACACAAAGTTTTTATGGGAATGATCCACATATACATCAAGGGCATCCTTGATAAATGTTTAAGATTAGAACAGGAAGATCTTCACAAATGCTCTTAGTCAGACAATTGACAGAAGGATATGGAGGATACAAAATTCCATTATGCTTACTGTTTGTTGTCTATGACAAAAATTATTTAAGTAAGCACTTATTAAGTGCCACCTCTGTGTAAAGCTCTATTGTAGGGTGCTAAGGATAGGAAGATGAAAATGAATTTGAGCTTTTCCTGCTTCTAAACGCTTGTGAATTGGTAGAGCAAAACATCTGCTTACATGATCAGATCCAATGAGGTATCCACACAGCTTTTGTCAAGATTTCTTGAAAGATGTGAGGAGATAATTTTGATAGACCTCTGATTATTAAAATCAAGTAAGATATAAAATAGGGAGCTATATAAACTCATCTGCTAATCAATCTTCTTAGTATGATGTGTTTATAACTTGCTTCCCCAATCATATTGTGAACTTAAAGATAAGAACAATTTCATACTTTTTATCCTCTACTTTATCTTTTGAATACTAATCATTCAAGAATTTTTTTAATATGACTTGAGATTTTAACATAAGCTGTGGAGATATGACATTTTTCCTTCTTGTTGAATGATTCTACATAGCAGGAAATAGATGCAAAGCAATCATTAGCAGGTAGTATGTTAAAAAATATCTTCCAGATATTTTCTTGGCATTTAAGCTATAATCAGATTTTTCCATATCTGGATTTATAGAATATAATCTTTTTTGATCTAATTTCTTTTGACTGTAGAGATAGTAGAAACCAAGCACCTCTCCAAGAAGAATAGAAATATCCCCCCTTTCCCCCTAGACTTCTCTGCAACATTTGATACTTTTTTCCCTAGACACCCTCTTTTCCTTAAACTTTTCCAGTGCAACTCTCCCCTTGCTCTACTTTTATCTTTCTGGCCATTCCTTCTTAGTCTTCTATGCTAGATCATCATACTTATCTTATTCTCTGATGTAGAATCTCTATCTTGGATGCTTTTCTTTTGCCTCCCATTTCTATCTTTCTCTCTCTCTCAGAGATCTCATCAGCTTCAGTGAGTTCAATTATCATCTCCTTGTGCAGCGTTCACAGATATAGAAATCCAGTCCTACTCTTTTACTTGTATTCTAATCTCTCATCATCAAATTGCCTAGTAACTTCCTCTAAGTGGATATCCTGAAGATGTCTCAAACTCAGAATAATTAAAATCGAAGTCATTATCTTTCCCCTCATTCCAGGTTCATAATTTCATAGTCATTTTTGACTTTTCCTTTTCCCTCCTCCCTCACATGTAATCAATTGCCAATTCTTATCCATTTTATACCTTCAAAATATAACTTGTTTCTGTTCCCACAACCATCACCATAGTTTGGTTCTCACACAAATTATTGGATAGCTTCCAAATTAGACTGGCAACCCACAGTTCTTCTCTTCTTTCCAATTTATCTTCAGCAGAGCTGCCAGATTGATATTGTTGTAGCACAGATCTATCTAACTAGTTCACATTTCAGCCCAAGAAGCTCCTTTTGCATTCAAGATAAAATAAAAAAAATGCTCATTTTGGTTTTAAAAGTCCTTCACAAGTTGACTGTAGTCTGTCTTTCCAGACTTATTGCACATTTCTTTTCTTCATGTATTCTTTTATTCCCTACCAAACTGTCCCACTTGCTATTTCCTGTACATAGGCTTCCATTTCCCTTCTTATTCCTCATGCCTAAAATGCACTTCTTCACAGTCCCTTAGAGAAGCTTTAGTTTTCTTCAAAGTGCAATTCAGCATAGCACTCAACACATGTTTAATAGATGTTTGTCAACTTGACTTGATTTGAAGCTATCTTGATTCCACAATTTGCTAGTGCTCTGTCTTGGAAATTACTTTTCCTAGGAAGACCCAGAGAGATTAGAAGAAAATGCTTCCAAAGCCTTAGTGGAAAATCCTATGACCCTGAGATCCAAATGATGTGAAAGTGATCCAATAATTTAAATGATTGAAAATCAAAATGTAGAAGATTAAGTAATTTTTCACTTTTTCATATTTGAGTCTGAAGGGAAATTCTACTCACTATTCTCATTATGATTGAATAAGCACTCTTAATAAAAAAAAGCATTATCAAATCTTTTAGGAGAGTCATTTCCTTTAGATTCTAATAGGTTTATATCTGACTGAAAGCAGAAGCAATTAGGTTGATTCTTATTTGATTTTAACACTTGGTATGTTTTCAAATGTCAGAATGTATCACTTGACCTCAGTAAAAGAATGTGAGAATCACTTATCCTCAGTCCTGTCCTAGTATTTAGAGAGCTATTCAAACTTAGTAGATTGGTTTCTGTTCCTACTCTTATCTGACTCAAAATATTCATTGCTTTATGAACCGAGCACTTTCTAAATAGGGAAATTATTTTTTTCCTAGGTGTAAAAAACTGGATGCCATTTAAAATAGAACATTACAGCATCATATGAGTTATGTAATCTTAAGAGATAGGAGAGATGTCAGTGTCCAATAGCTACCTGAGTCACAAATTCCCTCATGATAATAAAACAGGATTAATTAAATTTTTTATTTGACCTGTCTTTGAAGGAATTATTCAGAATTGAATGAGGCAGATAGACAATTGATCTTTAGAGTTTAAATCTTCCCTCAAAGGCTAGATTTGGCAGTGTGAATCAAATTATTGATTATTACTTAAGTAGCTGAAATGCTTCAGTTTAAAAAAAAGTGGAAAAATGGTGGGAAAAGAATAGGATAAACAAAACATAATGACTTTATGAGACAATCAGTTCATAAATATTTATTTAGTGCCTACTTTGTGCCAGGCTCTTCATTGAATGATGGACAAAAAATATTGAAATAAAACCACAAAAAATTAAAAAAATACAAGAAATGTAACATCAAATACCTTTCCCAAAGAACTGGTCAAGGAGAGACAATATAAGATTTATTAGGCTATCTGAAAATCATAACCCAAAATTGAATACTATATTTTTAAGACATCATAAATGGAACCTTTTTAGAACTCTTAGAAGCAGAGAGAAGAGTTAAAAATAGTAATAAAATTGCCACCTCCTGGAAGAACCTCTACAATGAAAACTCATAAGAACATTGTAACCCAAATCCAAAGATTCCAGGTCAAAGAAAAAATACTTCAAGAAGCCAAAAAGAAAGGATCCAAATACTTAAAATGTCACAGATAAGATGCCACATGATTTGGCAGTTTCCACTCAAAACAAGATAAAAGTTTATAACCAAGAATAATATTCCTGAGAAATTGAAATATGCTCCTTAAAGGGGAAAAATGTACCTTGATGAAAGAGGATTTCTAAACATTCCTTCAAGAATGACTAGCCCCAAATCCAGCAACAATAATAACCAAAAAACCCTCAAAAGCAAGAACTGAGTAGACATTTTGAAATAGGAAACCAGGAGTCAAGAGAAACATGAAAATGTATTCACATTGCTTAATTGGGAGAAGATATTAAATTTTTACCTGGTAATCTGGGGATAATAAACAAATATGTTAACAGAACCCTGATATCTTTGAAATAGCTAAAGATCAAAATAATAGAGGGTATATAGATTGATTTTTCACTTAAATTTCTGCATTGAAATCTGGGTAGAATATTATTCATTTTTTATCAGTTGAAATGAAAGTATGGTTCATAGGATAAATATTCCTCATTCTCCTCTTTCCACTATAGTAATGTAGTCTTCATTTTATGCATCTTTATTATATGAAACTGATTCCCACATTCTCTTCCTCATTTACTTTCCCTATCTTCCAGCATATTAAAGACCTCTGGTCTTTACATTTTGTGGATACCTGTGAAGTGTTCAGATTATCTCTCTGCTATTCCTTCTTTTATACTACCTAAATAGTCCATATCTTTAATTTCAACTTCTTACAGTAGTTCTTTAATGGTATCCATCTTCTTTGGTCATACAAAATTCTTTGATGAATAATTTTGTTCAATGATATAGAGAGATATATACAAACGAGAGGTACTTGCTACTTTCAAAGGAGATGTCCTACATAAGACCAAAATTGGAATGTTCCTTTTATAATGAATAATAATAACTAACATTTTTATAGAACTTTAAGGTTTGCAAAATGTTTTACAACTATCATTGATCCTCACAATAATCTTGGGAGTTAGGCATTATTGTGATCCCCGATTTACAGATGAGGAAACTGAGAATGAGGGAGATGAAGTGACCTTCTGGATCAGAAAAAGCTGGATTTGAATAGAAGTCTTCCCAAATTGAGGTATAATGCTCTTTTTCCACTCCTCTGCCTAGCTGCTTTTAGTAGATGAGGTAGTCCATATGCTTCTGTTTGTGGATGACTTTATATGGAAGATAAAAAACAAATAGTTGGTATCAGAATTAAGAAGAAGAAAAATAGTTATTTATTTGCATTATATGTTTGCATTAAACAGCATATTTTTAGATACTTAAACAGATGTGTGATCTAACTGGTGATGTCATTTTCTCTATTCGTACATGATATCATTCTTCTAGGTAATCCTTGTTCCAGTTCTTCCATAAATCTTCCATGGAAAATATAACATATACCCCAGAGACTCTCTGAGTCCTTAAATATAACAGTGTAAGGTTGGATTGTCCATCTATCATTATTTTATACTTCATTCTCATTTTATGGTTAGACTACCTTTTTATGGTCATACATACATATATATATATGTACATATATATATATAGCAATTGCTTTAATATTACTTTCTACTCACAAATAATATTCTAATAATATAATATCTCTTTAAAGTGTTTTCAGTAATAATTCTTGGGGCAGGTGGTACTAGAAAGCAATCAATAAAATTGAGTAAGTACCAGGCATAGTTCTAGGTATTAGGGATATAAATATAAAGAATGAAACAAACCCTACCCATGAGTAGTTCACATTGTGACATGAACCTCATTTTCCTCACCTGTAATATGATGGGGTTGGACTAACTTCCAAAATTCTTTCTAGCTCTGTTTCTGTGAATCTCCAAAAGTCTTGTCAGTGATGAAATCAGAATCTTCCTCTTTCTAACTTTCATCCCTTGACTTTCAGGGAAAATAATACTAGAACAAATCTAAGCCTCCTTTCATAGTATCTGATGATCAATATTATCCTTATTTTGTGATTTGTCTGTTGATCATAGATCTACAATGTGTCTGAGGCAGGTTTCAAAGAAAGAATTCCCCACTTCAAATCCAATGCATCACCTTATTCTGTATTGCTTATCAGTGGTGAATAAAAACCCATGTTCATTATTATTGTTCTAATGTTCTCCTAAGGTCAGAATTTAAATAGTTTCTTTTTCAAGGAATATATGACATAAATAGGAGAACTCTTTTTTTTTTAGTTTTTTGCAAGGCAAATGGGATTAAGTGACTTGCCCAAGGCCACACAGTTAGGTAATTATTAAGTGTCTGAGATCGGATTTGAACCCAGGTACTCCTGACTCCAGGGCCGGTGCTTTATCCACTATGCCACCTAGCTGCCCCCAATAGGAACACTCTTAAGTGTGCTTTTGTACAGAGACGTGTGATGTATACTTCAAAAATCTACCCTTTTTCCTACAAAGTTGTAATGGAATTACTTTTTGTTTTCTTTTGTGATTATTAGAAAATATAATTTTTAACTTGGAATTTGGAAACAACAAAAGTTGAAAAATTTTAAGCAATATTGATAGCCAAATATAGATATGTAAATTTTATATATACATATATATTTATAATACTGTATGTTAAATTTAGGTCTTCACATAGATTATTTTATTTATAATGGCTTCATAACTAATCCTTTAAAAATGCATCATCATGCAAGCCTTTGTAAGTGGAAAAAAATAACCATTAAAAATCTCTTATTCACTATATTAACTAGAATATTTCAGGTATCTATGCATGTTTTTTAGTTGACATTACAGATGTCTCCTCTTCCAAATATGACTATTTTTGGTTGAACAAACATTTTCCTACTAGTTATAGGGTTTATGTAATTAATTGAGGGTTACTTTTTGCCCAGTGAGCATTAATTGGAACAAATAACACAATGCATATTAATGGAAGCAAATGCTAGATTTAAAATTATTCATTTAAGTTGTAGTAAGCAGTTACATATTCTAGAAAATAACTTTTCCCCTATATGGTCCATGTCAAAATAGAGGACCAAATTTAGAGACACAATGAGAGATAGACTGAACTACACGTTTAAGAACTTTTTTTTTTGCATATGCCTTACTAATTTTGGCAGATGACTATCCACTAAATGCATTAGTTATAAATTAAGAGAATGTGATTATTTTGTTCTGTTACAAATTTAAGGATATGACCTTCATGTCTAATCCAATTGTTAAATAATGGTGAAAGGGCATGCATCTAATTAAAAGAACACAGTTGATGAAAGCATCCTGTAATAGATTAGACTGTAAGAGAGGATACCCAGGTTCTAATCCTGGCTTTGTCAGTCCTTAAGAGTAGTATATTAGACAAATTTCTTAATTTCTTTGGTTCAGTTACTCATTTTAATTTTTTAATTTTTTTGATTTTTGCAAGGCAGTGGGGGTTAAGTGACTTGTCCATGGTCACACAATTAGTATCAAGTGTCTGAGGCTGGATTTGAACTCAGGTCTTCCAGACTCCAGGACCAGTGTTCTAACCACTGCACCACTTAGTTGCCCCTTGTTTCTCCTCTTTAAAATAAAGGAAATGGACTAGATGATTTATGAAGTCCCTTCTGTATTTAGCTCTTTGATCTTCAAAGGTCCCTATAAGTCTAGAACACTATGAACTCATATCCACATAATTGCACTGTGATGGGACTTGGATTCCTCAAAGAACTTTTCAAAGCCAGTTCTTAGATACAAATTGGATGTCTGAATAAATGATACAAAAATTTATAAAGGTGTTTTAAAAGTTGATTTTCAACTAATCAAAGGTTTTTAATAGCAATGATTTTATTTGATAAAATGAATGACCAGGTAAAAATATTGAGTTTATTGAGGGAAGACTTCCACCATTATGACCATAGTGGTTACTATATCAAAAGTTTAGGGACGGAAAGGAATAGAGAGGAGCAGTCTGACCTATCATCCTTCATTCCTGCTAGATATCCATTCCATACAATTACTGGATAACATCCTTTACTCTGGTCTGTCTCCGAATTGTTCATGCTGCTGCCTGTTTACAGCTACCATTGCCTCTTTTTGATGCCCATCTTTAATTCTTTTGAGGCAATGGTATTCCAGGACACACTACCATATAGATCACTGGTAAAATGTATTGACAAAAATATCAATAGGTTTTTGCTGTTATGGAAAAGCTTGGAGTCAGTAAAAAAGTGATCCAACCCACTTTTTTCCTCCTTTTAAATCCTGAGTTCATTTTATTGTCCATATGTACTGGATATGCATGTTGTTGAACAAGTTCTATTTCCATTTAGAAGCATCTGAGCAATACATATTCATCCATTTGGTCTTTTGTGTGGATGGACAAGCTAATCTCCTTTGAGTGATTACCAATTGCTCTGCAATGTTGTAAGAAACTTAATGTCATACACAAACAGTAGGATCTGGAGGATCTCATCATATACAAGAAATTCCCCTTTTACCTGGACTCTGCACTGATTACAAGGGTGACTATCTTTTGATGAGCATATGCCTATCTATAGTTTTTTAAAATAATATTTTTCATTCTAAATTTAGCTAACCCAAAAAAGTCTATGTGCAAAACAAAATAGAAAAAAGAGAATTTTATGTGATAAGTCCCTGTTTTGTTCCCACCTTTTCCTTATCAGACAGTCATTGACTAAGGTTATTTTTATTCATATTTTCCAAGGAGTCCTTGAAATGGTCTTTTTGTATGTATAGGAGATAGCGAGTTGTTTGTGCTACTGACTCAATGCTTTTCTGTAATATTCAGATAATAAACACAATGAGAGCTTATGTTTTCTATATCTTATAGTCAATTGTGAGATGATAAAGATGTAGTTCACTGTTGAATATTGATTGTGAAAGCTATTTGTTCCTAACTGATATCCTTGTTGAGGGTACTCAGTTTATATATGAAGGTCATAAAGATTTTGTATATTTGGTAGAAAAAGTTTTGATGTTCTCTAGGACAGATTTTCTTGGCTTAATAATGTTTGAAATTTTTATATTTTGCATATCTTTGCTATGTTCAGATATCTTTTTTAATGGTACTTCAGTGACCTTAAAATTTCTTTACTTTAAATAGGCATTTTTCTTTGGTTACTCCAGTCTAGTTGAGTATTCGGTCTATTTTCTTTATTGCAGTTTGTAACTTTGTGCATGTCAGACTCTGTGATGTTAGAATCTAAGTTTGGCGGTTCCACTATCCTTGCTGGAGAAAATTCTTAATCCTATGTGACCCTCTTTTAATTAATGCAGTGATGATGGCAGAATGGTTAGAGAGGGAGAAATAAAGTGCTAAGAATAACTTTTGTAGATCATCAACAAACTTTAATTCATTTGTTGGTACTCTAAATATAAAAACTTTGTCCTATGACATATGAGTAAACATATTAGTGGAAGATTTGGAGCCTATCAATCTTGAAATTCTTGTTATAAGTGAAACCAGAAAGGAGTTGTAAGTAAATGAAAGGATGGCTCATAGACACTAATTGAATGAGCAGAGAAAACAACTGAGTGAGTTTTATGAAACATTCAAAAGTTCTAAGAAATAGTCATGAGACATTTGATCAACAAATAATTATAGCATATTTAATAATGAGTATTTGCAAAAAAAGGACAACCGTAAAAATAAATGTAAATTAAATCCCAACCGTGGTTTTTGGGAATAAAGTAGTAGAGTGATTTTATGAAGAATTTGCTAAGATTCTCCAAAGCATAGCAACATAAACCTTGATACTTGATGACTTCAGTGCAAAGGTAGGAAAAGGTGGGGATGGTGAGAAATATATTTGAGAGTATGGCTCAAGGGCAAGAAATAAGAGATGAAAGTACTGATTATATAGAATCATCATGCCTCTATATCATGAAAACTTTCTTCAAAAGAACAAGTGGTAGGTGGTAGGCGGTAGGCCCTGGGGAGTGAGCACGAAATAACATCACAAAGAATAAAACTAACTATATTTCAGCATACAGGAAAAGACTTATTGACATGAGAGTTATCCCTGACTTGGCTGTGCACTGTTAGACCATGGACTTGTTAGAACTAGGATCAGAATTTATAATAAACAAAAAGAATAATAATGATAAAAAGATATGGTATGTAATTAGGAAGATTCAATTCTAAATTAAATTATTCAAAATAATTTTTGATTTTCAATGGGAAATGATATATAGATTATGATTTCATTCAGAAATCAAAACAATATAAATTGATATAAGAGGCCACAAGATCTCGGAAAGTACTTTAGTCAGTTAACATTTGACTTCCTTGCCAAAAAAGATAGATAACTACCAAGGCAACACCAAATTTGAATATAAACTGGTTTATAAAACATTATGAAAGATGATAGATAATTATGAAGATTATTTTCTGAGAAAACAGATTGAAGCAGTGTAGATAAGACCAGTTCCAAGAAAACTTGAGAATATATTTTGGTAACTAAATTCCTTCTAAGGGCAATTCAGGATTTAAGTGGAAATGAGTCTATAAGTGGACAAAAAATTTGCAAAAACCAATGTCACCAAACTGCCCTGGTTAATATTTTAATTACTTGGATTAAGGCATAAATGATGTTTGTCAATATATACAAGATTAAAAAACTGAGATGGATCAATGACTTGTTGGATGTTAGAATTGGGATTAAAGTCAGGATATAACTAATTTAAAGCTGAAGAAGATGAAACTTAATAAGTCTAAATGTACAGTACTATGCTTGACTTTAAAAACTCAACTGCACAAGTGTTAGATGGAGAAAGCTTGACTAATTTCACCTGAGAAAATTCTGGAGATTTTAGTGCATTCCAGAAAGAATGTGTGTGTGTGTGTGTGTGTGTGTGTGTGTGTGTGTGTGTGTGTGTGTGTGTATGTGTGTATCTGTGTGTCTGTGTGTGTATGCATAAAAAATTCACAATAAATTTATATAAAATGGGATACAACAGTGAAAAATATTAATGAGATATTAATCTACATTCAAAGAGGAATTCAGTCCAGAACATGGAAGCTGGTGGATTTGTTATAGTCTGCTCTCTTGTGGACAAGATACTGTAGGGAGGGCATTGAGTTCAACTAAAAAAAATGATAACAATCAATTGATCTTTCAACAGGTACTTACTAACTACTCCTTGTCAGGACTGTGGGACTGTGCCAGGGTAGTAAACAGTCTCAAGACCATGTCATCAAAGGACTGTTTGAGGAAACTAAGGAACTTAGCAGAAAATATTTAGAGGATATATATTGGATGCTTTCAAGTACTTGAAAGAGCTGTCATACAGAAAAAGCATTTATCAAGTTTACTATTAAATTTACTATGTTAAGTTTTGGGAAGAAAAATGCAAATAAAAATATAGTCATTACCCTTCAGGAGCTTACCTTATAATGGAGAGAGTCAATAAATAGAGAGAAGCTAGAAAAGGAGGAGAGAGGGAAGGACCACCCCCTGGGGGGGGCAGGGCTCCTGGAATGAAGATGGAGCAGTCCTAAAAGTGAGGATTGGAGCTGGGAGTGAAATGAGTTTATTTGGTTGCCCCATGAAATAATGGTGGGGTGAGCTAGAGGGCAGAGTCATGTAGAAGAGTGAGTTGACTTTGGCTTTGTCCCAGAGCACAGGACCAGGGGCCATAGATGGAAGCAGAAGACTTAGCTAATTGTAAAAGGAAATACTTTCTAACATTTAAGAGTAGTTCAAAATGACATGGGTGATGTGTCAAGATGCTGGTTTTTCTCATTGGAGAGTATTTTAAAGGGGATCCTTTTCAGGTATTGTTTGGACTTGATGGCCACTGATGTGTCTTCCATTTCTAGGATTCTGCTATATATTGGAAATCCAAACCCTCTCCTTTCTTTGACATGACCCTGAGCATTGTCTTTGTGAATTATCTGTAGAACAGTGTTATTAATACTTTACTTCTGTCACATGATTTTTGTTAATATCAGATATAAAGCACATTATGAAATTTAAATGTAAGCTACTCTAGTTCCTAGAGTTACATTTATCACATTGTCCCATCTACTGTGTTTGTTGATCTACAAAATCAACATTCTCTGCTGGCTGTTTTAATTGAGCAGCTTCCTTTGTTACTTTATTTTTGTCTTTGCCTAGCCTAGATCCTATGATCAACCACTTTTACATTGCTTCCCCCCCCCCCCACTTCCTGAAAATAGAATTATACCTTTTGGTTTTCACGTCACCCCTAATCCAAACACTGCCCCCACCCTGCATTTTAATTTTGTTTTCTGAGGTCTCTGAGAACTGATAAAAAAATTTACAAGACTGCCGGCATGAGTTTTTAGTGTAACTATTCATTAATCTAAAAGTTACCTGGGCTTTCTACTGTCCAGCATTCTGTTTAATTTCTTGTTAGCTTTCTATCACATTCCCCACATTGCCTAAAACCTTTTTCAAGGACCTCCCTGACCCAATCCTGCTTCCATGTTCTTATTCTTAGCAGATTGCCAATGCCTGCACTTTACCAAGAAAACTGAGGTCATCTAACTTAAGCACTTTTTGCTTCTCTATTTTCTACTTCAAAAACATGTCTTATCTCTACCGTGAACAAGAAAGCAGGTAGAGCTGGTAAGTTGGTTAGGAAAAAGTGCCACTTGACCCCTCTAAGTCTCAATTTTTCATCTGAAAAAATGAAGAAGTATTCAAGACCACTGATATCTAACTCAAATAGAAATGGAGGCCATAAGAAATCCCATGGGCCATATATACATACATACATACATATATATATATATATATATATATACATATATATATATATTTTTTTTTAATTTTTGCAAGGCGAACAGGGTTAAGTGGCTTGCCCAAGGCCACACAGCTAGGTAATTATTAAGTGTCTGAGACCGGATTTGAACCCAGGTACTCCTGACTCCAAGGCTGGTGCTTTATCCACTACGCCACCCATGGGCCATATATTGGACAGTTTTAAAATGTAGTATTATCTATGTTCATTGTATTATGTTAAATTTTTCCTAATTACCTTTTAATTTGGTTTGGATCACACTTAGGAATGTTACAGGTCACATGTGGGCTGAGCATATGGTACCTCTTATCTAGATCCCTTCCAAGGTCACTTTCAGCTCTAAAATTTAAGATCTTGTGAGCGTAATGAACTGTGAGAAGGAATCAAAATGGATTGGAAAGAGTTCTGAATTTGCAATCACAGGGCCAAAGTTTGAATCCTATTTCTATACTCATTACCAGGGTAATCTTGGGCAAATTACTTACTCTCTGGGCCTCAGTTTTGTCTCTTGTTAAAGGAGAGAGTTGTACAAGGAAGATCCTTTCTGGCTTTAATTCTTGAAGTTATAAATCACAGTAGTTCTAACATCTGGACTCTTCTAGAGAGAAACTGGGGTTCTCATTATTTTCATTTTGTTACTGCTTTTGTAAGATATTGTTGCTCAATATACAAATGCTATAGCTATGGTGTTATAAGGAAGTTAGGAAGGTATACATTCCCAAATGGAAATTTTCAAAGGTGTCATCAGGCCATGTTTTGTTGTGATCTGAATTTCCTTGGCTTCATCTGCTAGTTTCTACTTTCTCTGGACTTTACACTGAGTGTAGACAGACTATTGTCCTCTGTCAGATTTGGGTGCTCTTTCATTCTACCCCTGGCAAAAACGAAACAAAACAAAACAAAAACCAAATCAGAAAACCCCAACCCTCCCCATTCCAGGAGCTGAAGTGGCTTTCTGGTCCTGTGATGTCTCCCTTCTGGGCTGTAAGCACCTGGCTCCTCTGCAGGCTGCCTATCTTCTCAAGGTTCACCTTGGTGCTACTGTCATTGCCTCCTGGACCTGCTTCAGTTGAGATTGGGCTAGCTTGCCTGGCAGGACTTTTCTTCCAGAACCCAAAACTTCTGGATGCTTTTTTTTTTAAATGCAGTTCTGGGGTGAATTAACTGGTGTTTCTCTTTGGATTTCTTGATCTTAATCTGATTAAATCTCAGTCAATAAACATGAAATGTCCACTCTGTGATAGGGAAAAGACAGTCTTTTGAAATCTTTGCTAGAGTATATGGAGTCTTATGTTCCTCTATGACCTCTCATACCACCATCTTAAATGGAACTTTGACCACTTTTGTTAAAAGGAGCTTTTGTTTAACCAGAGAATTTAACTGAAGTTTTTGTATATTTTACTAGAATATGTATTCTATGTCAAAGTTTATATAGATTTTTGAATTGGTGAATGAGTCCTTCCCATTAGAAGGAGATGATCAAATAATCTGAAAAATGAAATTTATTAGAATTGGAAATTAAAACTGTTACCAATGAAATCTGTATTCTATGCTTCTAAGTGATTCTAAGATTGAAAAGGAGCATAAACTGAGAATATCACTGTGTAGAATGCTGGACTTTGATGTGCTGCCAAACACCTTTGGCCTGTAGTCAGCTCTGAGTTAGATGAAATTATGGCTATGACATCTGCTTAGGAAGAAAACTCAGAACTTTGCATAGCAATTTTTCCTTTTTTATCTGACTTTCATTGAGAAAAGTTTGGTGTTAATTTACATGAAAATAAATTCTCCCTTGAATCAATCTATAAATATACTTACAACTCCAGAACAAATAAATGAAGTTTACCAAACTACCTCCTTCCCAAAAAAAGCCAAATCCTCTTTATATTTTTTCTTTTGGAACAGGAATCAGTAGTTTGGGGGGCTGTTAATTTACAGACTATAATTTTTGATTCCTTTAAAATATTTAGATATGAATACTACAATTATAGAATTATTACTGAGTTCTAATTGTTATTGATAAAGATGTGTTTAGAATTTAAAGGATTAGCAAATTTTATGAACAAAATAAGTAATTAGAGCTTTTCCTACCTTTATCTTCTCAGACTTCTCATCACACCATCTTTAGTGACAACCCTGGCTTAGTCTGATTCTGTAATCCCTCCAAGAGTTGAATGTTATTGAGATGAATAGTCCAACTAGACTATTTTACCAACACTGGTCCAGTTCTGTTTGGATACCTTAGGCTCTGTGAGAGATGAATCTTCTTGAGTTATAACTCAGTGGGATCTCTCCTTATTGTCTCTACCTTTTCTCTTTACACTTATTTGGGGGCGACTTTTATTCCTGCCAGGAGGGGAAGCAGGAAGTTGGGACTGGAACACTTTTCTCTCATTAGAGAGGTGTGTACTGGGTTAGAAGTATATCTATCTATTCCTTTAAATATTGTTCATATAAGAGATATTTCTTTGTTATTTATGATAGGAAGAGATCCTCCAAATTCTCTATCCAAGTCTTAAGCTCTTTCCATCTAATAATATTTCCACTATGAACGCATAAGCAAAAAGCAAAGAACACATAAGCAAAAAAGCAAAAAGCAAACCATTTATCTAAATCAGTATCAAAATAGAAATTAGAGAAGACTTCATAGGAAACTATAAACCAGACAGTAAAGAGTGAAGGAGCTTTCCTATTGGGAGCAATATAACAGCTCAGTCAAGATAGAGGGTCGGAAGCTCCCAGAAGTCTTTAGAGTGACAAGCTGGGAGTAGGCACATGATGGAGGCTTCCTGTTCTTTTTATGTTTTCTCAGAGTCAACCTTAAGTAACCTGAAGCCCTATTGACCTCTTCTGTCATCCTTCCAGAAGCTAGAAGTCTATTTGATGCTCTACTTAAAGAAGACTCTCATTTGGAGAGTCCTAAAGGGCTACTTCTATTTCTGAGTCTCCAAAAAGGGGACTAGTTGAGAAGTGAATCCTTCATCTTTCCCCAATTCTGTTTTACCCTATCCCTCACATAGGACAGGGTCTTCATCTCTACCAATAAGGAGAGAGTCTCATACCATTGGATCTTGGGATAGGTTTAGGGAAGCCAGAATCTGTTTTTTCCCTCTAGGGATTGGTGCCATTATTGAGTAGGATCAGAAGTCAATTTAATCTGGATTCTCTTGTGCTCTGCTCCTGTCCCATTAAACCATCAGTGATCAATTCAGACAAGAGTCCTCTTAAAGAAACAGCAACTAGGAATGATAATTCTGTGCCCATGGGGTCTCACACCAATGGTGACTGGGCATGATTTAATAGTTTATGAGGCAGAGAGATATGGTTTTGTCAGCATGTACCAATAAAATTAAAAGGATTGTATATAACATTCCACAATCTACAAAAACCTTGTCATTATCAAGGCAAAGCAGGTAAGTTTTTTTCCTTTCTCTTTCTTTACACACATCCCACATTACCCATTTGAGATTTCATTTTTCCTTCAAGACTACACATGATATTTATTTTAACTCAGTTTTATCTGTATATAGGAGCTGGGTGTACTACTATTTGTTCAGTTGCTTTGGAAAGATCTAATGCAAAAGGCAACAACATATTGGATTTGGCACAAAAATCTATATTTTTGTGGATCAAGCTTTATATAACCAAGAAATACAAATAATAATATTATTAACTAATTGATACTTATTAATTTTATTTTCAGAGTTATTATTCTTACTATAGCTGGATTGTTAACACTTAAGTGTACATATGTAGGTCTTTGAACAGATTTTCATTAATGGAAACAAGCAAATTAGATTGATAGTTATTATGTTGCTTCTTATTTAGAGAATTCTCTCGCGGTTGTAGTGGAATTTCACTTTAATATGGAACTGTGCGATACAAACTTCTCATTAAATATAATATATGAGGACAGGAAAAGGCAGTTTTGAACCAAACAATTGAATTACAGGAGGTGTTACTGCTGTGAAGGAAAACTCAGCCCTCTGTGTTGATGAAGAGAATCCTCCTATTTCCTGTTCAGGAGCTCTAAGTTCCAAATCAGTAGAAACTTATTGCTATTTTTCATAGACTCTAACATCAGGAAAGAACCTTAGCAGATTCCAACTATTTCTAAACTGAGGTCAGTATAGGTAGACTTAATTGCCTGAAGCCATATGACTAAAAAATTAGAACTGCAATTTAGATTTTTGATTCTCAAGCTTGTGCTCAGTATTGGTGACTGCAATTTCTATGTAACATTAAAATGTGTATTCTGGTTCCAAACCTTTTTCATTTTTATATGTGAACAGATGCTGTTTTATAGCTTTCAGAAATGCAGAAAACTTGACTGCTTGAAGTTCAAATAGATGGAAAACTCTCTCTCTCTCTCTGTATATATATATATATATATATATATATATATATATATATATATATATATATATATATATGTATATATATATCCTGAATGGGAAATTCTTTACTTTTATGATCACAGACACAGGATCATAGAATCATTGTTGTTCATAAAAATCATACATTGAGAACTGGAACAGACCTTAGAAATCATGTAAGTGAGAAACTCTGAAGACAACAAGGGAAATAGTTCTGAGGGGAAGGAAAAAAAGGAGTTTGTAAAAAGAGCACTGTATTCATACACAGTGAATTCTAAAGAAACAAATATAGAAGATCGGGGCAAGGATGTGTGATGGAGGACAGCAAGAGCTTCCTGGGATCCTCTAAGAATATTTCCATGAGAGTACAACCAATATGGCAGATTAGGGGTAGCCACCATATTGAATCCTCCCAATATTCCCCTTCAAACAATTTAAAAATAAAGCCTCAAATTAAATTTTGTAGCAGCAGAGCCAGCAAGAAGTTGGAGTGAGACATTCTGACCAAGGAAAATGTAAGCTTGGCAGAAGTCTTTGACACTGGAGTAGAGGTCTGTTTATGTTGTGGCAACAATAGTTGTAGCCACAGCTACAATGGCAGCCCTTAGCCCAGACAGTAAGGGGGTTGGACAACTCATTGCTAAGAGGGCATGGAGGATCTTTTGCTGGCACTGAGTATAACTGATTGGAAGCTCTATTGCCTAAACACCCTTCTAAATGTCCTAAACACAATTCTAGCTTGGAGAAGAGCACTGATGTTTGGAAGCAAGGGCCATGGACATAGTACACATTTAATAAGTACCAGCCCTTAGTGCTGCAGTAGACTGGAATTAAGACCAGGAGAGCAGTGGCCATAACTTTTCTAGTGTGTAACACATTGCCTTGGAAGCTCCAAAAACTTTTAGATACCCTCTAGGACTAGCTCTGAAAACAGCATCTCCAAAAAAACCTGAAGCTTAGGATGATGTCTCTCCAGCCCAGTGAGCCGAAGCCAACTTTAGCACAAACTTCAAAGTCAAAAATTGTTGGAAAAATGAACAAGAAAAAAGGAATTTAATCACAAAATTTATTACAATAGTGGGGCAAACCAAAACATGAACTCAGAAGACAACAACATGAAAAGAATGACAAAAAAAGTCTGAAAGAAAAATGCTAATTGGACCCAATCTTATAAGAATTCTTGGAAGTTAAAGAAATGAGTGGTAGAAGAAAAATTGGGAAAAGAAAAGAGAATGATGTAAGGAAATTATGAAAAGAGAATTAATAGCTTGGAAAAAGGCACAAAAATATGTAGAAAATAGAATCTTAATATACGGAATTGAACAAATAGTAAAAAAAAGATAAAAGTTCACTGAGGAAAAGAATTCCTTAAAAAAGCAGAATTGGAGAAATAGAAAAAGAGGTATGAAATCTCTCTGAAGAAAATAATTTCCTAATATAGGCCAAGTGGAATGACTCCATGACAATAATGAATCAAGAAGCAATAAAAAATCAAAAGAATGAAAAAATGAAAGAAAATATGAAATATTTCTTTGGAAAAATAATTGATCTGGAAAATAGATTGAGGAGAGATGACTAAGAATTATTAGACTAATTATATAGCTATGAAAGTCACAATAACTTGAAAGATTCTATAGACATCAAATTTCAAGAAATTATTAAGGAAAATTGTCATGATATCTTAGATCCAGAGGGTAAAATTGATGTTGCAGGAAGCTGCTGATCACCTTCTGAAAGAGGTTCCAAGATGAAAACTTCCAGAAATATGCTAGCTAAATTCCAGAACTCCTAGATCAAAGAGAAAATACTTCAAGTAGCCAGAAAAAAATCCAACACATATTGTAGAGTCATTGTCAGGATAACACAAAATTAGCAATTTCCTTTTTAATGGTTTGGAGGATTTGGAATATGATACTTTAGAAGGCAAGGTGATAGGATTGAAACCAAGAATAACATACCCAGCAAAACTGAATGTAATCCTTCAGAGAAAAAAGGAAATGTAATGAAATAAAGGACTTTTAAGCATTCCTGGCCAAAAAAAAAACCCCAAACCAGAGCTGAATTGAACATTTGACATTCAAATACAAGATTCAAGAGAAGAATGAAAAGGAAAGAATAAAAGAATAATCATAAAGGTTTCAACAAAGTTAAACTGCTTAGATTTGTATATGGGAAGAGGATACACATGGCTCCTAAGAACTTCATCATTATTAGGGTAGTTAGAAGAGGGAATATATATGTGTATGTGTGTTTGTGTGTGTGTTTGTGTGTGTGTGTGTGTGTGTATACACAGAGGATATGAGTAAGAGTTGATTGTTGGAATGATCTTCAAAACAAAAAATTAAGGAGTAAAAAAGATGGAATTTTTCTTCCATCCAGGTTCAATGAAATCTTTGTGATTCTGTGGTTTTAAATTAAAAATCTCTATTCTATATGTCTTACTATTGTAGAGATACCAGGGAGTAAAGGATTGGGCCTTTCTCTTACCATGAGATTTATACTTTTTTCCTGCACAATTCCTCATTACTAATATGATGCAGCCTACTCACACCCATCATTTTTTTCTTTCCATTAACCCTTGGGTGAGCTGCAAAGTTAATTCTTTGAAATGTGCTTTTGACTTGCAAGTCATACAACATCAAAAGACTATTATTAAAAACAAGGAACTTTGCTTTAGGTAATGGTTTGGAGTTGTAATCTGCTTTTCTTTTCATTTCTTAATCCACTTGACTGTTGATCTTCAGTGTCTATATGAGGGAGATGTACTGATGAACCAATTCCATGTTTTGTTCATCCCACTGTATATTATACTTTGACCAATATTCAATCTTCATAATTATGATGAATTATTTTGAGCTATTGAGGATCTCAGGGCTTGATGCATTTATCATTCCAAAAGAGGAGAACTTGGTGAACCTCTCCATCTATAGGAGAATTCTTTCATTTGGACTCTGCACAAGAAATTATCTTTGATAGCTGTGAACCCTGATGAAGATTTGTATCCCTATTTTATACATCAGTTACTTATTGGAGTGATGTTGACCAAAATTATCTCTATTGTTGACATCTTTTAAGGAATTTTGTATGATTTTGATTATGAGAAAAATCTTTATAAGTGAGCCTTTGATGAAGTCTCTTTTCTGAATTAATTCCGTTGTTTTGGATAGACAACAAAATTAGAATAGTGGGATTCTGTATTTTCTATACCTCTCAGATAATTGTGTGACTTTAGAGATGTATTCTGTTAATGACAATAATTTGCAAAATGCTTTCCCTTTTCAATCTTTATCCAGGATGCCCTTGTTGAATACCGATAATTTTCATACAGACTTTTATTATAGATGAGAGAGTAGGTTTGTGACCACTAATTTTTTTCAGTTCTTTTTTGGTAATACTAGGTATGTAAGGTAATACTATATGAGCAAAAAAACTTGTAAAGAGAATAATAGCTCACAATTTATTTGGTGTTTGTAAGATTTATAAGATGCTCCACATATGTTACTTCATTTGAGTCTCATAAAAACTCAAGAGTAGGGATATAGTTCCATGGCTATTTATATTTTCTTAGTTGTCTATTTTGAATAATTATAATATTGATTATTTCTTCCCAAAGTTTTGAAATGCTATTTCAGATAACTTGAGGAATTGATGTAAGAAAATACATTTTAAAAAATAAATTTGGAAATATACCCCAAGAGAGAATGTGACTTTTCAGAGATAGGAAATTCTAAAAGTGAAAATTCTGACAATAAATTATTAACAATACCAACAAAAATTTAAGTAATACATTAAAGAAACTGATGTACAGGAACTTATTTCATTTTTGAATAAAGACATTTGGTTCATATAACCAAATATAACTATAAAAAAGTGAAACAAAAATGGAAAAAAATATCAAGGATGCTAAATCCCAAAATGAGTGCAAGGAAAACCAAAAGGCATCTCCTTATGTGAGTAGTAAGAAAAATAAGGAGTGGCTACATCTACTGCTTGGGTAATAGTAAAACATGGCAGAAGGCCATCTACTCAGCTGAATTGTCATGTTGTCTGGCAACAAGAATCATGTACAAATTGAAGACTCAGTTTAAAACCTTGAGAGATAAGAAAAAGGAAGAAATCATGCAGAAACTTGAAATGAAGGCATCCTGGATGAAAAATTGAGAAAGGAACTGACAAGCTTTTGTACATTTTTTAGAAAATTATTATGCTATTTTCTTTGAGGAGGAATACAATAAGGTATATTTTACACTGCATTGGTGATTTCTGAAGCAATTCATCTACAAAATGTACATATAAAGTAACATTTTTAAAAACCTAAAAAGATAACCATACACTGTGACTATGAACAATGGAAAATAGGGAGTTTCAGATTTCAATGTATTGAGTTCATAACCAGTTCCTAATTTTAAAGGATCTTGAAATATTTTGTTGTTATTGCTGTTGCTCTTATAAAATGAATACTGGAATAAAGGAAATGATTCAATTAATAATATAAAATCAATAGGCTCCTTTTTTTGACAATATATATTTTTTCTTCTCCTTTTCTGTATATGTGAGAGAATAAAGAAAAGTCTATTTTGATCATTTGTGAGCTTTTGAATTACTGATTTTGAATTTGAGTAAAGTACCCAAACCACTGGACCCCTGATTCAAATTTTAATAGTAATGAATATAGTTATATGCTTTTCTGTTTATAACTCATGGGAAACATTTGGTTTTAAGTAATACCACTAATATCTGAAAAATCTTCAAACTTAAGTTATAACATAAAGTCAAATGACAAAGCTATGACAGGCTCAATAGCTAGTGATAAAAGCATAGTAAAAAAAATAACCATACTAATCAGGACAGGATTATATAGTATCAGTGATTAGTAGATAAGATAAATTAGAAAAAAACTCAACCTAGAAGTAAAGCAATGGTAGAGTCAATGAGAGTTCAGTAGGTGCTTAGGGTTAGGTAGGAGATACCTAGGACAGTTAGGAGGCACAGTGGATAGAGAGCCAGGCCTGTAGTCAGGAAAACTCATCTTTCTGAGTTCAAATTTTGCCTTGGATACTTAATAGCAGTGTGAGCCTGAGCGAGTCACTTAGCCCTGTTTGCCTCAGTTCCTTATCTGTAAAATTTGCTGGTGAAGGAATTGGCAAGTACTCCAATATCTTTGCCAAGAAAACAATAAATGGGATCATGAAAAATGGACCTGACTGAAAGGACTGAATGATAACGAGAATGTCAGCAACACTTCCAAATGCAGTCTTTCTGTTGACTCTTAGCTATTTCTGTTACCATTAAAGAATCCAAGAAGGCCTCTGTAGACTGGCCTTGGCACCAATGCTTTACCAGTTCTGTTCAGTAATCCTTTGCTACAATTAGCAATTAAAGTAACCAGACACAGACCTTCATCCTATTCTTTTGAATACTTTTATGCTGGGAATTGTAAAATTGTTATACAGCTGTTTTAGGCTACATATCCTTACTCTGCACTTAGCATGTGAGTGACCTAGGGGGTCATTTCTGAGCCTTGATGACCTCATCTGTAAAAATAACTGACCTGGCCTACATGATTTCTAAGTTTCTCTTAGAGTCTGAATCTATGTGATAGCAGTGTCAGAAGGAGAGGGTTAAATATGCTTTAAAGGAAAAAAGTGATGGTTTATCAATAGATTGAATTTGAGAGGTAGGAGAGAGTGAGTGAGGATTTAAGTATGATTCTTAGGTTGTGAGTCTGAATGACTGGGAAGATAGTGATACTTAGAAAGAAAAGAGGGTTTTTTTTGGGGGGAAAGATAATTGTGTTTTGGATATGTTGAATTTAAGATGTTGGTAGGAGTTCCAGTTTGATATATCTGATGACTAGATGAATATATGAGCCTGGAAGTCAAGAGAAAGATCTATATATATAAATAGATCCACCTAGAAATGATCATTGAATCTATGAGAACTTAGAAAATCTTTAAGGGAAATAGTAAAAATGGAGAAGACATTAGGACTCAGGATAGATCCCTGAGTGACATTCATTGTAGTGGATGCAAGCTGGCTGAAGATCTAGGAAAGAAGACCGAGGAGTGGTCAGGTAGGTTGGAAGGGAGCCATCATACAGTCCTGCCACCTAAATCTGGAGAGAAGAGAGTATCAAGGAGAAAAATGGTGATTGACAATGTCAAATATTGAAGAGAGGTCAAAAAGGTCGAGGACTGAGGATTTGGTTATTAGGTGATTGTTAGTAAATTTGGAGAGAGTAGTTTTGGTTGAATTAATTTGGAAGCCAGACTTTAGAGATTTAAGAAGAGAGTGAGAAGAAAATAAATGGAGGCTTGAATCGTAGACAGTTTTCTCAATAAATTTAGCCCCAAAGCAGAGAAGTGATATTGGATAATTGGACAGAACAAATGAGAATTTTTTGAGACCAGGGAGACATAGGTTATTTATAGGCAAAAATAGCTCAGAGACAGAAATTGAAACCAAGAGGGGGATATTGAAGTTGATAGCAAGGGAATCTTTTATGGAAGATGGATGAAATAAGATCACTTCTGCAAGTAGAGTTAAAAGGATCTCCTCCTTGTGAGTAATTTACCTTAGTAAGGACATAGGCCCTTTTGTCATATGAAGAAAGAGTGAAGGTGGTCATAGTGGCAGAAAACAACTGGATGAAGTAAGATTAGGAAGAAGGAAGATAAGAACTCTTAGCAAAAATATCTGTTTTTTTTTTTCAGTGAAATATAAAGCAAGGTTCTCTGCTAAGAGCGTGGGGAGGCTATGGGTGTTTGAAAATTTTGGAAAAGGCTCTGTGGTGAATTGATTGATGAGTCAATCAGGGAAATGCAAAAGTCCTACCTTGTAGTAGTGAGGACTTGGGGAGATGATGTTCCATATTTCAGTCTGTCATGGGTCTGTCCTTTTCTACAGCTTGTTCAAAGGGATTGAAGACAGTGACTGGTGGGAGTGACCCAGAGCTGAGACTCAGCATACATATAGAAAGATAGAAACTGAATCTCTGATTCCTTGATACAGGGAACTCTCTGGTTGAAGAAAATTCCCCTAGTAAGGCAAGTCACTTTCTCTGTAGCATATAGTCTTAGAAAACTTCCTGGATAAATTACCTTGTCCTGTGTCAGAAGTAGCATGTCCTGACTTTGAGGTCAGTTCTCTTTAGACTTATAGTTTGTTCAACCCATGAAGTATTAGTAGCATCAATAAATTAGTTAAATCTGCCTTTCTGGAACTTGGTTAAGAGAGAGAAAAAAGAACTTCATTCTACTTCCACAAGTAGTTTCCTTACCTAAAAATAATTAGTACTTTTCTGACTATGGGTCCCACCTGTCAATATGAGTAGGGTGAAAAGCCCCTGTCTTAGCAGTAGCAACAGTTGGCATTTATAGAGTATTATCTATGTGGCAAATGCTGTCCTAATAAGTAATTTACAGGTATTATCTCATTGGAGCCTTGCAACAACCATGGGATAAAGGTACTATTATTATCGCCATTTTGCAGATGAGGAAACTGAGGCAAATAGTGCTTAAGTGACTCGCCCGTTGTTTGCTGTTGGAGGTGGTAAGGATGTAGTGGAAGGGATGAATATGGCTATGGCTTGGATAAGAATGACACTGAACTCCATTTTCATTCTAGGATTCTCCCCCCCTCCCCGAAATCTTTCAAAATAAAATTGATAAATAATGCTGAGGCAAGCTGTTTTCTTTTTTTCAATTAAAAAATCTAATTAACAAAAATGTATTTTCCTTTCTATACCTTTCCATCCTCTACTGAAAAACAAAATCCTTGTAGCAAGTATGCATAGTCAAGCAAACAAATTCCTGTGTGGGCCATACCCATACCATATATGTTCTAATCTGCACCCCAAGTCTGTCTTTTCTCTATTGGGGGGTAGGGAGCCAATTTTTGTCAGTCTTCTGCAAATGAAATTCATTACTGAGTTGACCAGAATTCTTAAGTCTTCCATAATTGTTTGTGTTTAGAAAGTTGTATAAATTGTTCTCCTAATTCTCACTTTATGCTGTTCCCATTTATCATTTCTTATCATAAAACAGTATTTTATTCCATTCACACACCACACACACACACACACACACACACACACACACACATATATATATATATACCATATTTTTTCCTTTTTTCCATGAATTTAGTGAACACTAGAAAAGGTGAATTTTTTAAATACAAAGTAGAAAACCACATACTATGGATTTCTTATATAGAGCTTGTATTGTTTCTAGACACATAAGTTCAATATGCTACTCTGAAAGCTTTTGAGTCTTCCTCTTAACTGCCTTCTATTCTTACCATGCATTAAAAAATAAGTCAATGACCCTTTTTTCTTTTATTCTTTTCTGACAATAATTTTTTTATTAAAATTTTTCTTTTAGAAATGTATTGCTCCTATTATACCTCCCTTCCTTTTGAGAAAATAAAAACAAAACTAAACAAAACAGTCCAACTCTGAAAAGTAAAGCCTTCAATACATACATGATGCAACTTCTGGCATCATAGATTTCTACATTGGTTATGTCCAAAAATGAGTATTTCCCATTGCCCTTTGGGTTAAATCACCCTTTGATGGGAGATGAGTGAATATTTTACCTTCATTACTTTGGATAACAATGGGTATCATTGTGTTGATCTGAGTTCTAAAGTCTTTCAAAGTTATTCATCTCTATTGTTATCCTGTAGAAATGGTTTGCCTAGTTCTCATTTTGCTCAGCATTAGTTTATTGATATCTTTTAAGTTCCCTCTGAAACTAGTCCATTTTGCCATTTCTTAATAGCACAATAATATTCCATTAACATCATATAGAACAGTTAGTCATTCCCTACTATATGGGCACACTCATAGTCTGCAGTGGAGAATGAAAACTGCCCATGTGAGTTGGTGGTACAGATGCTAGAGAAAAGCAGACATTTATATAGAAAAAGGAATTGAGAGCCCCAGTGTTTCACAGGAGATAATAGTCAAGACAGCTCTGATAAATCCATTGTGTTGTCTTTTCACTATTGATAAGAACTCCTCCCAATTAAAGTAGGCTCTTTCACTTTTTTTCAAATACCTTTATCCTTAGACTACTCTTTCTTAACTGAACATTTCCAATTATTTTTCCAGGGAGATCCAGTGCCTGGCACATAAAAACTGCTAAATTAATGCTTTCTCTAAACAGTTGACATAGTCATCTTCTCAGCAAGGAGAACAGATGCCAGGGGATGTTTCAATGGGAAGCAGTCATATTTATCACAGGAGCATTATTTAGAGGGGCTATCTGAAGTGTCTGTTGCTTGCCTGCCTAGCTGCCTATCTGATCTCATCTTTTTTTTTTTTTTTTTTAGGTTTTTGCAAGGCAATGGGTTTAAGTGGCTTGCCCAAGGCCACACAGCTAGGTAATTATTAAGTGTCTGAGACTGGATTTGAACCCAGGTACTCCTGACTCCAGGTCCAGTGCTCTATCCACTGCTCCACCTAGCTGCCCCTGATCTCATCTTACAAAAGAAGAAAAAGCCACAGAAATATCAAGAGGCAGGGCTGGCATTTGAAAACAGGTCCTTTGACTACAAATACAATCCTCTTTTACTCCCCTGTCCCACCTCACTTCAGTTGTTTGAATAGAGGTAGATGTAGGTGTTCATTTTTTTAAATTAGTAAATTTGCAAAACACTTTACAAATATCATCATATTTTACCTCCTTATGATGTCAGGAGTTGGTGCTATCATTATTATTAGTTTTTCTTTTTTTTTTTGGTGCTATTATTGTTATCATTTTAAGGATGAGGAATGTGAAGCAGATAGAGGTAAGCTAGTTGATAAATGTTTATTGATACATTGATGTGCAGGTACTGGACTGAGCCCTGAGGATACAAAGAAAGGCAGAATGTAGCCCCTGTCCTTGAGGAGCCCATAGCCAGTCTTTGGGGGGGGAACATACAAGATGGAAGCAGTTCTGTGATGGAATGGATGGGAGATGATCACCAAGAGGAAGGGGCTGGAATCAAGACAGATTCTATAGAAGATGAAATTATCATGAAGAATTGAAGAAGCCAGAGAAAATAGGAGGGGAAGTTGGGGGGAGCAGTCAGTGACTATGCTGAATCAGGAGATGGGAAGGTCTTGTTCAAAGAAGAGGAAGAAGACCAGTGACATTAGATCCAAGAGTGTGTGAGGGACAGTGTAAGGAAACCTGAAAGGTCAGGGGTGAGGGAGGGGAGCCTAAGTTATGAAGGGTTTTGATCATCAAACAGAGGATTTCCTGTTTGATCCTGGAGGTGATGGGAATTGGTTGAGTGGGGGAGGGGAGATATGTGATAACTTCAGATTTGCACTAGCAGCTTCACTTTGGTGACTGAGAGGCTGAAGATGGACTGGACCAGGGAGACTTGTGGCAGGCAGACACTAGCAGGCTTTATTGTAGTCTAGGCAGTAGGAGATGAGGTTTCAGAGGAGAGAAGAGGGTGTATTTGAAAAATGTTATAAAGGTGAATTTGGCAGTCCTCTGCAAAAAGATTGACTGTAGAGAGTGAGCAATAATGAGGAGCCAAGGACAACATCTAGGTTGGGACCTGGGACCTGGGAAAATGACCTTGTCATAGGTTGTCATAGGGAAAAGATCAATTTTGGACATATACAGTAGATGATGGGATATCAAGTTCTAGGAGTCTAATATTCAATAGAGATATGAGTCTGAAGGTTAATAGGCTGTTTTTGGGTCAGATAAGTATATGTGAAAATCATCATCACTGTAATTTAATCCATGGGAGCAGATGAGATAGCCAAGAGAAATACAGTAGTATAGATAGATATAAATAGGAGGAAAAAAAAATTGAGTCCAGGACAGGACTCTGTAGGAAACAATATGGAATGGGGACACCCACACTTAGCAGACATGAACTAAGTGAAGATTCAGCTAAGAAGACTGAGAAAGGGTGCTCAAAAAGGTGGGGGAAGAATCATATAGCGTACCCAAAACCTAGAGGGAAGAGAGGATCAAGAAGTGGAAAATGAACAGTGACATAGACTGCCAGAAGGCCAAGAGAGATGAGGATTGAGAATTAGATTTGTAGATTAAATGACCACTGGTAACTTTGGAAAAAGCAGTTTCAACTAAAGGATGAGATTGAAAACCAGATTATAGAAAGTAAATGAGAGAGTAAGAGGAGAATGGAGACTTGAGTTGTAAAATAGCTTTTCAAAAGGAGTTTAGCCCCCAAAGAAGGGGAGAGATGGCATGTGGATGAAAGGATAAAGTAAGGATGGAAGACACACAGGTATGAATGAGGGTAGTAGGGAAGCAGCTAGTGGATAGGAAGAGACTGAAGATGAGAGAAAGAGTGAAAATGAAGGAGGGGGACATTTGCTGGAGGAGATAAGATGGGATGGAATCCCTCGTGCACACATGCAGAGTTCAGGTCACTTGCCTGTGGTCACACAGCTAGAAAGTATAGAAAGCAAGGACTTGAACTCATGCCTTCCTGACTCCAGGGTCCACACTTTCCACTGGGAAATGCTTAGATAGAGAATATGAAGATATTAAAAGAATTAACTCCAAGGGCACAGTAGGCATTTCCAAAAGTTGTGATTGTCTTACCTTTTCTCTTTCCACCCTGATATGGTCTATTTTCTATACATTATTGGGAGCTAGTTCTATAGTGCTTTTTTTACAAAAATATTTACTTGAAATCTATAAAAAGAAATGTCTAGCAGGATTCAAGTAATCAAGCCTTTTGAATTTTTTTTTGTCATCCAAATTTTTTTTAGTTTGCCATTTCTTGGCAAAAAAGCATAAAGTTCTTTAGCTTGAACCTTCCCTTTGTTTAGTGATGATTTGATGAATTTATGCAAATATTTTTATTCCTAAGTGCATTTTTTTGTTATTGATCATCATAGTTTGGATAAATTTATTGTAATTTTCTTTAAAATCTACATAATAGATATCTCAAAAATCTTTAGTCTAAGCATCCTGCTATTTTCTTGGCTATAATGGTCAAAAATAACATAATAGGTAATACCCTTTCATAATTATTTAATACTCTTTTCTCTAAAATTAATAGAATTGAATTTAGTTGGAAAATAGAGAATTTCATTTTTATCATATCTAAAATTAAACTGATTTTGTCTTTGAAGAAATATTGAATTTTTGTTTGAAAGAAGTCACAAATCAATGCAATAATGCTCTAGCTAGGATATTAGACAAACATTGTACTTGTATAGTGTCTACAGGAGCTCACTTTTAGGAACAATTAGTAGAGTCAGCAGAACAGAATCAGGCTTTATGTCTGCTCTTTCTCTTCACATTTTGGAAATTCCTGGATGTAGTATTAGGACAGCAAACCTGCTAAAGTATTTTTATTATAAACTTTAAAGTATTTTTATTATAAACATTTCATAGATGAAAACACTGAAAAAAAAAGCATATGTCTTATTTGTTTCAGAATCACTGATAAGCCCTAAGTCTAAGTCTTTAGATTCTTGCTTCAAAGTTTGATCTCCTTAATTGTTTCCTAGTTTTTTTCTTTTGGATTCAAAATTATTTCATGTCAAATTATCATTTTTATTTTAAATGCATCTTCAAATATAAGCATAAAATTGGACCTTTATTATTGGGAATGGTACTTGAATATTTTAAGTTATTATTTATTTTTTAAGTGTGTATCTTTAGGACAAACCTTTGGCTATTTTTTTGGATGTAATGGCCAACAATATAATAGGCAATATCCTTAGCATTTCATAATCATTTAATATTTTTTTCTACAAATTAATAGGATTGAAAGAATTTAATTGGAAAATGGAAAATTTTATTTTTACTGTGTCTAAAATAAACATATTTTTGTCTTGTGAATTCTGTTTGAAAGAAGCCACAAATTAATGCAGTAATGCTCTAGGATGTTAGGCAAATGTAGATGTATGGTGCCTACAGGAGCTTACTTGGTCATCTGCATGTTGGCAGAATCCTGATTTGTTAGCCCAGCTAAAAGGATTATAGCAAAAGTAGAGTCAGCAGAACAGGGCCAGGCTTCATCTCTGCTCTTTCTCCCCACATTTTTCATTCATCTGTTTTTATTGCTGCCATGTGATGGCTAATGTGAAGTGCTATCTACAGGCTCTGTACTCTTCTTTGAAAGCCCTATTGTGAGATTTTTGCTAGGCTCCTGTTTGTGCTCTTCGTACAAATGAATGTGCTTCCCTTCAAAGAATTATGGGGAAAGCATTCGTTTTAAGGCATTTAAAATATAAACCTAATTCTGCAGTGGAAAACAACTCGGCTTTATTGCTTTGTAGAGTTTTATTTTACTCCTATATATTATAAAAAGCATTAGAGTCCTAAGACATTTTATATGGGTTTTTATAGCCTAAGAAAAGTTTCAGATTTTCAAATTTTCAAATAAAAGAATCTACTTTATAATTCTGAAGTTATATAATTTTGATTAATATTTTCAAAATATAAAGCATGTGACTAAATATAGGATATCCCAAAAGTTTTAGTGCAGTTTAAAGCAAGAAGCATGAGGACTTTTCTGACATGCTGAATATTTTCATTCCTCATTACTTTCATGATAAACTTTGTAGTTTTTATATAGCACCTTTCTTTCAAAAACTTCCAAGTGCTTTTACATAGATTTATCAAGTTCTCACATGTGGTGTGTGTGTGTGTGTGTGTGTGTGTGTTTGAAGTTTGTAAATTGTTGACCATAAATCTGTCTCTAAGCTCTTTTGTTTCTGCTAAAAGTCTGTCAGAGCCTCTTTGAGATTTTCTTTTTCCTCCAGTTTCCCAACTTTTTTCTCTTTTCCAGAAAAAGTCCTGCTCAAACAGATATCACTCCCATATTTATATCTTATATCACAATTGGCCATAATACTCTGTAACATCTTCATAATATTGGGAGAAGATAAAGAACCCCAACTCTTCCTATGGGGAGCTTTCAGGAGGAAATGGGTGAAAATGGCACAAGATGGACACAGTTATGGATGGTGCATCCTTCTGAAATTCTGGGTGGGAATTCCCAAATCAATGTGAATACCTTTTTATGGAAGATGTCTCAGAATCTCTGTTAGAAGGAGCCTTGCCGGCCATCTAGTCCAATCCATCCCTGTACAAGAATCTACTCTACAAACACTAGACAAGTGATCATTTGACCTTTGCTTGAAGGTCTCCAGTGACCTCCTGATGCAACCCGGTCCAATTTGAAGAACCTACAATCATCTTTCTTTATATCAGGCCTGAATTTACCTCTTTGAAATTTCAATCTGCTTCCCCTAGGTCTTCCCTCAATATCTAAACAGGGCAAGTCTATTTTTTCTTTCTCTAAATGACAGCTCCAGGTGCTGTAAAACACCAGTAACTGGAAGAGGCTGGATTTTTATAACCACTCAAGACTTGGGATTTACATTATGACTTTGAAATTTATAAGTTGGGCTACTTTCATCAAAGCATCAATCCTCTCTGAATCTCAGTTTCTTCATCTGTAGAGTGGGCATAATTAAATTTTCCTTCTTTATCTTATGGAATGGTCATGAAGAACACGATCTATAATTTTTTTTTATTTAAGGCAATGGGGTTAAGTGACTTGCCCAAGGTCACACAGCTAGGCATTAAGTGTCTGAGATGTGATTTGAACTCAGGTCCTCCTGACTCCAGCGCTGGTGCTCTATCCACTGCACCATTTAGCTGCTCCTTATAAATGTTTTAATGTGCTTTATAAACATGAGCTATCTTTTAAGTCTGCCTCCAGTGCATGCTGGGATTATTGTTATTTGAGGGAAACTGTAAATTATAATTTTTTTTATGGATCTATAGCAATGGTGAGAGTTTTTATCCTGTGACTGCCCTATCCTGATCAAATTGTAGGTCCAGATTACCTTGGACTAGCTCTTCTTAATTCTTTAGATAGCAGGAATTAGAATAAAGTGATGTGATGGGAAAATGTAAATTTAAATTAGTTTTGGAGTAGTCCTTGTCTCTCTTTGAAAAGAATACTGAGGAAAAGAAACCTGATTAATAATCCCAGCTATATTGCTAATTAGCTACATAATAGAACTGGATAAATTACCTAATTTCTCTTTTTACCTTAATCTACAAAATGAGAATAAGGTACTGTGGGTATTAAGTAAAAATAATTGATATGAAAATATTTTGAAAATTATGAAAATTTCTATAAATGCAAAATATTATTATAAAAATATTCAGAACTTAGTTTTCTGGCAAACATGTTTATGAAACAAAAAGGAAACTATGAATTAGGCAGAAATAAATACTTAGAAAAGTCAGATTGGAAATCATGGAGACCATACTCTAAAGCTCGTGTACTTTTCTTGTAGATTAAACCATCCCATACCTTTATGCTTAATATATTTATTTTATTTTGCATGCAATTTTGACAATCTAACATTCCTTGGTTTTCAAACCAAAGAAATACGAAGCAACAAATTAGATTTATGGAATAGGAATAAATATAAAGTGATTAATTGACAGGAAGAAGTATTACCTGCCAATATGCCAATAAGGGAGATATGCCAATAGAAATACTATAAAAATAGATATAGAACTTTAAAAGTGCAACAATCTGGGGTTGTGTGGTGTAGGGGTAAATATCTATCACTATTGAAAATTTTCTAACAGTACAATGAATGAATGAATGAAGTTGATAATATTGATTCATCAAGAAAAAAGGTTTAAATTATATTACTAAAAAGCAAGAAAATTGAACAGTACATTTTAGAAGAATTCTCATTCAAGATGGTTAAGATGGTTAAAAAAATTGGTTCTTAAAGTTCAATTTATTATATTGTCAGCTGCTGGAGAATTCAGCCCACCTTGTGTCAAACAAGTGAGATACTAATTCTGTTTAGAGAGAACTGAAAAATTGCATGTGTGAAGGTGAGCAGCAAGGAAGCTATTTGATGTCACTCTTTAGCTGACAGCATGAATGCCTGAAGGGCACTTTTTTCTTATCTTATATTTCTTGAGTGTAATTCTTTATTTCCTGTAAAACCCTAGAGACTGTTCATCTTTAAAAAAGGATTAAGAACCTGCAAATATTCCTTAAAATAAAACCACTATGCTGGAAACTATATGATGTAGAATAGGACTGTGTTAGAATTACTTTATTATCTACTGAACTAAAAACATTAACTTGCTTTTGTCCTGTTCTCAGATAGAATGTATCTCATTTTCTTCTTATATTCTTTATCTAATTTCTTATACTGTTGTATAAATAAAAAGAATGAGATAAGAAAAATCGTATTCCATTATCATTTTTATGTTTGAGAGAAAGGATTTTGATTAAAATTAGTACTATTGGGGATTAGTAATAATCAAAATACATCTCCATTTACTCCAGTGGGACAAAAAAAACTAATATTCATTTTTCTTTTTTTTTCTTTTTCCAACTCTATGCAATGATAATTTTCAACAACCAATCTTTTTTGCAAGGTTTTGAGTTTCACATCATTCTGCCTCCCTCCCTTTCACATTCCTCCCCTGACATAGAGCAATCTAACATGGGTCATACATGTATAACTTTGTTAAATATTAATCTATATTAATCATGTTATGAAAGAAGAATCAATTTGAAACTGGAAAAAATCATATATGTAAGACAACTTTTTTTTCAATGTTTTTCAGCATTCATGCACATGCTTATGTATATTTTCCTTCTACTCTCCCTTTCCACCTCCCCTTCCCACAGTGGTGAACAATCAGGTTAATATTGAATATACTCATTTGTGTTTAATGTATTTAAAGATCATTCATTTTTGGTATGAGGAACTAGGCTTAAGGGAACAGAAAGAAAACCATGAGATCAAAAGAAATGCGTAGGAGAAATTTTTAAAAGGTGGATGTAGTGTTCATTCATATTCTGTAGGTATTTTGGTTTGTTTTTTGTTTGTTTTGTTTTTCTTCTTCTGGATGGGGAGATAGCCCATCTCCTAGAGTGTCCTAACTTTCTGAACTGCTGAGAAGAGCTGTATCCATCACAGTTGATCAACTCACAATGTTGCTGTTGTTGTGTACAATGTTCTCTTGGTTCTGCTCCCTTTGCTCAGCATCAGTTCTTGTAATTCGTTTCATGGTAAGACAACTTAAAAAAAATTGAAGATAGTAAGCTTTGGTCTATATTTAAACTCTGTATTTCCTTTTATCTGGATATGGATGGTGTTTTCCTTCACAAGTCTTTTAGAATTGTCCTTGATTATTATACTGCTGAAATGATCAAGTCCATCATGGTTGATCATCAATGTTTTTCTGATTCTGCTCACTTCATTCAATGTCAATTCATGCAAGTCTTTTCAGGCTATTCTGAAGTACTGTTCCCCTCATCATTTCTTATAGAACAATAGTGTTCCATCACATTCATATACCATGATTTGTTCAGCTACTCTCCAATTGATGGGCACTCCCTCAATTTCAAATTCTTTGCCAGTACAAAAGGGCTGAATATTTTTGAACACATGAGTTTTTTAAATCTTTTTTTTTTATCATCTCTGTTCAGGATTACAGACCCAGTAGTGGTATTGCTGAATCAAAGAGTGTGCACATATTTATTGTCCTTTGGGCATAATTCTAAAATGCTCTCCAGAAAGGTTGAATCAGTTCACAACTCCACCACCAATACATCAGTGTCCCAGTTTTCCCATATCCTTTCCAACATTGATCATTTTTTCTTTTTAGTCATATTGACCAATCTGATAGGTGCAAAGCAGTACCTCAGAGACATTTAGAGCATTTTTTCATATGAATGAAAGTGTTAATTTCTTCATCTGAGAATTTCTTTTTCATGTCCTTTGACCATTTGTCCATTGGGGAATGACTTATAAAAAGGCTAATATTTGTGTTTAAATTGATTTAATTGAATTCTTTTATTCTGGAAAATATAATTTAGAATACTCAATAATCAGTCAGATGGATTTGTAATCCCAGGGATGTTGGTTGTTCTCTAGTTCCACAGATTGCAACCCTTCTATGCTTGAATTTATTATATAGATATTGTCATTAAGGTCCCATAAATTCTGCATCAGAGGACCACACAATGTACTGGGTGTCGTCCTTGCTTTCCTTTAATATCATCAAGATACCAATAAGAGTATATAGATTGTTACTCCTCACTATTGCCTTACACCCAATCCCTTCCTTACCATCTTATTTTTTTCTTCATATATTTCTTTGATGACATCATTTAGACATTTATTTTTTTCTAATATATTACACCTTTCTCTTTCCCACCATGTGCATCTTTCATTTGCTATTGAATTTCAACTCTTTGGAGACTCTAGTGTTCCATGACTGATAGTCATATAAAAACACTGAAAGAATGTTCATAGAAAAAAAGATAGTCGTATTTAAAAGAGAAATTTGGGACCTTAAATGAACTTTGCAATTTTCTAAAGGCAAGCCAGTCCACTCTTCTACTGTCTGATTCTGTCTGACTCATTATCATTCTAGGCACAATATTTACAATCTCTTTCAAAGATTATTCATTTGTCTTTTTGTCTGTCTACCTTCCTCATCCATTCATCTATCTGTCTATCCATATCTATCTATCTAGCTTTCTTTCTATCACCTCTCTCTTTATCTTTATATCTACATATACGTGTATAGACACATATATTTTGTATAAATATAATTGTTATATTATTTATAATTATATATTATATTATATATAATTATTATATATATTGTATAAATGTAATTACTTCATCCATCTATATATATATATTTATACACACATAAACACATGTACATACCTGGATATTTACCATATTCTTGGACATACATATTCTGAAACAGCTAGGTGTTTAAATCTGATCTTAGATACTCAGTAGCTGTGTGACCTTGGGCAAATCATTTAATTCTGCTTGCCTTAATCCACTGGAGAAGGAATTAGCAAACCACTCTAGTATTTTTGCCAATAAAACTTCACGGCCAGTGTGGTCCATGGAGTCATGAAGAGTTGGACATGACTGCATAACCAAACAATAATGAATATTTATTGAAGAATCACTACTTAGATATGTATCTATCTAAATATATCTTATCAAATTAGTCAATTGTGTGAAAAAGTTAATCAAATCATTAACTTGCTAGTATAAAGCTAAAACTGTCAGTTGACTATTTATACTTAGTTATTTGGATGTCATGCAGGTAATCCTGTGGTTTTTGTAGACTGTCTAAATGTTTTATTAAAATGATGATCATAATTGACTACACAATGTAGTCCCAATTTATCTATCTGGCTGTAAATCACACCATTCTCCTTCGCATATTATTCCCCATATACTTTATAGTGTTTTGCACATAGTTGACATTTAATAAATGTTTGAATGAATTACTGAATGAATTAATAAATGAGAAAAAATTTCTCATTTAACCAAAATACTCATCTAAAGTACTCATCTTTAGCATTACTTGTTTTGATTTGGCCTTATTTAGAGAAAAACTGAACTTTTTTGTTTTGTTTTTCTTCTGGATGGGGAGATAGCATTGTCCATAGTCCATCTCCTAGAGTTGTCCTAGCTCTCTGAACTGCTAGAGGAGCTGTATCCATCACAGTTGATCAACTCACAATGTTGCTGTATTGGATGTAAGCAATTTTTCCCTTTTGCTTCATTTAAATAGTTAATTTTTTTGAAAGATGAATACCTTAGTATTATGGATTTCTCATGATATTAAAGGATAAAATGTCCTGTGTGAGATGGTCACTTAACTGGTACCTATTTCAGTGGAGGTTTTCTTTAAAATAGTAATATTTTTGCTAAAAAGGAGACTGAAATCTTGACAACTCATTAATGAAATCCAAGCAATAGGTTTTAAGATCTGTTTTCAACTGTAGATAGGTGAAGAACAAAAAGTAAACTTCTTAAGAGTAGGGAGTGTTTCATTTTTTGTCTTCATCTCCTGTGCTTGTTGTTAATAAATGCTTGTTGGTGGACTAAAGACCTTTGATTGTTGTATTAATAAATTGAAGTAGTGTGGTGTAGTGTGGAACCAATGGAGTAAGAATCATAAGTCCTGTGGGACATTGAGCAAGGAATGATCTCTCTGGTCTGTTGTTACCTCATTTGTAAAATTAGGTAGATGGGGTAGGGAATATTTATGATTACTTCCAACTCTAATATTTTGAATCTGTAATATTTTAATTAAAAATAATTGAATCAGAAAAATGCATTATACTGGAGTTCACTTAACTGGAGAATCCTAAAAGGTCATTATATCAAGAGTGATTTTCCTCCTAGGACTTCCAATGAGAAAAGGTCATTATATCAAGAGTGACATTTCCTCCTAGGACTACCAGAGAGGATGGGAGGTTGGGCCGTTGATGTTTATAAACACACATATTTTGTCACTTTGACTCATGAAAGTGGGATAGGTCATTTGATTTTTCTATTGACAAATGTTGATGATGACAGGTCAGTTCTTCAGTCGTCTGACACAGAACACTATAATATGGACTTAGCTTTTATTACTTTCAGTTGATCAAAGTTACCATTGCCAGTTAAGGGCTCCTGATCTGTTTCTAGACACTGTTTCTAGTCACCATTATAATCCTTTTAAATCCCTGTTTAACAGTTGCAAAAGTGGTAAGGATAGAGTGAAGCTTATAAGAATATTTTTTTTTGGCTTGAATGGAAAAAATTGATTCGTTTGACTAAATTTTAAGTTTGAAATATGTTAATGAATATATTCAAGATAGAGAAACTTGGTAGTTAGAAATTCTGTTGCTCTGGTTACAGAAATGGTTTTGCTGTGAATCATCATTGCACTTGCTCTTTGCTTTCTCAGTGTTTGCTATTGGGATGAATCTTTTCATATTCTAATCCATGCTCAAAGATGAATGTTTGGGAAGGACTGATTCAGTCACTTCTTTAAGATGACTTAATGTGAGAAAATACTGAAGAAAACATTTTGAATGGAAGTTGTTTATTCTGAGCTCAGGGACTGGAAATTTACCTTGGTAAATTTGAGAGAGAAAATTCTGGATGAACTAAGCATTTAGTTTAGTATTCTTCCCAGAGATCATCAAGGATCTGAGTTCTGGGAGATGGACCAAATTCTAATTCTTTTTTTTTCATCTAGAGAGGTCTTGATATAATCATAGTCTTTGGGAAAATAACAGAACCTTTTTTTTTTTTGCTTTGTGAGGTAGTGGAATTAAGTGATTTGCCCAAGGTCACACAGCTAGTAAACATCAAGTTATCAAGTGTTTCAGGCTGTATTTGAACTCAGGTTCTCCTGATTCCAGGATCTATGTTCTATCCACTGCATCACTTATTTGCCCCAGAGAATGAAGAACCTTTAGAATTGCTCTTATTTAAGAAGTATTATTTTGCTGGGATTTTTTCTATATGTTTAACTACAATAAGAGAGTCTTTAGATCTTTGCCAGTTCTACTTATTTGAATATATATGGGGGAAGTAAGGAAGAATGAAGGAAACCCTATGGAAAGAAGATCTAAATTTTTGAGGGATTGCAAAACCATTTTGGATTCTACCATTACTAAATTGTTGGGGGTTCAGAGTTCTACATTTAGTAGAACTGAATTTATGAGAGAGGCACGCAGTGGTCACATTTTCCTTTCCCCTGGAAGACAGTGCCTGGACAGAGTTAGAAAGGAAGTCATGCCCCAGAAGGCAGGTAAAGTTTTTCTACTGTGAAGGGAAGGGAGAGTGAGTTCCTCAGGTATGTGTAATCAGACCTCCAGGTTCAAGTATTGATTGATAGTTCAACTTTCTCTGGTTGCCCCCTGATCATCATAGTAAAAAACAAACAAAAATCCACAATTTCACTTTCTTTAAAAATAGCACTGGAAGATTCTTTATAGACATATATTTAATAAAAAATTTCTTTTAAAAATCCTTCTATAGCCAGAAAATAGTTTGGGCAGGCCCTTCTCTGGATGTTCTCCCTTCTTATCTTCACCTCCTGGGTACAGAAGTCCCACCTTATGCAATAAGCCTTTGTGGCTTATTCTTCATTAGTGGAGGCACCTTTTTCTCAGATTACTTATGATTTATCCTGTGTATATCTTGTATGTCATAGTTGTTTGCATGTTGCCTTCCCTATTAAAGCGTGATTTCCCTGAAGGCAGGAAATGTTTTTGCCTCTTTTGGGGGTATTTCCAGGACTTAGGATGTTTCCTGGCATACAGTAAATATTTAATAAATGCTTCTTGACTTGAGAATAGGGAGAAGTACTTTGTACTAGAAAAATACTTTCATTAAAACATTTTAGTGACTAAGTAGTGTTGAGATGTATAAAATTTCAGTTGTCTTCAAACTTCATGACCCCATCTGGGAACTTTTTTATCAGCAAAAATATTGCAGTGGTTTGCCATTTCTTTGGTTCATTTCACAATAAGGAAAGTGAGGAAACAGAATTCATTTGGCTAGTATCTGTGGACAGATTTGAATTCATGAAAATGAATATTCCTGATTCCAGGGCTGACATTCCATCTACTGTGCCTTCCAGCCACTCCAAACATAGTAAATTTAATCAAGTACAAGTCTGATTAGTGGAAAGACTCCTGATTCTAATACTGTCTTTACTACTTAGTAAACCCCAAGTTATTAAAATAATATTTTGGTGGTTTGATTAGTATATCACTAAATAGCTAAATAAATTTAGATGGCAATATAATTTTTTATTATATTGGCATGAACCAACCACAAGCAAATAGTACTTCTCAATTTATTTAGATTTGTTTTGCTGTAAAAGGAGTATTTTGTAATTGTGGTTATATAGTTCATGGTTAAATAGTTTGTGTATCTTTTTTTATGTTTTTTTTTCAAGGCAAACAGGGTTAAGTGGCTTGCCCAAGGCCACACAGCTAGGTAATTATTAAGTGTCTGAGACCAGATTTTAACTCAGGTACTCCTGACTCCAGGGCTGATACTCTTCCACTGCACCACCTAGCCACCCCTAGTTTGTGTATGTTAATAGGAGTCTTCCCAAATGGTTTATACTTTTCCTAGATATATTGAATATAATTTCTCCATCTCTTCTTGCTTGCTTTTGTTGGCAATCTCTTTCTTTGCACATATTCTCATATATTTTTGCTCACATATTTTATGCTTTATTTCATATTTGTTTATTTTGCTTTACTATTTAAAACAAGTTTTATTGACTCTAAGTTTCTTTAAGAAGATCAACATAACATCTACAAAAAGCAGTATTTTTATTTCTTCTTTGCCTATTCTAATTCCATTAATTAGCTTTCTTGTCTTATTGCTATAGCTAACTTTTTAGCACTATGCTAAATAATAGTCATGATAATAGGCATTCTTGTTTTATTCCTGTTCTAATTATAAAGACCTTTAGTTTATTTTAATTATATATAATTCTAGCTTTTATTTTAGATAGATGCTATTTATCACATTAAGGAAAATACTTTTTAGTATATTCAGTGGGAATGGAATGTATTTTTGTCAAAGTTTTCAGCATCTGTTGATACAATCATGATATTTGCATTGTTTTTCTTACTAATGTGTTCTTTTAGGTTGACAGTTTTCCTAATTTTGAGCTAACCTTGAATTCTGTCAGGTACATTTTTTTGGGGGTGGGTTGCTATGGTCGCTCTGCTTATAGTTGATCCACAGATATTTGTTGAGTGCCTACTGATGAGGCATTTTGGACTTGTTCCTATTCAAATTCATGAAACTCAGTTCTCATTTTCCCTTGTTCTCTCAGTATTATCTGATGATATTGGTTATCCTCATCTTCTTGTAATTCTGTTCTTCCTTGGCTTTTATGACACTATGCAATCTTGGTTCTCCTTTCCCTTCTCTCCTTTTCTATCCTAGCTCCAACATCTTTCCAATTTTTTAGTCTTATCTAAGTTGGTCCATAGATCTCTACATCCCTTCAGAATATATTGTTTTGCATAATTTGATTCATCTCCAAATGTTATTTATTCCCAAATTTGTGTCAGGCTTGTGTCATCTCTTATCCAAACTCATGTTATCCATTCATTCATTCAATAAACATTAAGTATCTTGCATGTGGCAGACCATAATACAAAGACATAAATGAAATAATCTTTGTACTCAAAGAGCTTGTACTGCAAGAGAATAAAATGTAAACCCAGAAAAATAAATGATATGATGTATATATGTAAATATGTGGACATGTGGATATAAAAACATAATACACACATGCATATATATATATATATGTGTGTGTGTGTGTGTGTGTGTGATTTATTTTTTGTTGGAGAGGAGGGCACTAGTGATTAGGGTGATCAGGATAGAACTAGTATACCAGGTGGTATCTTGTCTGAACCTTCAAGGAAGCTAAGGATTCTTGTCCAGTTCCGTATTTTTACTTACAAGGTACTTTGATCTGAGTGAATGTCACATTATCATGTCAAATTACATATCACAGTTTCTCTAAGCTAGGGGCACTTTATAATGTTGCATCCTTATATCATAGTTATATGTTTTAGGTGCTCATAAACCACCTTTCTGGAACCACCCAGGTTTGCAAAAAATTGGTTTTGTTGTTCATCACCACCCCAATTCCCTAACAATCAGTTTCAAAGTCTTGTTCATTCTGCCTCTGTATCTTGCACATCTGTTCCCCTTTTCTCTATTTACATGGTTACCCACTCTAATTAATACTCTTAATGCCTCTTGCCAGGATTATTATTATATTCTCTTGATTGGTATCCCTACCTGCAATCTCTCTCCTCTAGTCCTTTTCCATAAAGTTGCCACATTGCATTCCTAAAGCACAGGGCTGACCATATGAAGAACTTATAGTGATTCCCTATTTTACTTAGGATACAAATTCATCTGATTGTCACACAGAACCTTTTTACTGTCTGACTCTGATTTACCTTTCCAACACAGGAAAACCTCTTACAAACTCTACAGTTCAAACAAATTAAAGCAATTACATCTTGAGCAAGATATTCTTCCCATTTTTTACTTTGTCCAAGAGATTGCCAACAAAAGCAAGCAAGAAGAGACAGAAAAATTGTATTCAATATATCTAGGAAAAGTATAAACTATTTGGGAAGACTCCTACTAAGATACACAAGGAATGCACTTCTCCCCTCCTTTTCCTCTTGGAACCCCTAGCATCCCTTTAAGATTCAGCTCAAATGCCACCTCTTAAATGAGTTTTTTCTTATCCTTCTAAGTTATTAGACTTCTTCCCACACTTCCTGATATGAATTTGTATTAACTTTGTATTTACTTTGCGTCTCTTTTATCTGTGTTTCTACTGTTTTCCTTCATAGTAAGTAAATTCCTTGAGAGTTGTCTTTCTATCTCCAGAGCCTAGCTTAGCCTTACACAGTGTCTGGCACATGAGTTTTAAACCTCTAAAAGTTCTTTGTAAATATGAATTATTGTTGTTGTGAATCATTTATGTTTCCTAGTGTGATGGCTAGAGAATTATCCTTGACCTGGACTCAAATCTCGTCTTCTGACACATTCAGGCAGTTTGAACCTAGCAAATCACTCATTCTCTCGGTGTTTCAGCAAATAGAAAAAATAAAGTATCCTCTAGGGAACAGAATTTTCCATAGAAAATTGAGTCAAGAAATTTAAGCAAGTCTGATACCATGGAAAACCTGGATTTAATTTCTACCACTGCTTTTAGAACTTATTAATCCATATATCGCCATCATTTAACTTTTATGCCTCAGTTTCCTCATATGTAAGAAAGGTAAAACTTTGTAAGCTATAAAGACACTAATGTCAGCTATTGTTATTTTCTCCATTGTTTTCATATACTTTTGCTAAAGTTTTTTTTTCTTTTTTTTGGTGGTTGTTTTTCTATCGAGAAGTATGCCATTAGTCTGAGTGGTACTGCATCTCAGAGTAATGTTTTATATTTGGGAAGTGTTTTAATGGGCTGAGTGTTAAACCTGCACTGTGGGCCTGGCAACAGAATAATAAATACAATTGTACACCAAAATTTTTTTTTATTATTCAGAATACATCCCACTTGGGCATAAATCACTCATTTATGGTAAAAACAAGTGAGAGAAGCTTCAAACTGCTTTTATAGTTGAGACGAATATCAAAGAAATATGAAGGAAACAAGAAAATTAAAAACACAAAGTAAAATCAGAGTACTGTAATAATGGATTAAACTCAGTCACTCTGTATAAGTAGTAATATATTTCTTATTTTTTCTTTTAAAATGTTTTATCGATTTTTTTTCCCCACTACATTCACTTTCTCTCTTTTCTCACTCTAATGGGGTTGGCTAGAACTGTTCCAGGAAATGCTAATCCTGAAACCTTCTAACTGCAGTTGCTTCCTGAAGGAGAATTGAGTTGCACAAGGTCATACAGTTTTTGCTGCTGAATCTGGGATTTGGAGAAGAACCCAAATGATGAACACACTATTCAGTACACTTTTAAGTCATTATGTGCTTTTGTAACCCTTCGTGAATTTTCTAGTAATGTAACAGTTTTGGACTCTAGGATCTAATTTTTCCTACATTCTCTAAAACATTTTTTCCCAGATTAGAGACAAATTTTGCCTTGCCTGTAATTTGACACTTCCCTCCCTCCCTTTGGCAATATTTAGTAGTGCTATATTTTGCAGAATCTGCTGCCATCAAATCTATCATTTACCTGAACTGAAAATTCCTTAAGTTTATAATATTAGCTTTTGTAGAACATTAATTAGTGTCTCAGTTTGTAAGTACTGCTTGAAATTTCTTAAAATGAGTTTACATAAAATATTTTTTCTTGCTACAAATAAGCCTGGTCAATGAGAATGAGTTCATACAACATCTATATCCAAAACTGTATATCTCTTCCTGCATATTGAGTCTATTATCTTTCTGTTAGGAAGTCAGTCAGTTAATAAGCATTTATTAAGTCCTATGTTCTAGGCACTGTGCTAAGTCTTAGAGATTCAAAAAGGGGCAAAAAATAGTCCTTGCCCTCAAGAACTCACAATCTTGGTTCTTGGAAGATAGGTTTTTTGATGATCAGAATATTTATGTCTTTCAAAATGTTTTTTTATCCCATCTATACAATATTGTCTTTGTATAAATTGTTCTCCTAGTATGACTCACTTTTCCATTTCATCAGCTTATATACTACCCAGGAGTTTCTGAAATCTGTTTCCTTATTTCTTATGGTACAATTATATTCCATTTAGGTTCATATATTACAATTTATTTATTCATAATTTCTTTCATAATTTCTTATGGTACAATTATATTCCATTTGGGCTCATACAATTTATTTATTCATTCCTAACTGATGGGATTAGATTCTACTTAGATTCTACTTCTTTTCTTTTTTTTTCCTCTTCTAACCATCCTTCTTTCTCAGAATCAGGAAATTTGATGTGCTATTATTTCCTCCCCAGTACCTTCCCTACCCATCCCCACTTGTTTCTCTGTTGCACAGATCAATCTCTACAACACATTGCTTGTGCAAGATCAGATTTTGCTTCCTATTGAGTTTTTGAGTGGGGGTGATTAATCTTGCTCAGACTTGCTCTGGGTCACTTGGGCTTCTCAGCTGATCTTCCCAGGGTGAGCCTCTCCCCACCTCTTGGGATCTCTGAGAGTCAGAGCATTGGATCTTCAGGTCTTCCAGGATATCTCAGGACTGAGTGAGAGGCACTTTTGAGTTCCTGGGCTCCTGGGTTGTCTTGCTCTGAGTCCTGCCTTGCACAATTACATAATATAGTTTCCATTGCATTTTTTTTTCATTACTTTTATTTTTGTATTTCAGCATTTTCAGAGTAAGTGTGTGGTTGCTGAGCAGTCTCCATTCAAGGAACCATTTTGGCTAGAATTGGCAAGATAGCACTTTTATTGTGCTATCTTTCTCACATTTCCATCTGTATCTCTTTTGATGGATTCCTATTCTCCTTCAACCCATTAAAATAATATGTTATGTACTATCTTTAAGATTCTTTTCATATGGAGCATGCTGAAAAGTACCTGAAAACATTCTTGCAAAAAAAGGAAATTATATAGCCAAAGGACTTAAGTTTTGCCATTGTTGTAGATGCATATTTTGATACCCTAAAGAAGTAGAAAAATGACTTTATTTTAATAAAATGGCTAACATGTAAATGAAAAAAAAACACAGCTTTAAGATGGATTTCAGCAGTTTTGGATGGAAAATAAGCTTTGGTTTACACATGAAGACATAAATCTCTATGTGAAGCATAATGATACTTCACATGTGTGGAAAGTTTGATATCTTAAAGAGACAGGGAAAGATCTTTTATTTATTAAAAATAAGATAAAATAAAACAACATAAATACAATTTGAAGGGCAAATCAGAGATAAAGGATCATGTTGAAACCTTCAGAGCTATAATCATCTTGGGTATCTTATATCATTGGTATGTAGGACAAAACTAAAAAAGGAGAGAAATAAAAATATTTTGAGAATCAAGTATGATTAAAACAACTACATCAACTTAATAGAAATTATTTGGAGAGTTGTGATTTATAAGTGAAGCATAAATAATTGAGATTCATTAGACTCTTATGTAAGTCACTGAAGACATAGGTACTGAGCACAGATGCTGACAGAAGAACCTGATGTAGGAACCCTTGAAGAAAAATTTCAAACACAGAGGGAGATTGAAAAGCTGCTCTTTCAGAACTATTGAATTTTATCAGTGACCTTCAACAGAGTGACTAGTGATTAGTGGAAGAGAGAATCGACCTTATTGACCCAAGTGCTACTGCCCCTCATTAAGCCTAGACTTGAAGAGGTTTGGTTTCTAATAAAAGCCTGTTGCTTTTCCTCCTCTGTACTGAGAAGGAAAAATGAATAGTGCTAGACATCTGCTTTGGTATTTGTATCCTGGTGAACTGGTTCGACTCTTTTTTTTTTTTTTTTTTTTTTTGGTTTAAAGGGTCAACTTGGCCTGTCTTACTGTGAACCCTGAGGTCCATTCTAATTGAACATTGTAGCCTCCAGAGAAGAGAAGAGGATATGCCCAATTGAAGAGTACTGGCAGTCAAGCCCTGTGAAGAGAGAAATAGTTTTTTCTTAATGGGCTTAGAGTTCCATGACACCAAAGCTAGAGCTGGTTACCCTAAGTTTTCCTTCCTTTTGTGATTTCCCTGACAGATTCCTCTAAGTAATGCCATGGATATTTAGTGCATTAATGAGACACTGTGATTCAGTTTTATATTTATATTTTGATGGATTTTTTTATGCATTGACTTAACTAAAGTGAGTTACTGGCTGTATAGATAGAAAATGCATCAGATGGGTGCTCAAGATCTAGAATGGAAAATGGGAATATGGATTTCTCTGCAATGAGATTACCCTTAGCACTCTGAAAGAGTTTGATTGAAAAGGTGTGATTTTTTTTTATGTTTCCCTGGAAACCTAGACTGGCCAGGGTTAAAGTGTGTGAAAGTCAATATGTTCTAGGTATGGGATTTCTCTACCCCAATGTAATATGTGTAAAGTTGGTTTTGTGAGAAGATTATAGGATAATAGATTCAAAACTGAAAGGGATCTTAGAAGTCTACTAGTCCTAAATCTTAATCATATGTGTATATTGTATATGAGGAAACTAAAGGTTAAATGATTAGTTGCTCAAGGTCAGCCAAGTAGGGTTTGGGTATGTCATAAAGGTTCTGTCTTTGGAACTTTTTTCCCTGACATGCTCTCTTGGCAGTTTCACCTATTTCTGTGATTGAAATTATAACCACTATTTGAATAACTTCCAACATATATTTCTAGCCACAATTTTTGAAGGAGTTTCAGCTTAATATTTCCAACTACCCAATGAAATCTCAACTGGGATATCCTTGCTAGTTCATCGTATTTGTGCATATATAATTTGAATTCATCAGAGTCCCTTATGGTCACCCATATTTGGAAAGCATCTTTAATTCTTCCTCTTTTTTAAATATTCCATCAGTTACAAAATCTACCACGTCTATCTCCATTCATCTCCCATTTTTATTTCATTTTCATCTTTATTCCTTTCTCATCTGGTCCATTGAAACAACCTTCTAACTATGCCCCCCCAGCCTCTCCCTTCTCCAATCTACCTTTTGCCCACCAAATACCATTGCCCACCAAGATTTCTGAAACACCACTGATAATATTACTTTCTCACTTAAAAAAAACTCCAATGGTCTCTCTGTTGCCCACCAAAAAAAATTCCTTATTGTGGTATTTAAAATTTCCCATAATCTGACTCTATAATACTTTTTCAGACTTTACAACATATATATTTTCACATATTTTACATTCCAGATGAAAATAGACCTGATTTTCAAAGTATAATAGAAAAAGTCTGGTCTTAGAGTCAAAGGACTTGTGTACGAATCCTTATTTTGTTATTTACTATGTCACTTCATTCTCTAGGCCTAGATAATCTTTGAGGCTCCATACAGCTCTAAATCTCTAATTATATCTCTCATTTTCAGTCTACCTTCTCTATTTTCTATGACTTATACCATCTCTCCATTCCTGGAATGAGCTACTCCTCACCTCACTTCCACCTCCACTGGTTGAAATTCATTCTATTTCCTTCAAGGCCAAACACAGAATTAGAATCTCCTAATTGTAAGAGTTCTAAGTCCCAGCTCTTACCTGAATCATAAATTTCCTCTAGAACATTCCACACAAGTCATCCTCCAATCTTCAATTGAAAACTTCTCTTCTTATGTACTTTGTACTCTTATAATTATGAACCAAAACCTAATTTTTTTTAATCTCATGTTCTGTCTTTTCATGTGAACATATGGATATATCACAGTCTTTCAGGTGCTACCTAATCCATGTACATGTTCCCTTTTTCAGCTAAAAGTGATCTCTGTCTCCTCAGATTACTTAGAGTACTTTGCCTGGATTTCTCTTTGGTATCTTGTTCCCTATTTTAGAGCTTTTTGTGTATACATATACTTCTCACTAAATTGTATTTTCTATCAAAATAAACAAATTTTCAGTTTTTTACAGTTTATTGTCTTAGTATCTTGAATATAGAAGTCACTTCTGTGTTTAATTAAAGTGTTTAATAAGTATTGTTAAATTGATGAGCATTAATGTGAAAGATAAATGGAAGTACTTTGCTCAAACTGGATCAAAGAGATGAGAGCAACAAATTACATAATTTTATCACCTAATCTTTTGATTATTTCATCAGGAAGAAAGAAAAATATAACACCCCCTTTCTCAAAATATTCTACTTTATTAGCATTACTTGAAAGAAAAGATTCAATTGATCATAATTCAATTATTTCTTAATCATTATTTTTGTTTGTTAATAAAACTCTGAAGCAACAAATTGTATTTATTACTCTATAGGGATATGAATTCAAATGGATAACCACATCAAGATGACAAAGATCATTATAGATCCAGTTTGTTTTAAACCTATCTACTCAAGAAGAGAAGAATAGATGTTTACTATGATTTTAAATTAAACATCTGCAGAAACACCTCTAATTTTAATTTCCCCCCAACTTTCTGAAGAGTCAGTAGTTACCAAAATTTTTGTTTCAAATGGATATTCTAATAATTCAGAGGGAAAGTTAAGAAATAAGAAATGACATTACTTTGATGGTCAGGATGAATTTTACTTAAGTTTGCTTAGTTCAAGTCCTGACACTAATGAACATCTTTTTACTAGAGTATTTTGCATGCATGAGGAAAGTGTTATTTTTGAGACCCTTAAAAGCAATGGTGAAAGAAACTGGAATTTTTAGAAGAGTTTCTTATATTTTAATGGAAGCATTTATGAGAACCTAATGACTTTCTTATCCAGGCTCTTCTTGAATTTTTTTTATGATACAAATTAATACAATTAAAAAAAAACAACTTTCAAGTAGAAAAACCCCTGATTTGGGAAAGAATTGTTCTTTATTTCATTGTAAATATTTGGGCACTTCAACTAAAGAAGCAATTTCGTAAACAGTTACCCAGTGTATCATTTACTGCCATTTATAGGGCAAGTAAACCAGCCTACTTGAAGTAGCAGAGTACCTTAGAGGCAAAGGGGATGGTATGGGGGTCAGCATGAGCCAGGCAAGCCAAACCACTACTACCTCCTTACTAACTTACTTCCCTCAGATCCTGATTGACATGACCTAGGACCCTGAACTCAAGAGCAGAGTTCCCAAACTACCATAACTGTTACCATTCTAGTTCCCATCTCCTTAACCAACATTTGAGGAAATATCATTATGAAGGCAAAACCAACCTCTCTCATCACCACTACCAACAACTGCTGACCAATTGTCACTCTTGGGCAGGCGCCACAATCCTGGGAATGAGAACATCTCCCCATATCAACAATTCTGTTTCCAGTTCACCCCTCACAGCCACCATCTGGGGAACTCGCTTCTCTGGAGAAGGTGCCAGCCATTCCCAACAACATTAGCAAGGCACACCAAAGGAGAGACAGGAGATAGCTCAATTACCACTACCACTTTGACTATCATCTTCCTTTGATGAACATAGCTTAAAATCTATAATCTGACCCCATGAGTCTTTGGAATAGCACTGCTTCCAGTCTAGTGTCAAATGGCTCAGTGGAGAAGCTAATATGATTTTGTCTGTGGAATGACATTATAATCATATGCCATTGCAACCTAAGGACCACGGGATCTTTCCATCTGACTTGTAGAGGAGACTTCCACATTGTTGTCTGTCCTCTTCTGCCATCAATGTGAGCCCTTGAAAGCAAGCTATCTCCCCTTTCTCTTTGTTTCTTCATAATTTAGCACAGTATTTTGTACACATTAATTGTTTCATTCATTCTATACACAATTTTGTCTTTTACCCTGTGTGTGTGTCTTATATACACCAAGAAGCATAATACAAAATTGTAGTGATAAATGCCAAATAGAGACCTAAAAGAGGGAAAGAATATTGCTGTCTCAGGGATGATGGAAGGTTTCACAGAGGAAATGGCATCTGTAAAAGACCTGGAAGGATAGGTTATATTTCAACTGTTAGAGTTGGAAGAGAAGGTCATTCCAAGAATAAAAGATAGTAGGAATTAAGATTTAGAGTGGAAAGGGCAGAACTTATACAGGGGATGACAAGAAGTTCTTTATGGCTAGAGCATACTGTGTGAAGTTGAGCTATAGCATGAGATAAAGCAGGAAAAAATACCAACCAGATGGTGGAGACTTTTGAATTCCAGGGTAAGGAGTTTATATTCTATTTGGTGAGTGATGAGGAGCTACTGAAAGGTTTTGAGCAGAGCAGTGACTTGGCTAGTTTTATATTTTAAGAAAATGAATCTAGAAGCAATAAAAATATAGAGTAGTTATAGGAAGATCAGTTAGGAAATAATAGTACTAGACTGAATGATTGGCAAGGGGTCCTATCCTTGAGCATCAATAGAGCAATTAAAGATTATTTAAGAAAGTAGAGAGGTATAAATGAGAAGACAATGACAAATTGAATGTGGGATATAAAGAAAGCATCAGATATAGTCAAAGTTTTAGATAGGAGAGTTGGTTCTTGACTTTGTTATCAAAAAACGAGTAAAACTATATCAATATGCTAGAGACAAGTTGCAATGTGTCCTACTGTGATTGATCAGACCAAGACAAGCTCAGAACGCTCTACCACAGGTCGGACACAGATGATCCATGTGAACACCTGGGGTGGGTTCTCTAAACTTGCACATCTTACTTTTCCTTTGAGTTACTTCAATTCTGCCTTGTTCATAGAGCACAGAATCCTCTCTAAGGAGGGCACACCAGGCTGGGTGGTCCTATGTCAGTGTCTCCCATGCTGCATGATCAATTCCAAAGCTCTTAGGAGAGACCTTGAGCATGGCCTTGTATCACTTTGTTTTCTGACTCACTGTCAGTGCTTTTCCTGTGTGAGTTCTCCATAAAATAGTCTTTTTTGTCAAGTGTACATTTGGCATTTGAATGTGACCGGCCCATCATAATTGTGCTCTTTGAATGCTTGGCAGTTTAATTCCAGAAAGGACTCCAAATATGAGGTACTGGGTAAATGGTGATTCCATTGACAAAGGAAGCAGTTGGAGAATCATATTTTGGGAAAAATATATTAAGCTCAGTTTTAGACATGTTGGTCTTGAGATATCAGTCATTTGTCTGCATAGAGATGTCCTAAAGACAATTTGGAATATGAGTCTGAGGTACATGATCAAGGGCAGAGTTGAAGATAGAAATTTGGAAGTCACATTTGTGGAGAAGAAAAAAAGACATTGATGTGAAAGGGGAAGTATGTGGATAGAGAATAGAGGATGAAAATCTCAGCATTCAGAGATCAGTAAAAAGGAGACAAAGGCAGCTGAGTTTTGAGGCTACCAGGAGATTCAGGATGTAGGGCATCAGAAGGAAACAATGGGGTCATCAGTGATATTAAAGGATGAAGATAACTTAGAATGTAGAAATATGCACAAAGTATGAATTTGGCTATAAGGAAAGAGCATTTGATCTTGGAGCAAGAAGTTTCAGTGAAGGCAGAGTACAAGGGTATATGCTACTCTTTCTAGGAGTTTGTCAGTGAAAAGGAGGACAGTTGGTCTCTGTTTCCAGTTTCTCCTATTACTAATCTATTCTTCACATAGATGCCAACCTGACCTTCCTGAAACACAATTCTGCTATTATCACATTCTTGCTCAAGAAACTTTAGTGGTTGCCTATTGCCTCTACATAAAATAGAAACACCTCTCATTAGCATTTCATGACCTTCACAGTCTGACTCCAGCCTGTGTTCCTAGGCTAATTCCATCTTACTTTCTCTCATGCATGATGTATGAGAGTCAAACTGATATATTGGCTGCTTTTTGACATTGTATTCCATCTTCTGCTTCTCATTCTTTTTTTTTCCAAGGCAAATGGGGTTAAGTGGCTTGCCCAAGGCCACAGGGCTAGGTAATTATTAAGTGTCTGAGGCCGGATTTGAACTCAGGTACTCCTGACTCCAGGGTTGGTGCTCTATACACTGAACCCTCCAGCTGCCCCTGCTTCTCATTCTTAAATAAACTGTCTCATTTCTCAAGGCAGCTGGTATTGCAGAGGATGGAACACTGGGCGGGGTAAGAAAGATTTGAATTAGGGTGGCTAGGTGGCACAGTGGATAAAGCACCAGCCCTGGAGTCAGGAGTACCTGGGTTCAAATCCAATCTCAGACACTTAATAATTACCTAGCCGTGTGGCCTTGGGCAAGCCACTTAACCCCATTGCCTTGCAAAAACCTAAAAAAAAAAAGACTCGAATTCAAAATCAACCTCAGTTATTTACTAGTCATGTGACCCTGGGCAAGTCATAACCTCGGTTTGTTTCAGTTCCCTCAACTATGAAATGGGGATAATAACTTGGATGACTTGCTATTTGAGTTCTTCAGATATTGAGATATTTTATCATTTTCCCTTGTATCAGCAGAATATTGGTGTTTAAAAGATGGATTTTTGCAACAATGATCAGTTTGGTATCAAGGAAAGAATTGTACAATTTCTTTTTTTATTTAAACCCAAGAATTAGCCTTATTTTTCATGGATCCATTTAAGTCTACATTTACCTTTGACACATGAATAGCTAATTCAAAAGTTAAGACATATATATATATATATATATATATATGTACATATATATATATACATATATATACACACACACACACAGTGTAAATAGAATGGTTTCAGCAGCATTTTGGCATATTTCCATTCTCTTCTGAGGCTCTGAGCAATTCACTGCCAACTGGGAAGAAGTCACTTTGGCCCTTGTGGTCTCTGGGAATAACAACATATGATGTTCATCAATGAAAAGAGGGGTTGGATCAGGTTTCCTGGTCCCAAGGGATTTCAGTAATAAAAATTTTAGGGCAAAAATGACATTGTTTCCCCCTTCACTTTCTGCCTGCTGACTTTCCTGTTACTTGTGATTCTAGAGGTTTTCAGAACCAATGAAATATAGATGGTGTGTTTTCATATGACCCAGATACATTATGTCACATATTTTGCTGTCTTAGATGTGCATGGACATTAGCTCCTCTAAAAAGGAGCAATAAGTGCCCATTGTAGTCACTTGTCTAAAAGAAGTGATAAATAGCTAGCTGAATGTTTCCAGTTTTCAGCTAAGTTTTTTGTTAGGTCACAAAAGGTTAAGTTCCCTTCCATATTATTCATTCTCTGATATTTACCTGGTTTCATAACTACTATCTGCCTATCCTTTCCTTGAACCTCTGTCTTGAGGAGTTTCATGTCTTGAGTGTGAGTCTTACCAGAAAGTGTCAGGAAGTTGCTGGAATAGAAGCTTTTCCTCTTTTGCAAAATTCTTCTTCCCACAGATACATGAGGAGGAAGTCCAGGAACTTTTCTGACAGTCTAGGAGAGATGCCTCCCTTGGTCTCATTCTCAGTCTGGACTCTCTCTTTGTCTTTAGGTAGCAGCACATTTGCCTCCAGGTCCTCTTCCTCAATGCTCTCAGCCAGGGCTTGGCATGTAATTCTTCACCTTTTTTCCTAAAAAAAAGACCAATCTGAGCATGTCACAGTTTGTTTTGAATGTTATTCTTCAGTCCTGGATCAATTGCGAAATCGTCCTCCAGAATCTGCAGACTTGTTTCATTTCCTCATCTGTCTCCTACTTTTCCTTTTTGAGGATGATAATTTGAAATTAGACAAAGTCTTTAACATTCACAGACTTAACTCAATTCCCCAGTGCCTTTATTTTGACAGGAACCTGCTCAGTGATGCACTGGAACTGGAACAATTCTGGGTGGACCCTTGCCAAACCCTGCCCATCCTTCTTTCAATATTGATTTCCCTCTCTTTTTTTTTCTTGACAGATGTTTTGGCCTTTGGCTCTTTCTTAATCTGTCTTGGATGTTAGGTGTGAAGATTTTCCTCTTGAATCCCCTGAGAGTCTAGTCCCCAGGATATATAGTAGAGAGACAACCTAGTATGGGGGTGGGGGTAGGTGAAAAACTTCCTCTGGAGCTTGAGGTTCCCTTATAGAAGTACTTGTGACTGTACCCAGAGGTTGAGTGCATAATGTCAAATGCTTCCTGAACCTCTTGGTGACCTTGAAACCCAGGCCAAGAGAAGAGACTAGTAATATTCCAACTGCCCTCAGCCCAGACCAGCTTCTACTCCTCCTCAATATGGTTCACTGTTTTATTGCTGTTGTACCTTAGTCTGCACAAATGATCATTTCATTTAAAAAAATTATTTAAGGCAATGGGGTTAAGTGACTTGCCAAAGGTCACACAACTAGGCAATTATTAAGTGTCTGAGGCTGAATTTGAAGTCAGTCCTGACTTTAGGGCCATTGCACCACCTAGCTTCCCCTATTTTTCCATTTTGATTTCAAGTTATTTTCCATTTGTTATACCTATCTAAGAAATTTATACTGATGAACTGACTCATTGCTGACTCCCCAAGTGCATGTCATAATCCACATCATATGTGCTTGCCTATTATTTTTTTTCCTATGTGAATGTTTAGGAAGATTGATTCTTTTGAGACCGTTGAGTTCATTTGTCAACAATCTCTTATTAAATAATTACTGTGTACCAAGCACTTGGGGTTAAGGATATAAATAAGAAAGAGAAGGGCAATCCCTGCCTTCAAGAAACTTACAGTCTATTGAGAGAAGACAAAACATGAAAAGGGACTGAAAAGTCAGAAAATGTGGGGCCATGATGTTTGTGGAGTTGACACCAAGCAGAGTAGCTCAATGGAATGAAGAATTGTCTTGAAAAATCTGAGCCCTCTCTACAGAGAGGCTTTGGGAAGAGTTTTTGTTCCATCCTTCAGTCATGGGAGAGAGACAACTGAGGATACCGAGGAGGTTTTGAGGATCAGAGCTGAAGCAATCTCCATGATGATGAGATTTCTAGTGATGACCTTATCCTAGGGAAATGTGATGCCAAGAGGGACAGCTAATGGTAAATAATACTAAGAAATAACAACTAACATTTATACAGCTTCTTCAATATGGCAGACTCTTTATAATTGATATCACATCTGATGTTCTCAGCAATCCTGCTCTTATTATATGAAGGAATTGAAGCAAATAGAATTGACTTGCCCAGGGTCACACAGCTAATAAGAGGCTGAACTTGAACTCAGTTTTTATGGATTTTTAGCCAATGTTCTATCCTCTGTACCACTTATCTACCTCAAATGGAGATTTGAATTTGTCTCCTCTGATTCCATCTCCAGTGTAATTAATTGACTACTGGTTTTTGTACTCAAGAGCATGCTCTAGTTTGATCTAGCTGCATCCTCCTGCCAGTCTCTTCTTTGCAAAACAGCATTTATTTATAAGACTGATTACAGGTAGGAGTACAATTAGTCCTCATGAACCTGAAAGGATTAAGTTATTGTACTCAGGAGTCAAACTAGTAACTTTAGCAAAATGCTAGTAACTGAAATTTTAGGAATTCCATGGGAATTAAATGATATTCAACTCAGAAATATTAAACATTAAAGTACCAAATTATTGAAAAGTTTTATTTCCTAGTGAGGAAGGGCAGAAATGAGGAAGTATTGAAAGTTGAAATAGGAATTCTATTCATTAATATGCAGTTCTAACTTCTGACCAAGATTTCAGAGAGAAACTAGGCACTGTCTCCTGGCTTTCACTCAAAACTAATATGAATCATGCCTCTTAACAGAAATTCAGTTGACAAAACCCAGAAAAAGAAGTTAGAAGAACATCTCCCAACAAGGTTTGTCTCAGGGGAGTGTGGGTGAGGCAGGGGCAGAGAGCAGAAAGCCAGAACAGGGGTGGTGGGGTGAAGCCTGAGGACCAACCTAAGGTTGGCCATGGAAGTTTTGGATGTGGGGGAAGCAGTCTGGGGACCTCCAGTGGGGCTGGAGGGGGAGTTCCACCACAGAGAGTGCAGAGTGCAGTTGGACATTGATCCACTCAGCTTAGCTGATCTGGAAGACCAGGGTTAAGGGCTTAATACTTTCAGTGTAGTCCTCTTCCCAGAACAAACACAGTAGCAGGAACCCCTGCCCCAGGCTCAGGCACGGGCAGCAGAGGTCCTTCAGCAGAATAGGGAGATTAACTATCTAGCTGCAGGGCCCAGCCATCATTGTTGAAGGATAACAGTATCCAGCAGCACCCCACCCTTTTCAGGCCTAGGGAGTGGGCCTCAAATCAAGGTCACAGACACCCCAGAGAAAGCAACCAGCACCCTCTATTGGCCAGGCCACTTGGAGTTACTAAACCCAGTGAACAAAGCCTCTAGGAATTTCGACATCAAAGATCTGTGAACCAGCCCTTGCCCCAATACAAGATCTTAGGAAAATGAAGAAAGGCCAGCAAAAAGGGGGGTCATGAAAACTACCTTGAAAGACAAAGATCCTAACTCAGAGATCTAGAAAATCTGAGGAGAATATGAATTAGTCTCCAGCCCAGAAAGATTTCCTAGAAGAAATCAGGAAGTAGTTTAAAAATCAATTGGAAAAATCGGGGAAAGAAATGCAAGAGAAAATTAATACCTTGCAATAAGAAAACAAATCCTTGGAAAATACAGTTGAACAAATGCAAAAGGGAAATAATTCTCTCAAAACCTCAATTGGGCAAATGGAAAATTCCTTCAAAAATAGAACTGACCAATTGGGAAGGGAGTTGCAAAAGGCAAATGAAGAAAAGTCTTCTCTAAAAAAAGAATGGAATCTGTGGAAACTAATGACTTCAGTAGACAAGAATCTATTAAACAATACCAAAAAATCGAAAAAATAGAATAAAATGTAAAATAATGCCAATGTAAAAAACCACTGACCTCAAGAATAGATCCAGAAGAGACAACTTAAGACTCATTGGGCTTCCTGAAAACATTGAAGAGAAAAAAGCCTGGATTCAATATTGCAAGATTTAGTGATGGAAAATTGCCCTGATATCATGGAACCAGTAGGCAAAATAGTTATTGAAAGTATGCATCAATTCCCTCCTGAAAGGGATCCCAAAATGAATGCCAAGTAATTTTGTGGACAAATTCCAGAACTCTCAGATAAAAGAGAAAATCCTGCAAGCAGCCAGAAAGAAACAATTTAGATACCAAGGAGCCACAGTAAGGATTACATGGAACCTAGCTGCATCAACATCAAGGGATTGAAGGGCCTGGAATGTGATATTTTGAAGAACAAGGGAGCTTGTAATAGTCAAGAATCACTATCTGGCAAAATTGAGCCTTTTCTTCCAGGGGAAAAGATGGACATTTAATGAAATAGGAGACTTCCAACTTTTCCTGATGAAAAGACCAGAACCAAATAGAAAATTTGGACGTCAATCAGGAGACTCAAGAGACACAAGAAAAGGTTAAAAAAGATAAAGAAAAAAAACCTGCTATCCAATAAGATGAAACTGGTTATATTCCCACCAGGGAGAAAGATTCTTATAAATCTCAAGAATTGTAACTCTATTAGAGAGAATTTACTTAGCCAGAAGTAATGGACACACATGACTTATCCATGACTCTGATAGAATGATTTAAAAACAATATCTCCTTAAAAAGGGGAGGTAGTAAAGAGATGGGAAGATGGAGGAGATTGAATGGGGGTAAATCAGATTACATAAATAGGTACAAAGGTTCTATTGCAATGGAGGGGAAGAGGGGAGGAAGTGAGAACCACCTGAATCTTACTCTCATCATATTTGGCTTAAAGTTAACATACACATACCCAGTTAAGTTAAGAAACTTACCTTACTTTTCAAGTACTAAAAGTGGAAAGGGGGAGGGGGAGGAAAAGAGGAACCAACAGAAGGAAGGGAAGGAAGAAGGAGCAAAGGGAAAGGGGAAAGAAAAGGGAGGGGGGTTGGATACAAAGGAACAAACACACTGAAGGTGGTGGTATTCAGAAACAAAATAATGGGCAAAATGAATAAAGTGGAAAATAGAGGAAAATACAAACAGAGGGAAGATAGCATGGAGGGCAATAGAGAGTTAGTAATTATAACTTTTAATGTGAATGGGATGAACTCTCCCATAAAATGTAAGTGAATAGCAGAGTGGATTCAAATCCAGAATCCTACAATATGCTGCTTACAAGAAACTCATTTGATGCAGAGAGACACATATGGAGTAAAGGTAAAAGGTTGGAGCAAAATATATTTTGCTTCAGCTGAAGTGAAAACAAGTAGGGATAGCAATCATTATCTCAGACAAAGCAGCTGAAAAAATAGATCTCATTAAAAGAGATAAGGAAGGAAACTATATCCTCCTAAAAGGTACCATAGACAATGAAACAATTTCAATGCTAAATATGTATGCACCAAGTGGTATAGCATCCAAATTTTTAGAGGAGAAGTTGAATGAGTTATAGGAAGAAATGGACAGCAAAACTCTACTGGTAGAGCCTCCTGTTCTCAGATTTAGATAAATTTAACCATAAAACAAACTTGAAGGAAGTTAAGGAAGTAAATAGAATATTAGAAAAACTAGACATGATAGACCCTTTAGAGAAAACTGAATGGGTATAGAAAGGAATATACTTTTTTCTGAAATACATGGCATTTACACAAAAATTGATCTTTTACTAGGGCATAAACACCTTTTGAGCAAATGCAGAAAGGCAGAAATAGTGAATACATCCTTCTCAGGTTATAATGCAATAAAAATCACCTGCAATAATAGGCCACAGAGGGGCAGCTAGGTGGCACAGTAGATAGAGCACCGACCCTGGAGTCAGGAGTACCTGAGTTCAAATCCGACTTCAGCCACTTAATAATTACCTAGCTGTGTGACCTTGGGCAAGCCACTTAACCCCATTTGCCTTGCAAAAACCTAAAAAAAATAGGCCACAGAGAGATAGACCTTAAAATAATTGGAAACTAAATAACCTCATTTTAAAGTGGATCAAACAACAAATTATAGAAAGAATTAGTGATTTCACCCTAGATAATGACAATAATGAGACAACATACCAAAACTTCTGGGATACAGCCAAGGCAGTTATCAGGGGATATATTATATCTTTAAATACTTACACAAATAAATTAGAGAAAGAGGAAATAAATGAATTAAACCGTGCAACTAAAAAAATTAGAGAAAAAGCAAATTAAAAACCATCAATTAAATGCCAAATTAGAAATTCTAAAAATTAAAGGAGAATTTAATAAAATTGGAAGTAAGAAAACTATTAAACTAATAAATAAAGCCAAGAGTTGGTTTTATGAAAAAAATGAATAAAATTGATAAACCTCTGGTTAATTTGTTTTTTTTTAAAAGAAGAAAACCAAATTGCTAGTATCATAAATGAAAAAGGTGAACTCACCACTATTATTGAGGAAGAAATTAAAGTAATGTTTTGGAATTATTTTGCCCAACTGTATGCCAAGAAATTCGATAATCTAAGTGAAATGGATGAGCATTTTCAAAAATATAAGTTGCCCATGTTAAATAAAGAGGAAATTAAATACCTAAATAACCCTATCCCAGAAAAAGAAATTCAACAAGCCATTATTGAATTCCCTAAGAAAAAATCTCCAGGGCCAGATGTATTGGATGGATTTACATAGGAATTCTATCAAACATTTAAGGAACATTTGATTCCAATTCTATATAAATTCTTTGGGAAAATAGGTGAAGATGGAACTCTGCCTAATCTTTCTAATCATAGACCTATCTCCCTAATGAATATAGATCAAAAATCTTAAATTAAATCTTAGCAAAGAAATTACAGCAAGTTATCACTAGGATAATACACTTCCTAGCAGGATTTTTCCCAGGAAGGCAGAGTTGGTTCAGTATTAGGAAAACTGTTAACAAATCTATCTGAAATCATATGAATATATCATTAGAAATAATATAATATAATAATTTTCTCAAATGCAATTTGATAAAATACAGCACCAATTCTTATTAAAAACACTAGAGAATGTAGAAATAAATTGATTTTTCCTTAGAATGATTAGCAGAATCTATCTGAAACCATCAACAAGCATTATATGCAATGGGGATAGGCTAGAGGCATTCCCACTAAGATCAGGGGTGAAACAAGGATGCTCATTATTGCCACTACTATTCAGTATTGTGTTAGAAATGTTAGGTTCAGCAATAAGAGAAGAGAAAGAAATTGAAGGAATTATAATTGGGAAGGAAGAAACAAAACCATCACTCTTTTCAGATGACATGATGGTATACCTAGAAAATCCTAAAAAAATCTAAAAAACTACTAGGAAATAATGAGCAACTTTAGCAAAGTCACAGGATATAAAATGAACCCTCATAAATTCTTAGAATTTCTATATATTACTAGCAAGATATAGCAGCAAGAACTAGAAAGAGAAATCCCATTCAAAGTAACTTCACACAATATAAAATACTACTTGCCAAGGTAGACTCAGAAACTCTATGAAAACAACTAGAAGACACTTCTCACACAAATAAAATCAGATTTAAATAACTGGGAAAATTTCAACTGCTCATGGATAGGCTGAATTAATATAATAAAAATGACAAGTCTACCTAAATTAAATAATTATTTAGTTCCCTACCAATAAAAATTCCAAAAAAATACTTTAATGTGTTGGAAAAAATTGTAAGTAAATTCATGTGAAGAAATAAAATGTCTAGAATTTCCAGGGATTTAATAGAAAAAAAGTGCAAAAGAAAGCAACTTAGCCCTACCAGATCTAAAATTATATTATAAAGCATCAGTCATCAAAATTGCCTGGTATTGGCTAAGAAATAGAGTGGTGGATCTGTGGAATAGACTAGGTACAAAAGAGATAGTAGGAAATGATTATAGTAATCTGCTGTTTGATAAACCCAAAGAGTCCAGGTTCTGGGATAAAAACTCTCTCTTCTATTAAAACTTTTGGGAAAATTAGAAGTGAGTATGGAAGAAACTTAGCTTAGACTAACACCTCACACCCTATACCAAGATAAAATCAAAATAGGTACAGGATTTAGACATAAAAGACAATATTATAAGCAAGCTAGGAGATCAAGAAATAGTTTACCTGTCAGATCTATGGAAAGGGAAGCAGTTTATGACCAAGTAAGAGAATTCATCATTAAAAAACTACATAATTTTGATTCCATTAAATTAAAAAGCTTTTGCACAGACAAAACTACTGTAACCAAAATCAAAAGAAATGTAGTAAATTGGGAAATGATTTTTACAGCTCATATTTCTGACAAAGGACTCATTTCTAAAATATATGGATAACTGAATCAAATTTATAAAAAAACAAGCCATTCCACAATTAATAAATGGTCAAAGGATATGCAGAGGCAATTTATAGTTGAGGAAATCAAAGCTATCCATAGTCATATGGAAAATTGCACTAAATCTTTACTGATTAGAGAAATGCAAATTAAAGCATCTGTGAGGTACCACCTTACACTTCTCAGCCTGGCCACTATATCCTGAAAGGACAATGGTCAAAGCTGGAAGGGATGTGGGAAATCTGGGACACTAATACATTGTTGATGGAGCTGTGAACTCATCCTGCCTTTCTGGAGAGCAATTTGGAGTTACTCCCAAAGATCCAGAAATACCACTATTGGTTCTGTACCCTGAAGAGATTATATAAAAAATGGTAAAAACATCACTTGTACAAAAATATTCATAGCAGCTCTGTTTGTGATGGCAAAGAATTGGAAATTGAGTGAATGTCCATCAATTGAGGAATGACTGAACAAATTGTGGTGTATGTACATTATGGAACACTATTGTTCTATTAGAAATCAGGAAGGATGGGAATTCAGAGAAATCTGGAAGGATTTGCATGCACTGATGCTGAGTGAGATGAACAGAACCAGAAGTGCATTGTCTAGCTCTAACAGGACCATGGGGGGAGATGATCAATTTTAGTGAACTTGCTCATTTCATCAGTGCAATTTTAGGGTATCTGCTTTGGAGAGTGCTATCTGTATCAAAGAAAGAATTGTGGAATTTAAACAAAGACCAAAGACTATTACCTTTAGTTTTTTAAAAAAAAGTTATCTTATCATATATTTTTGCTATCTCTTATATTTTATTTTTTCCTTAATGATATGATTTCTCTCTCAACACATTCTATTTTGATTAATGTATAGCATGGAAATAATGTCAAGACTATCACACTGCTTTCTGTGGGGGATGGTAGAGGAAAGCAAGATTGGGGGGAAAATTGTAAAATTCAAAATAAAATTCAAAAAATTCAATAAAAAATATGTTCTAAAACCCCTTTTACTTTAAGTTGATCTAGTATAATTACCTCTTAGGTGGCACACAATTTAAATATTTAGACTTTGAGTATGTGAAAAAATGTATAAAGAAATTTGTCTATATGTCAGAAAGGAATCTACAGTGTTATCTATAGAAAAACTTAAAAAAATACCTTTTAGTGGAAAGATTCTGGTTTCAGATATCCCATATAATAGAGATTTCATTATGTCAAAAGAACTATGATTTTACTGTTTGCAATCACATTTTCCAAAGAAATAGATAACTACTTCTATATTCTATATTTTAATAGATAAAATTTTGTGAACAAATAATTTCATCTTCTTGTGGCTATAAGTCTAGTTAGGCTGGTCCTTAAAAAAACAAAAACAGAAATTCTGTAAAGCTGTATTTAGAAAGCTTTCCATTTTATTAGGATCAGGCCAGCACTTGTGTTTTCTAGTATATCCTTTAAGAAGCTAGAGCCACTTTAATGCCAGGATAAAGACTTGTAATAATATCTTAATGGAGTTATTAGATGATGGTATGAAATCCTTCATTTTCTAGACAGCTGCATTAAAAAGAAAATCACATTTCACAAATTTTTACAAATTGTTGTTTCTAGTATTTGTAAAATTCATACTATGATTTGGGCACAATTCTGCCTTCGTGAATTATGGAAGCATTATAGTAGTTGGCAAATTTCTGGGACTAAGGCAATGTTCACACAGTCTCACTTCAGCAGTCTTATTGTTTTCATTTCATGGATTCTCTGACCTCCTTGCTATTGGGGGTGGGTGGGAGAAGGGAGTGTTTTGAAATTTTCATTGTAAAATTATCATTGACTGGTTTAAAAATTTGTGTACAGTATTTCTCTAGGGTTTTTCCTAGCATAGTCAACTATGACTATGGAAAGAAAAAAGCAGTGGTATTTAGAGGTATTTTATTGCTATGTTGTCACAAATCCAGAGAGTGCAATTACTCAGTGTTGAGCCATCTCTATTATCATTCATGACTAAGCATTGTAGAGATACAGGCACCTGGAGAATAGTCATGGCTGTTTAAAAGTTTATAGCCCTGGGAAGCAGGACTTTTAGAAAAGGCAATAGCATTAGCATTTCAGTTAGTTTTGGTTGTGCATTTATTTCTAAGTACTAAGGCACCTAGGTCTAAAGTAAACCACTATTTTATATATTCATTAGCATAGATTTCCATACTACATTGGAAACCCTAACTTCAAGTGCTAAAGATGCATAAAATAGGTCTGTAACCTTGAATAATTCACTTTGAAAAACTGGATCTTTTATATGCTTAATAATTTTCAAATACATTCCTTCTTCCATTGTTTTTTTCAGAACCTTAATATTTCATTTCATGTTCTTAACCTTCATTCGATCATTTTTTATTGCATATTTTTGACTCATGTTTTTGTAGCCTAAGCATAGCACTGGCACTCTCTCTCCTTGGGCTAGTGGTGGTCGCTGATACTACCTAAGTCCACTTCAGTGGGTCCTAGTGATTCTCTAGTTCTTCCATTCTTCCTCTGCTAAAGCAGTCTGTTTTTTATTTACTCTGTGGTTCTATGGCTTGTTATACGAAAATGATAACCATTGTTTCAGAATTTCCAGTTAGACTTAACTCTGAGGGGAAAGCATGGTGGGAGAGTTTTGGGGTACAGAGCAAATAGTAAAAATTAAAAGTGATATTTATCATTGGTGTCTACTGGAAGCAAGCTGAACAGAAGGAAGGAACAGATGAGTTTAAGACACACATCACTGAACTGGTACAGATGCATTAAATAGTAATGGCAAGAAATAAGAAATGGTTGGATAGCTCCAGCAGCTTCTTTTTTGCTAACAGCAAAGGAGTGAAAAGTCACTAGAATTGCTCCAAAGATATTAGGGTCATTGATTTTGATCTGAAATGGATTTTAGAGGTTATTGAGTTCTGCAGATGAATAGTTGGAGACCCAGAGAAGGTCCAATCAGAGTCACATGGGTAGAAAGTGGTGCACTGGGGGCAGAATTAGGTCCTCTGCCCCCGGATTCAGTTTCCTCCTTATTGTACCACATTATCTCCCCCTCCTGCCCCACCCCAGACAGTGGAAAGTTCAATAGGAGGTTAACTGGTATTCTGAACCTGATCCTAGCAAGTAGAAATGATGAGAGCTTTTGGTGAAAAGTGATCATTCCATCTTAGAATTTGTGAATGGTTAGAAAAGAGGGGAACATAGTTTATAAAAACCACAGAGGCACAGTGGATAGAAGACTGGACCTAGAGACAGGAAGGCCCAAGTTCAAATCTGGCCTCAGAAACTTATCTTCTGTATAACCCTGAGCAAGTCACTCACATAACCTCAGTTTCTATATCTATAAAATAGGAGCAATAAACCCTACTTCTCAAGGTTATTGAGATAATATTTATAAACTGTTTTGTGAATCTTAATTTTTTAATTTCCTTTTTTTCCCCTCAAGGCAATGGGGTTAAGTGACTTGCCCAAGGCCACACAGCTAGGTAATTTTAAAGTGTGTGAGGTTGGATTTGAACCCAGGTACTCCTGACTCCAAGGCCAGTGCTCTATTCACTGCGCCACCTAACCGCCCCTGTTTTGTGAATCTTAAAGCACTGACTTGGACCTGTGATTTTTTTTCAGGTTTTTTTGCAAGGCAATGGTGTTAAGTAGCTTGCCCAAGGCCACACAGCTGGGTAATTATTAAGTATTTGAGGCTGGATTTGAACTCAGGTTCCTGAAATCAGGGCTGATGCTCTATCCACTTGCCACCTAGCCACCCCTTGGGCCTGTGATTTTAGCAGTTAGGGGATTCCTGCTAAAGAAACTGCACTGTACCTATATAGATCAACAATTGCTTTACATCTGATATTTTAGAGACTTACTTGGGGCAACCTCTAATAAGTTAAAGGGACTTGGTAAGGGGCACAAAGCTAATATATATCAGAGGCATGATTTGAATCCTGGTCTTCCTGACTCTGAAACTAGCATTTTTCCATTATAATATTATACTAAAATTGTATAATTCATGTTATTCAGATAGAAAGGAGAAAGTTGGGGAATGGGATAACATGGCAGTATGAGTAGAAAAGATAGACAGGTGTAGTGGTTAGAATGCTGCCATTTATTAGTGGTTTAACCTTGGAAAATAACTCACTTATGTGTGAGACTAGATTTAATCTCTCTGACCAGGTGGGGTCTAAGAGCTCTGTGGGCTATATTTTCTCCTCAGAATCCTAGGAGTGCCCTTGATGAGCTATGATATGCTTCTCTAAGATGGCTGACTTGAACTTCAGTCTAGTGCATTCTCCCTAATATACTTCACCCATTATAGTCATTATTTCCTTACATCTTTCTTTGACACAGTGATTAGTGCCCCAATGTCTTTTAATCAATAAGATTCAATTTGTTTTTTTAAAGGAATATTTATTGAGATGATAGAGAAAGAACATAAGTGCCAACACACACTCCCCAGACTTGGGGCACACTTTTTTCCAGTTGCCAAAAAATATTCATTCCTACTAATTCCCTTTCCAGTGTGGAATACTTGATGGAAGAGTGGCTCCCTTTTGGCTGGTCAGCTGCTGGCTGACCAAGTTTTTCCTTGATTTTTCAAAGCTCACAGAGTCATAATCATCTCCAAAACTACACCTAAGAGTCAAAATCAACAAACACAAAGAATCAAAATCCAGAAATGTTATGTGTTAACAGTCGTGCCTGGCCCAAGTGGAAAGTGAGCCTCAGGCACTAGTATTGACCCTACCTCTCTCTAGACTTAGGGGTTTATGTCAACCTTTGCCTCACTGACCACCGGGAAAATTAAGTACATGATCGGGCCATCTAGTGCCTTTCCTTATGCACATCTTACACTGATCCAGTAATAATCAACAGGATTTATTAGACAAACAAAAAGTGAACAAAAACCAGTTTGAAGTGGAGAGTGGGTCTCCATTATGCATGTCTGGAAGTCAGCTCATGATGTATCCTTGTTTACCCAGGGTTTCCAAGACTTTGGCCAGTCCTACATTATCACTCAACTCTCCGAACCCTTCTCTTCATCTACAAAATAGAGATAGCAATAATATCTTTCTCAGTTTGGTTTGGTGTTCTCACTTTAGGAGTCCAGATGATAGTTACCAGGCTGATGAAGGTCCCTGCAATCGTATTAGGTTCATTTTGTGCATTGTGCTAGGACAGAAATGATGTTTTCCCTGAGGATGCCAAACCTGAATGACAATAGGGGATACATGGTAACTGGTTTCAAGTATTTGAAAGCCAGTTCCATGGAAGAAGGATTCGATTTATTTTATGCAGCTCCAGAGGACCCAACAAGGAGTGATGGGTGGATGTTGGAAAGAGGCAAATATGGGTTACAACAGACAATTAGAGGCTCTCTAGGTTGGATGGGCTTCCTCCCCAGACTGTGTGAACCCTCTTGCTGGAGGTTTTCAGATAAGGCTGGGTGAAGACTTTCTTGGACATTGTAGAAGTAATTTTCCCCCCTCATTTTTGTTTGGCTCTGGATGACCTCTGAACTCTTTTTCAATTGTGATTCTGTAAGTCAGCTCTTGGAATTAACTTACTTTCCTGGGGTATTTTTTTTTTTTAGGATTTTGCAAGGCAAATGGCGTTAAGTGGCTTGCCCAAGGCCATAATTATTAAGTGTCTGAGGCCGGATTTGAACTCAGGTACTCCTGACTCCAGGGCTAGTGATCTATCCACTACGCCATCTAGCCGCCCCGCTGGGGTATTTTGAAGCAAATGACTCAAAATTAAATAACCCTTTTCACCCTTCTTCAGGAGGGACCCAACATTTAGATTTTGATCGAATAACACTATATACAATGATGTGAATGTCACTATGCTATTAACTTATTAAATAATGTTTACATAGCTCTTCTAAGTAACTGTCATTTAATGTTATTCCTTTCCTTGAAATGAATAAGACATTGAACTAATATGAAGATTTAGAATTGGGGTGTTTTATTTTAAAAGGCAGGCAGGAGAAGCCTAAATGTGCTTCACCTAGGCCCTCATGTAGTGAAGATGTTCAATGAAGCAAGTAACAAGACCTCATTGCTTATGCAACCTTGGCTATTGTAGGGGTACATTTTTCATTTTAAAGTAAGAACAGTCCAAGCAAAAGGTCGGTGTTTTTCACCTCTAAATGACAAGATAATAATCCTGGTCATTGAGAGAATACTTTCATAAATGCATGGAAAAATATAATTTTAAGATAAGATATTTAAGATAAGAATTCAGTTTTTAACATCCTGGTGAATGCATATAAGTCAAGTGCATCCTCTAAGAATATTGAAATAGCAGCTAAGATATTAAAAGGAAAGAGTCAGTAGGGAAACTCTAATGCCCCTGTCTTCAATTCACAAGTTCCCCTTTGGGTTCCATTTAGATGTAAGGAATATTAGGTGTGAGGTTTGGAGATATATCTTGAAACATTAGGATGCTATTGCTATAGCTCCACTGTGTGTGTTTTGTGTGTGTGTGTGTGTGTGTGTGTGTGTGTGTGTGTGTGTGTGTGTGATTTGAGAAATCTGGAATCTATTGCCTATAATACAAAACTTTTCTGGCACTGTGGAAGTACAGAAATAAACAAGGAGCTGTTAGGATTATTTTGCATTGATAACTCTCTACGGGATAAAATGGTTGACAGCTGGTTTGTTTTGATCAAGCTGACATGGACTTGTCTCACACTCAAATTCACAGCTATAATCAACAAGCAAGAATGGGTCTAAGTTTTATAAAATTTGCAAGTACCTAAAAATTTCTTTTAAAAGAGGACAATTTTTTATTTAATATTTATTCTCATTTTGTACAAATAATGTTTTTTTAACATTAATAAAATATTCTTGTTTAAGAGTAAATGAAATACTCCCTCCCCCCATAAATATAGACCTGCTTGAGTGATAAAGTAAAGGGGAGAGAAAAAAATTAAAATTAAAAAATAATAGTAATAATTGTAGGTATGGCCAGGTGCCACAATGGATAGAGCACCAGCCCTGGAGCCATGAGCACCCAAGCCCACATCTGGCCCCGTAGACCCAAAAATCACCCAGCCATGTGACATGCAAGCCACCTGAACTGCACTGCCCTGCAAAAACCAAAAAAAGAAAAAAAGACCCCAAAATAAAATAAAATAGTAATAATAGTAGGGGTGGCTGGGTGGTGGACAGAACATTGGCCCTTGTGCCAGGAGCACACAGGTCCAAATCTGGCCTCAGACACCCAATGATCACCCTGCTATGTGGCCCCAGGCAGGCCACCCAGCCCCATTTGCCCTGCACCCCCCAAAAAATAATAATAAAAAATGTGCTTGAGTCTTTGTTCCAACACCAACAACTCTGTCGTGAGTGGATCACATTCTTTATGATAAGTCCATGGCAAAAGTTACTTCCATATTTTTCCACCGTTGTCAATGCTGATCGCAACTACCTCCTTTCGTATTTCTCCACTACCATGTACTATATTTTCTCTCTCCTTTCACTCTGACTCTGCTGTAGGGTCACTGAGTGGCGCAGCAGACAGATCCCCGGCTCTGGGGCCCAAGAGGCCCTGAGCCCCCATACCACCCCTTAGGCCCAGCATCTATCTGGCCCTATGGTCCTGGACAGGCCATACAATCTCAGCCCCTTGCAAGAAGTAAAAAAGAAAATGTGTTATATCTGACCACTCTCCCCCCATGGTCCATCCTCTCCTCCTTTATTCACATCCCCACCCCTTCCCCCTGCTCCCCCCTCCTTCTTACTCCAGATACCTATACCCCATTGAGTATATATGCTGTTTCCTCTCCTAGCCATCTCTGATGAGAGCAAAGATTCCCTCATTCCCCCTTGCCTTCCCCCCTTCCATATCATTGCAATAGCTCATTGTAATAAAGAAAAATCTTATTATATGAAATATCTTGGCCTAGTCCCCCTCTCCTTTTTCTTTCTCCCATTACATTTCCCTTTTTCCTATTGACTCCATTTTTACACCATATTTTATCTTTAAATTCAGCTTTCTCCTGTGCTTCAACTATAAAAGCTCCTTCTACCTGCTCTATTAACTGAGAGGGTTCATATGAGTATTATCAGTGTCATTTTTTCTATGCAGGAATACATGCAGTTCATCATCATTAAGTCCCTCATATTTTCCCCTTCTCCTCCAATCTCCATGCTTCACCTGAGTCCTGTATCTGAAGATCAAACCTTCTGTTCAGCTCTGGCCATTCCAACAGGAACATTTGAAATTCCCCTGGTTCATTCTTTTTCCCTGGAAAAGAGAGAGGACATTCAGCCTTTCTGGGTAGTTGATTCTCGGTTGCATTCTAAGCTCTTTTGCCTTCTGGTATATTATATTCCAAGCCCTACGAGCTTCCAGTGTAGTTGCTGCTAAGTCCTGTGTGATCCTGACTGCAGCTCCATGATATTTGAACTGTGTCCTTCTGGCTGCTTGTAATATTTTCTCTTTGACTTGGGAGTTCTGGAATTTGGCTATAATATTCCTAGGGGTTGGTTTTTTGGGATCTCTTTCTCGGGCAATTGGTGGATTCTATCCATTTCTATTTTGCCCTCTGCTTTAGAATATCAGGACAATTTTCCTGTAGTAATTCTTTGAAAATAATGTCAAGGCTCTTTTCCTGATCATGACTTTCAGGTATTCCAATAATTTTTAAATTATCTTTCCTAAATCTGTTTTCCATATCAGTTGTTTTTTCAATGAGATATTTCACATTTTCTTCTAATTTTTCATTTTTTTTTGGTTTTGAAGTATTAATTCCTGATTTCTGGTAAATTCATCAATCTCCATGAATTCTATTCTTTGTCTGAAGGATTTGTTCTCCTCAGAGAGTTTTCTTATCTCTTTTTCCATCTGGCCAATTTTGCTTTTTAAAACATTCTTCTCCTCAATAACTTTTTGAACTGTTTTATCCATTTGACCTAAGCTGGTTGTTAGCATGCTATTTTCTTCAGCATTTTTTGGATTTCCTTGACTAGGCTGCTGACTTCATTTTCATGTTTTTCCTGCATGTCTCTCCTTTCTTTTCCCAGTTTTTCTTCTAACTGCCTCATTTGATTTTCAAAGTTTTTTTTGAGCTCTGTCATAGTCTGAGCCCAATTTCTGTTTTTTTCTTGGAGTCTTTAGATGCAGGAGCTTGTGCTTCCTCATCTTCAGACTGAGTATTTTGATCCTTCTTGGGCTCATATACAAAATATTTCTCAATGGTTTTCCTCTTGTTTCTCTACTTGCTCATTTTCCCAGCCTAAGCCTGTTTTTGGGGTGCTTCCTGAGCTTTTGGGACACTCCCACAAGGGTCTCAGTGTGTGAGGCTCTGTCCTCCCTCCTGGTCTGTGAATGACCATATGCACCCCCCTCTGCCACCGGGCTGAGGTGGGGGCACTGTTGTTCTATGGGGGGGCCTAGACTGTGATCAGGATCTGAATTTTCAGAGCCCCAGAGTCCTGTTCCAGGGGCAGGGCTAGGCAGTCTCTCTCTTTGCTCCCCTCCCTAGGTTCAATGGGCTCATGCCCTGGGGTCTCCTGCTCACTGGCTCAGCCTGCTTCTGTTCCTGGGTCTGGACTGTGGTGGCCACGCTGCTAGCTGTGTGCCCTGAGGGCTGGGCTTCATGTTCTTGCTCTGACAGAGGTCCCCTGCTGTTCCCCCAGTTTGTGCCTGGTGCTCCCCAGGGTGTAGCTCAGGAGACTCCTCTGCTGCTGTGAGCCCTGGCTCCCAGTGTCCTGGGGCTGCCTCTGGGAGGCTGAAGTTCTTTCACTCTGGCAGGCTGCCCCTCTGACCCCGGGGAGCAGAGCCTTTCTGCTCTTTTCCAGGTTACCTTGAGTAGGAGAACTGCCTCACTGGGTCCCTCTGTGGGTTCTGTCTCTCGAAAGTTTAGTTAGAGTCCTTAGTTTATGACTTTTATGAGAAAGCGCCTGAGACAGGATCTGTTCTTGTCACTATCTTGGCTCTGCCCCCAAAAGAGGACAATTTAACAATTTACACAATGAACTATTTAAAAATATATTAAGATCTATATATTTATATAATATGCATATATAACTTATTATTCTCTTGGGTATCTCATTGACAAGAGATCTAAAAATCAATTTTTCCTCTCTAGATTTATAATTTTGGAATAATTTTTCTATTTTTTTCCCCCTTAACTTTCCATATATACTTCATCTCTAGGTTTGCCATTTTTTCTCCAGGATTGTCTATCCTTTATGTTTTTATCCTTTCTGAATTTTGAAGGATGAATGGATTTTTTTGTTTTTTAATTTTTAACTTTTAGATTTTTTTCAAGGCAATGGGGTTAAGTGGCTTGCCCAAGGCCACACAGCTAGGTAATTATCAAATGTCTGAGGTCGGATTTGAACCCAGGTACTCCTGACTCCAAGGCTGGTGCTCTATTCACTGTGCCACCTAGCTTCCCAGGATGAATGGATTTTTAACGGAAGAGATGGGAAGGGTGCTTTATGTGGATGTAACAGTGAAGACATGAAGGTAGGATAGTGCAGCTGTGTTCTACGAGGAATGAGCAGGTTAATGTGTAACTGCAGGGGGGAGATGAGACTACAAAACACATAACTTTGGACCTAAGCATAAAATGTATTGAAAATAAAAGCATTTATAGTTAATTTGGTAGGCAGTGGGAAGTCATTGATGATTTGAGACCCAAGGATTATACTCTAAGAAGATTTATTTTTCAAGATTGTGTAGCATGGCTTTAAAGGGAGAGAGAGAGAGAGAGAGAGAGACACACTTCATGTAAGAAAACATTTTCAATTCAGTTAAGGCCCCTTAAGAATCTAGATTAATTATCTTCAAATTCAAATTCTTTTGATCTCTCACCTCTATTAATTATGCATATAACTATATTAATGTATTACAAACATAAAAATTAATATATGAAATATATATTGATATAAAAATAGACATTAAAAAGATGGTGGTAAGATGCAATAATGTTTTTAAAATGTTAGTAATGGTATAAAATATCTTTTGGATATTAGTGAGAACAAAGAGATTGAATATGCTTTTCAAAATATGTTTTTTAAAAATTTTTTATGTATATCTAAGGGATATAAGATTTACTTTGAAATAATAGTTGTTTGTTAATAATTTTATTTCAGTTAATTTCCTAAATGTAGTGAGTCAAGTAGATGATTTACTTTAAAAATATTTTTCTTTGAAAAATATAGCAACCAAGTAATGCCATAAAAATTTTTGAAAAGAATCTTGTTTCTCTGTGTGTAGATATCCACCATTGTTGTTGTTGTTATTTTTCCGTCATGTTCATTTCTTTGAGACTACATTTGGAGTTTTCTTTCTTTTTTTTTTTTTGGAAAGGCAATGGGGTTAAGTGACTTGCCCAAGGTCACACAACTAAGTAATTATTAAGTGTCTGAGACTGAATTTGAACTCAGGTCTTTCTGACTCCAAGGCCAGTGCTCTATCCATTGTGCCACCTAGCTGCCCCTAGAGTTTTCTTGACAAAAATACTAGGGTGATTTGCTGTTTCCTTCTCCAGCTCATTTTATAGATGAGAAAACTGAGGCAAACAGGGTTAAATGACTTGTCCATGGTCACATACCTGTAATAAGGGTCCAAGACAGATTTAAACTCAGGAAGATGAGTCTTCCTTATTCCAAGTCTGGCTTTCTATTGCCATACCCCAGATATTCACCACACACAATACCAAAGTGAAAAAAACCAAAACAAAATAAAACCTGACAACCACAACAAACCCAACCGCCCCCCCCAAGTGAATTGTCTTATTTCATTTTAGCAGAAAATTTTCATTATAAATTCATTCTTCTCTCTGAAGTTCTGATGGATGGATGGATAGTATCATGACTTAATTTCCTCTTCACTTTTTTTGTTTGTTTTTTGTTTTTTGCAAGTCAATGAAGTTAAGTGACTTGCCCAAGGACATCCAGCTAGGTAATTATTAAGTGTCTGAGACTGGATTTGAACCCAAGTACTCCTGACTCCAGGGCTGGTGCTTTATCCACTGCGCCACCTAGCTGCCCCACTTTCATATATTTTAATTGTTATTTTTTTTTATGACTGTAAGGTGCAGCAAGGAGATTGGAAAGATAAATTGGCATCAAATTATGGAAATCCTTAAATGCCTACTACAGGAGTTTGTATTTGATCTTAGATCAATTGATAGAAGAGTGTATTAAGTAGAGAATGATATGATCAGAGACCACATTGGTAGATATCTGGAAGACAGAATGCAGTGGGAAGAAACTTGCAACAGGGAGTTCAATGAAGAGTGTATTCTTACAAGCAGGAGTTGATCTAATTTTGAGTTGGGGAGGCACAGAAATTTTAATTGTACTTACTTAGTTCATTCTCTGGGTGCCTAGACAGTGTTAGATTATAATTTCCATGAAGGGTCATTACCTGGAATGGAAAACTAAGAGGGATGAAAGGAAGTTTGTACAGTCGAAGAATGCAGCATAAGGAATGTTGGGAATCTGAATTGAGAAGATTTGGTTGTGTTGGAGACAAGTCTCTTTTTAGCTATTATGGAGGGGAGATGTGATCCATCTTTCTATTGGTTGATTATGCCCCTTGAGGTCCCACCTTGGGGATATCTTTTTCACATGATGGATATTTTGCTCCTCCTAAGTCTTGTCTTGTCTTCTCCAACATATTTATACCCATTTTCTTCACAAATGATTTTGTGGTGTGATCTCAGGTCTTTTTTTATTATCCAGATAATATACCTGTGTAAGCTCTCCAGCGCATCACTGTCCTTCCTAAAACATGACCCTCAGAAATGAGCATGACCCTATATGTCTTATCTGACTAGGACAGAATATGAGGGAATCTTTTTTAGTAGCACTCTGGCTCTCAGTGTAGCCCTAGATTTCATTGGCTTTTTGGCTCTCAAAGCTATGTGATACGTTAGAAATATCTCTGGATTTCAAGACAGAAGACCTACATTTGGTGCTTTCTAGCTATATGATCTTGGATGAAAGCCATTAATTTCTCTGGGTCTTGGTTTCCTTAACTGTAAAAATGAGACATGACCTCAAAAAATTCCTACAAGTTCAACTCTGGGAAACTATAATCATTTAGTTTAGTGGTCCACAAACTTTTTTTGATCATGTACCCTGATTAATAATAATTTATATGTATGTGCCCCAATATTTCTGTATTTATTTATAGTAGTAGCTAACATTTGGGTATGTTAATATTCTAGACACAAAAAATAGAAATTAACAAGGATAAGGTAAAGTGAAATAAGAAATATTTTAAAAGTTGTTTATCAGTCAAAATCTTTTGACTCTCACTATTTTTTGGGATATTTTTAATGAGAACAATGTGATTGAATAGGCTTTATTATTTATTAAGACCTTGGTTTACCACAATGATCACTGTATGTGATTCAAAGATTTCATCCTCCATTCATCGTGTTTTAATACTTTATTTTAATGACTGTTAAAGCTAAAAAGGTATCTCACTATCATGGATAAATAGATCCAACCTGAAAAAGTGCATTTTAGGTTGTACTTAACTACATCATGATACTCATCCATTAATTATTCAGATTCTTTTATTGAATTATTCTGGTAAATGTCTATCTTTCTTGATGTCAGGGAGGATGGTCTTTGGAGGACAGATGCCAGGTCTAGCAGTTGGCTTTATCATTTCATCAGCTTCAACAGGGCAGATGTCTAGTGAGTCTGGTTGGTAGTACTGCTCTTGCCACTGCTATGCCCGTTCAAGTCCTACATGAAATCTTTTTCATTTGGGAATAGAGGAAGAAGAACCCCTGTGGGCAGCAAGGAGTTCATAACCTCAGGAAGGCTAACCTTTATCCTAGGTCAGACCAACTGCTGGTCCTCTGGGTGACTAGCCTACTCTTAGATTCCTTTTGGAATAACTGTTTTGTTTCAGGTTTTGGAGCATACTTATAATGAGTCATTTCTTGAGATTAAGGCTCTGGAATGGCCCCCACTGCTCATAAAACAGGGTCTGCCAGTGTCTGTTAGAGCCTGGACTGCTAAGGGTAGGCAAAAGCAGTGCAGAGTTGGACTACAGTACTTAAAAGGTGTGTGCTGCTGCTGATGTGGTGGTGGGGAGGAAGGGAAGATGCTGAGGATAGTGTCCGAGGGGGACATTATATCCTGAGGACATCGAGCTCCTCATTTCTTATAGCATAGAAGTTTCTGGTTGATGAATTTCCCACAATTTCCAATTTTTTTGCCACCACATGAGAACAACTATAAATATTATAGAATATCTAGGGTTTTTGCTTTTCCCTAATCATCTTTGGAAACAGACCTAATAGTGGCATTGCAGGGCCAAAGGGTATTGGCAGTTTAATAACTCTATGGGCATAATTTCAGATTGCTTTACAAAATAGTTGGATCAGTTCACAATTACACCAACAGTGAACTAGGGTCCCAATAGTCTTGCATGAAATAATGGAGAGCAAAATTAGCAGAACCAAGAAAACTTCGTAACAACAATATTGTTTTATGAAGAACTTTGAGTGAATAAGTCATTTTTGACTATTATAAATACCCAAATTAACTGCAAAGGGCATATGAAGGAAGATACTATCTATATCCAGAGATAGAACTGATAAAAGAAGCATGTATAGAATGGTTTTACATGAACACATATGTATTTGTGCCTAAACATACATATATCTATTTATCTATATTACATATGGTTGCATATTTGTACCTTATGATAGCCATCACTAGGTTGGGGAGAGAAGGGAAAAAAGGTACTTGATAACATTATTATATAATTAAAAGGAATATCAAGTTATACATAATATATTTGCACTTTCATTATTTGCAGTATAATCATCTTTTCCTACTATGTTGTGGAAATGCTTGTTTTATTTCTTATATTCAGAATAAAATAAATAAAATTTTAAAAAATGAAATTATAGTCTGTCTACCAGTCTGCCTCTAGAGGAGTACATTTAATTGACTGTTCAGAGCAGTCTGTATTGGACACAGGAAGCAGGAAGGAGAATAACAAAGTCAGATAGGGATTACAAGAACTCTAAACTGTTCTACTCCTCTCCTCACTTTTGATTCTATTTTTGCTCCCTCCAATGGATTGTATTGCACCCCCATTTGAACACTACTGAATTAGTTTTCTGGTTGGTCTTGTTTTAACTTGATTTTTTTGTGCTGATTGTATCAAGCCCCACAGTTAGGGAAGAGACTGTGATAGTAAATCAATATAGAGCTCTAGGACAGAATTGTCTCTGTGTAATGAATTGGACTCAGGACTAAAGAGGAGGAACAGAAAGTAGGGGAGTATGCTTCTAAAACTGTCTCTTTCTAGGGGCAGCTAGGTGGCACAGTGGATAGAGCAATAGTCCTGGAATCAGGAGGACCTGAGTTCAGATCCGGCCTCAGACACTTAATAATTACCTAGCTGTTGGGGCAGCTAGGTGGCGCAGTGGATAAAGCACCGGCCCTGGAGTCAGGAAAACTTGGGTTCAAATCCGGTCTCAGACACTTAATAATTACCTAGCTGTGTGGCCTTGGGCAAGCCACTTAACCCCACTGCCTTGCAAAAACCTAAGAAACCCCAACAAAACAAATAAAATTGTCTCTTTCTTCTAATGATCCCAGACTGTGCTGAGGTGCAAGGATTCATCTTTTCGATGCAAATGTTCTCCTGACAATATCTCATGGTGCTGATTATTGGAACAGTAACTAGAATCACTAAGTAAAGAGAAGGGACCCCTGATGAATGTGATTGATTAAAGCAAATGTCCGTATACCCAAATCTAGGTACATAAAGTTGTTGCCTCTATCTCTCCAGGCAACTAGGAGGTGTGGTAGAGAGATAGGGGTTACAGTTTGAGTTAAAATCCTGCCTCAGACATTTTTTAGCTGTGTGGGAAGATGCTTCATTTCTTACAGCCTTAGTTTTCCCATCTGTAAAAAAGAAATGGGACCTATCTCACAGGATTGTGAGGATCCAATGAGATAATATAGGTAAACCACATTGCAAACTTTAAGGTGCTATCTAAATGTTAGCATTTGTTATTTTTATGATCACTGAGTAAACACATGGATAACAGATGGACAACTCATGTGCATTTTACTTTGTAGGAAATGTGGTGTTTACAGTGAAGACACTGGAAGCTTTTGAATAGCAGAGTAACATGATTTGACCAGTATATTAAGATTAATTCTTCATTTATTATTAGCAGAGGGAAGGAATGATTCAACATCAGTTAGCGGCAAATTGTGATAGTCATGGCAAATAATAAGGAGGACCTGAACCAGGTTGATAGCAGTGGGAAATCAATAAATTCAATAAACACCGTCTCTTGTTTATAATGTGCAAAGAGGTACAAAGCTGAAAAACAGGGCATTTCTTCCTTGAAGGAGTAATGGAGGATACATATATGGAATTTGACAAGGGCAAAGGTGCAACTAGAGAAAGCTGTTTTTGCCCATTGCTTCTATTTCTTTACCTTTCTCCAACTCAGTTTCTGGTCATCTGACTTCTATATCTAGCACTTTTATTGAAATTACTCTCTAAGGTCTCCAATTATAACTTTATTTTTAAATATATTAGCCTTTTGTGAGTTATTCTTTGTCACATCTGATACATAGATCAGTCCACAATCTGGCCACTCTTCTCTTTATGAATTTTCATAACCCAGTCTTCTTGTTCTATACCTACCTGGGCAATCCAGACTTCTCTGTCTTCTTGGAAGAACCATCATCCATGACCTTTTCCCTAGAAGAGGTTGCATGTACCCTATGGGTCTGTGTTTAGTATCCTTCTCTATGCTCACATTATCTTGTTGCTCACATTAATTCCTATGGATTTAGATATCATTTATGTGCAGATGACTCCCAAATCTACATATATAGCCTTTATTTCTTTATTTCTTTCCTGATATCCCCCCCCACATCTGCAGTTGCCTGTTAAACATCTCCACCAAGATTTCCCATATAAATTTCAACTCTTACATACACAAAACAGAATTTATCATCTCCCCTTCCCCAAAGTTTGCCCCTCTTGTTAACATTCCTATTTCTCTTGAAAGCACCAATATTCTTCCCTTCATCCATTGTTTTCTCATCAAGTAAAATGGAAGACTCTTGAGGAGAGAGTCTGTCTGATTTTTGTCATTTTTACCTAAGCACACTTCCTGGCAAGTGATTTGCACTTAATAAATCCTTGTTGCTGAATTGAATTCCTTCGTTTCACAGAAGACACTGTGAAAGGTTAGGTGGCTTGCCCCAAGTTACACGGATTGTGGCTGAGCCAGAACTGAGCCCAGATTCTCTGGCCCCTGGCTATTTCTTCTGCCCCATGACTGTATGGTGTTGTAGCTAAGCAGATCCTGATAAATGTCTTGTGAATATTCTGATCCCTGTCATCATATTAACCATCATGTCCCTGTGCACATTAGTAGACTGTTACTCAGGTAAAATCCTCATTGAATGAAGTCATCTGACTTTACGAATCCTTACTAAATACCCAGACACATAATCTGCTCAGTGCGTTGAATATTGTGCTATTGGTATGCTTTGAATTTTTATTTTTCATTGCAGAATCAGAAGTGATTTATACTGCACTGCAGACATAATTGTGTAATAATTTTACAGTCTAGCTGTCATGTGGATTGCATAATGCCACTCAACAATATTAACTGCAATAGTAAATTTCCATTTATCTGGAATGAAGAAAAGGGAAAAAACTCAAGTTACATTCGCCTCTCCCTTTGAACTCTGGTTTTGTTGTTAAAAAATACAAAATTACAAACAAATAAAGGAATATCATGGGGCTATTTTTATTTTGTAAAAAGCAATTTTAAAACATAGATTCAGACCAATTTCCTACAATACCACCATCTATGCTACTTTACAATGTTAACTTATGTTTAGAGTCATTGCAAAATACTGTTGTATATTTTGTTTTCTAAGTCAGTGAAAATCAGTAATGCATATTTAATGCATTGTTGTAATGCAGTAATATAATATTATATACTATGCACTATGACTATTATCAATGAACTGGAACATCCCATTCCCTGATGATTTTACTTAAACTATTTACATCTACTATTTGTATTTTTGTGACTATAGAAGTAAATTACAATGCAGAGTTTTGATTACTTGGGGCAAGAGGGTTATCCTTAGAGGGAATCTGTGGTTTATCTTTTTGACTTTTTTTTTTTAGATTTTTCAAGGCAATGGGGTTAAGTGACTTGCCCAAGGCCACACAGCTAGGTGTTTTTTTTTAAGTGTCTGAGGTTGGATTTGAACTCAGGTACTCCTGACTCCAAGGCCAGTGCTCTATCCACTGCGCCACCTAGCCACCCTTCTTTTTGACTTTTTGACCAGACCTGTGACTGGTGTAGGGAGTTCTTGCTGGGAGATACTTCCTCTGTCTTTGTTTTGTTTTGTTTGTTTTGGCAAATTGAATTGAATTCCCTCATTTCACAGAAGACACTGTGAAAGGTTACATGGCTTGCCCCAAGTTAACACCGATTGTGACTGAGCCAGAACTGAGCCCAGATTCCCTGGCCTCAATTCCTGGGATATTTCTTCTGCCCCATGACTATATAGTGCTGTAGCATAAGCAGATCCTGATAAATGTCTCACACAGCTAGAAAGTGTTGAATGTCTGAGGCTGGAAAACAGCTTCCTCTGTCAATTACTGTGGGATGAGTCTAGTATTAGACTTTCCTGGGGTCTTGAGATGAAGGACCCTGCCCAGGCAGGAGGTATCAGGAGCAAGACTAGAACCAACTCATACTAGTCTTCTTGGCCCTGCACCTCCCAACCTGCCTTTCAGCTATCTGTCATTTAAGGAGGAAAGGATAAGAATCTCTCTCTGGAGATATCGATATGTCTTAAGTTTTAAGTAATCATAATTACTTTGATGAACTAACATGTATTCTTTTTCTTTAGGGACTTTCTTCCTCGAGGGTCAGGCATTGTAACAAGACGACCCCTTGTTCTACAACTTGTCACTTCAAAAGCAGGTAAAGATAAGTACTTTTTCCATACTTAACACATTTGAACATGGTTCATGTTGTTTTCCAATTCACAGGGAAAAGGTTCTTCATGAACAGAGAATTTAATTCTAATACAAAGGGGTTTGGACAGTTATCCAGATTTCTCTACAAAACTGTCCCTTTTTCAGTTCAATTAGAAGGGAAATGCATCTAAGGATTAAAGTAAGCAATATACTTAGGAACGTAAGATTTAAAAGATAAAATAAGATTATGGAACTTCCTATTGTAAGAATGCAATTCAGTGATATACTGATTTCATTTTCTTTTGGTAATGGCATAAATTTGATAATTAGAAATGCTATTTTTTGAAAATTATCCTTTGGAAATGTGTATTCTATTCACACGATCATATATGGGCTCAGTTCATATAAGTTTTATTGCCTGTGTGTTATAATTGTTTCTTGGTACTACTGTGGGTTACTAGATGATGATTTTACTTGCACATGTTTTTCATGATTGTCTTCTTTCCATTGAAAATATACCATATTAATTTAGTTCCTTATCAGTCATCCAGGCTCCCAATTGATCTTTTGGGTTCCTAAACTTGGTTACTAAATTAACCATCCTAAAGCATAGGACTGATTATGCCATATCCATTTTCAGAAGTTCTCAGTGGTTTCTTTCTGAATATGGGGAAATATTCAAATGCCTCAGTTATTTAAAGACATTCAAAACCTGACTTCAACCTACTTTTCTAGACATTACTCATTTCTTCCCTTTGATTATTATATATGGAGCTGAATCTTTGTCTTGCTGGTCCATCTCCTACCCTCTCTTCACAAAGACTTTTTATGTGTCTGGAATATATATCCTTCTCACTTCTTTCTCTTAGAATCCTAAGGTTCTTTGATGATTTGGATTAATTGCCACCTCCTCTGGAAACGCTTGACTCATTACCCTAGTTAATGCATTTCTCCCTCCTTATCTTGGCTTTTGAAATACCTTGCAGTTATGGATGTTTGATTCTATGAAATTAGGTTACTTATCTATATCACTTTTTGGAAGATTGGAATTGTTCTCCCTTTGGCTAGGATACTCTCTGACTGGCACAGTTCCTTGTATGTTGTAGGTTGGTTTGTTGTTGAGTTTAATTGAATACAAATGAATAAAATGGTTGTCAAATTTGCAGATGACTCAAATGTAGGATAAATTTATAGTCTTTACAATATTGTTTTAAAAAAAGAATTGTATAGCAAATCAAGAGATGTTACAATAGCAAGAATCTGACTCAGGAAGAAGTGAATTTCATATAATGTTTTAATTTAATAGTCATACCTATTTTGCCATAGTATGGCAAATTAGGGTATGATGTGATTCATTCAATTAAGCAGGTGAAGTTTGAAATATTGAAGGACACTCCTGGTAAAGGGAATGATATGTTTAAAGTAGACTTGGATTATGATAAAATAATGATGATGATGATAGTTAGTTATTTATATAGTGCCTGAAAACTTCTTTATAAATATTAACTTTATAAATATTAACTTATTTAATCCTCACCAAGGTAAATGCCATTATTATTCCCCGTTATACAAATGAAGAAACTGAGGCAGAGAGTGTTAAATGACTTGTGCAGGCTCTCATAGCTATGGAGAATCTAAGGCAAGATTAGAATTCAGGCCTTACTGACTTGTCTTGAACTTTATTCATTTCTTGAATCAGCTGATGAATGAAAGATAAGAGGATTAACACAGAAAATTATAAGAGGAACAGGGAGAAAAGAATATCTCTAGCAGACAGTTTTCTGCTTCTCTTAGTATCTTGTAAAAAGTTTCAAAAAAATATAAGTAGTTTGACAGGCTGATTTGAACTTATAAGGGAGACATTAATAAGAATAAGATACTTTAAAGACATTTGGGTGGAAGATCCCTGGTATTTATAACCTAACTAAATTAAGCTATATTTATGACTCCTGAGAGCAGCAGTATAATGGACTGTGGGATCTTTCCAAGAACAACTATGGGAATGAAAATTTACCACCTTGAATCACAGTCCTTATTTTAGTATTTCACTGATATAATCACTATGAAAAAGGAAATGCAGCAGCATCTTAAGGCTGTTTAGCTCTGATAAAATTCTGTAGTTGAAAGAAGTGGTGCCACTGAAAACAGCTGGTCAGTCCTGTTAGGGTCCCTGTTCACAAACTTCCTCAAATAGACAAGTTTCAGGAAAGAGCCAGATTCCAAAATGGAGTTCTGACCAAAATACCTAGTGACTGATGGGGATTTGCTGTAACAATAGGAATTGGGTAAAGGAAGTATTAAGGTCAAAGGTTTTAAACTGAAACTGAATTGTGGAATCCATTCTACTTCCCAGTATTCAGACTTCTAAGCATTCTGCAACATAATGCAGTACGCTTACATTTCCTCAATTATATTATTATTTTTTGTTTAAGAGGGTGGGGTAGAATAAAGAGGTATATTAAACAGTTACTGAAACAGTTGCTTCCAATGGTTTTCCTCCTGTCCTTTATTTAAAATAACAATAATAGAAAACTTTCTTTTTATGAGAAGAGTCAGAGTGGTACTAGCACTTTTCACTTCTACCATTGTGTTTTCATATTCTATACTAGACTATTGTATTGTATTATATTATTATGATTATATCATGTGATAGTTCTTATAAAAATCTTATCTTCTCTTATTAATTGATGAACCCCCACATGTACAGAGATTTTTCTCATAATTTTCTTTGCATCTCTCATAGTGCCTAATATAGAGCTATGCCTAGTAAATATTTAAAAAACTTTTTATTGAATGATGGAACAAATCAAAGAGAATAAATAGCAGAGGGATATATTATTTTTATTTTATAAATATTTATTTTATTCCATTTGTTGTATTATTCTAATGTGGGAGATTAATATCCTCCAATTCCTCTATCTCGAAATGTATAGTGTTCTAAAAACAATTTAATTTCTTGATTCTCAATCAAAAGTTAAAAACTCCAATATTCTATGATTTTGTCTTTATATTGAAATGTTATAGCTTCTGTTTACCTAAAAATATACTATTTACATAATTCTGTAATGCCTTGTTCTTCCTCCCCTGAATTTCTATTAAAATTCTCCTTAGTGTTAAAATACTCAAATGTCTTTTGATGAAGATGTTGCCTAGTCTTTGTAGAGCATTTTAGATATGCATTTGAACTTTACTACTTGGTGAGACAGAGAGTATTATCTCCATTTTACTGAGAAGACACAAAGAGGGGGAGGCCACTTGCCCAGGGTCACACAGCTTGGAAATGCATGAGGTAGGATTTAAACTCTGGTTTACCTGGCTCTGGGACTTGCATTCTATCTACTGACTACATCGCACATCAGCCCTCTAACCCTTGCCTTTGTTTTTAATTTTTCAAGGCAATGGGGTTAAGTGGCTTGCCCAAGGCCACACAGCTAGGTAATTATTAAGTGTCTGAGGTCAAATTTGAACCCAGGTACTCCTGACTCCAGGCCCGGTGCTCTATTCACTGCGCCACCTAGCTGCTCTAACCCTTTCCATCTTGAAGATTCTGTTAACTCTTCATGTGGAAATGAGTAGTGGGAAATATATTGAGATAGAGAGAAGCCAGTTTACAGATTGCACTAAAAGCCAGTCTGAGAATTTTGAATTGAATTTTATGGACATTAGAGGAATCCATAGCAAATATTGAACATGGAGATAATATTTTGCAAAAGAAGTTTTAAGAAGTTTAGTTTGACAATTATAATATGGTATGGATTTGAGAAGAGAAAGCCTAGAGATGAGGAGAGTAATCTGTTGAAATAATCCACATAGAGTTAATGAGAACCTTGACTAGGGTAAGGGTGCAATTTAGACATCTAAAATTTGAATAACTTCTATGGACAACTGAAGTTATCAGATATACCAGCATGTCTCCCAATTTTCATCTGGAGGGGGGGTTTAATCTTTTGAATTCTCTGAGTGCTCTACAAATGACTTTAGTTTAATTGTATGCATTTTAATGAGAAATCAAAAGAGACATCTGCCAAATTTGTTTTAATCTTCACAATATGTTGCATCCTGTTGAATATTAAGTGGAACTTTAATTATGGTACTTCTCCCCTTCCCTCCCCATTTTTTCCTTTACAAACTGGATCTTAGTCTTAACATATTAACATTCTAGACCTTTCTTTTATAAGTTTACCCTTCTTACTCTTCCCCCCCTCCATCCCAAGTGTTAAAACTCAGATCCTATAAAAAATCTCAATTAGAACCCTGATTATAAAGAAGTATGACAATAAACAAAAATTACATTTTGGGGTCTAGGGAAACTTAAAAGACAGAATATGAATTTATGAGCATGTAGAGGATGGTTTTATTTGACTAAATAGATTTTAGTAAATGTATTGGCTATTTTGGGTATTTTGTATTATGAGTCATCAGAGGACTGATTCAAATATTCCTTTTTATTACAAAACTCATTATAACTGTAAAAAAGGGGGAAATCAGCACTTTCAGATTATAACTTCTACTATTTTTCTTTTAAGTAACTATAATTTCTAGTCTTTTTTAATAGCACTGTAATTACTGCCAACAAAAGGGACACATTTGTTTTCTTTTTTATATTGTACTATTCTCATAGTTCAGAGGTAGCTATTATAGGATGACTTTTGGTGAGAAGGTTATAATAATTGGCCTTTATGTAAAACCTCTTTTTTGGGTAATTGTTTTAAACTTTGATTTAAAAAAAATTAATCCCTGAAGATAAAGAAGCCTTTGCATTTGAGCTCATCAGTTCTGACAAAAGCACAATTGCTTAAGTTCATACTTAATAAAGGTGACTGAAAATGACATATTTTTGTCTCCAATGCAAGATGCATTTTTAAAAATTTTATTTTCAAATCTGAGTTTTCTCCCTTCCTTTTCTTCCCCTCCTCCATCGAGAAGGCAAAAGAACCCAAAAGCCCAAACCCATTACATAGGTGTGTAATCAGATAAAACAAATTCCCACGTTATCCATATCTCTCCAAAAATAAAGAAAAAGCAAGAAAGAGAAGAAAAATGCTTAAGAACTCTCTGAGTTCATCTGCTCTTTAACTGTTGTTGGGTAGCATGATTTATTATGAGTCCTTTGGAATTGTGATTGGTCAATGTGATAATCACAGTTACTAAGTTTTTTAATGTTGATTATCTTCACAGCATTGCTGTTATTGTATAAAATGTTCTGATTTTGCTCACTTTTCATTGTTCATTAAAGTCATTCCAGGTTTTTCTGAAATATACCTCTTAATCATTTCTAACACACAATAGTATTACATCATATTTGTATATCATAACTTATTCAGCCTTCCCCAAATAGTGGACATCTCCCCAGTTTCTAATTCTTTACTAATACAAAAGAGCTGCTATAAATATTTTTGAACACATGGGTCCTTTCTCTCTGCTTGATCTCTGTGGGGTATGGACTAGTAGCAGTATTGCTAGGTCAGAGAGCATACATTGTTTACTAGCTTTTTGAACACAGTTCCAAATTTCTTTCCATAGTGTTTGGATTAGTTCTCAGCTACACTCAGAGGCCATTAGTTTACCTGTTCCACACACCCATTCAACTTCTGTCATTTCTCCGTTTTGTCTTCTTCACTCCTATGAAGGGTATGGGGTAGTACTCAAGTTGGTTTAATTTGTATTTTTCTAATTATTAGTGATGTAGACAATTTTTATATGACTAATGATAAATCTCTAAACTATAGTTATTCACTATATGTGATAACTTCTTTTGACAGAAAATGCATTTGCTAAAAATAGATTGCCATTTCCTCTTGTAATTAAAAACCATATGCATATCAGTTATGATAATCACTTGTTATGAAAAATGTAGATAAGCCATTTTTCAATTAGAAGCCATGAGTTACCTTTGCTCAAAACAGATACTCCTTTAGAAAAGCATTCAGTATTCAGTGTTCACTTATTTGCTTCCCAGTTATAAACACTTCATTTTTATTTACAAACATTTTCAACACTTTTTATCTTTTAAGATAATTTTATAGGGTTTGGTTGGAGGAATGATTACAAATATGAATTAACTTAATAATAATAATAAGGTGCTTCAAATGTGTTAAAATCCCTTCCCTATTTTCGTTGGGGTCACACTTGAGCTACAGATTTTGCTGTGTGGAAATCAAAGAATTTGTATAATCTCAACAATCAGAAGGAATTTGTAGTTGCATCCAGTCTAACCCTTCCCTCAGTGCATGAACTCTCCTTTACAGCATCACTGACAAATGGCTGTATAACCTCTACTTGAATACTTCCAATGAATGGGAGATCAATACTTCACAAGATGGTTCATTCCATCATTTGAAAGATCTTCCTTAAAATGAGCTGAGTCTGCGTCATTATAACTTACATCCATTGATCTTAATTTTTTCTGTAGCAAGGCAGAATAAATGAATTTTTTCTTCCACATGACCATTCTTAAAAAAATAGAAGAAATCTCATATACCTTTTTTGATCTCTTTTTTTTTTTAGGTTTTTGCAAGGCAAATGGGGTTAAGTGGCTTGCCTAAGGCCACACAGCTAGGTAATTATTAAATGTCTGAGACCGGATTTGAACCCAGGTACTCCTGACTCCAGGGCCTGTGCTTTATCCACTGCGCCACCTAGCTGCCCCTTGATTTCTTCTTCTGGCAAACTTTGAACCCATCACCTATTTCTAAACTGTGTATGTCATAGATCTGATACCAGTCTGTTTTTCCAAACTTAATACATATAACTCCCTTTTACTATCTTTACTGAGAAGCTACTCTGGTCTACCTGCTTTACTCACTGTGACATTCCCTTTCCTGTCTTTCATACCTTTTAATAGGTTGCCCATATGCCTGAAACCACAAGGTCTACATACATGCTGTTACCTTGATGAGATCTTAGCTAATTTCTCCCAGATATCAATAATCCCTCCTATTTAGATTATATTTACTGTATATATATATATATATATATATATATCTTACATTTGCCTATATATATATTTTTGATAGAATCTGAGCTTACTGAAAACAGGATTGTTTAATATTTGTCTTTATATCTATAGTACTTAGCATAGTACCCAGAACATACTGTAGTACTGAAAACATTTGCTTATTGATTCATTTCAATAATCTTTATTATATGGATGCCCTATTTTGAACATCCTTTAGTTGATCAGTACCTCTTTTAACAGATGGTTCCTAGAAATTTCCACAGTTCAGAGGTAGTCAAGCAGATGATACCAATTTTTATGATTGGGAATCCATGCTGCTAGTAATATAGTCTAGGTATTTCTTCTTTTTCAAAAAATATAATGCTCCATTACTTACCTTGAGATCTCCCAAATGGGATTTTAGTTTCTGAAGTATCAAAGTAATTTCATAATAGCATTGTCTCTCAGCATGAATCCCTTGAGTTGTAACCAGTTTGTTGCATATTGCACATTGTTATTCTTGCATGTTCTCCTTTACCCTCTCCATACTAACTTGTTTCATTTATAGAAGCAAATTATATCACTAATGTGGGATATAGAGTGCTTAGGGAGGACTAGTACCTGTCTTGTGAGGTCTGCCAAGCACTTTTCAGGGCTGTTTTCCCTCTCTGATATCTACCTTGTGCACCCAACTCTCACCTGTGACTTCAAGAAGTTGTATTTTGTACAGTGGCAAAAGCCTGATTAATTATTTGGGCAGATAAGCTAAACCAGGTTTTAGGTAACTGAGGGATCTCAAACTCATTAATGAGTTAGGGAATCGTCTACCTCAAGTATGGAAACACTTCCCCAGCAGAAGAGGCAAATGCGAATAATTTGTTGCAATGGCCATGATGGCAGTTGAAGTGGGTCCTGTGGAGGTCTTAAAGCTTGATTAGACATTGAAAATACCATCATCGTCCACTGCATCTTTAGCATTCATCTTAACTTTGTCCTGCTCCTGGACTTTGATGACCCTAGAAGAGAGCGCGAGGCCAAAGACTTTGTACAGTTCTGCTCCACTTAAATCCGATTTATACACAAGTCAAAAGACATTGCCCAAATCATTTTTACCTACCTCAAAGTCCTGTGGAGATAGGTAAGTGATGAAACAGCAGGTGTGGATACACTGGGAGCTGTAATCACATCCCTGCATGTGGGTGGCCCAAGTCATAGTGGCATCTTCTCACTGGAAGCATCATTGGGATTCAGCAGCCCCCTGGATATCTGAACATCCTTTTAAAAGCACTGCACTGCTCCCTTCATGGTGTGAGGAAGAGAGGCTGGAAATATTGTCCTAAAAATTAACTACTTCACCCAATCTGGCTTGTTTACTATGATAGGTAGTGATCCCACCCTATGACCAAAACACAAAAAAATATGAAACATTTTGAAAAAGATGATTTCACTCAACATTGGTACATGGAATATGTGCATGCTTATGGACAACAGAAAATCCAGTAGACCTGAAAGATGAACAACTCTTGTTCTGAGAGAGCTCATCCAAACAGTAGTCCTGAGGGAAATAAGACTTTATTGAAGTCAGAACTGAATACATTTTTTAAGTGACTGCAGTTATGGGAATTGCTGCAAATCCAGCATAGGGCTTGCAATCAAAACTAATCTAGTCAACAGGATTTTATATTTCCCCAAAGTAGTGACAATGCAATTGATACTTGCATCATCAATGCATATATTCCCACCATGGTGAACCTTGATAAGGTCCAAGAAAAATTTTATGAAGACCTGGAAACCCTCATCATCAATATGCCAAAAGAGGACAAGTTTATAATTCTGGATGACCTCATTGCTAGAGTAGACTCAAACTACCAGACATAGTAGGGAGTCCTTGGGAGAAATGGAGTTGGAAAGAGCAGCAGCTATGGTCACTTATGACTGAAGACCTATGGTACATTTCAACTCAGGGTGCTAATGGAGCCATACTGATTGGTGATAAGGATGTGATTCTGGAAAGATGGGTTGAACACTCCCATAGCATGTTATTGAGGCTCTAAAATGGGAGAGAAGAGGTATTAGATGGAAGATCTACAGTGCCATTGTGCTGACTTCATTGTTGTATGACTGTGAAACCTGGACAATATACCAGTGTCATGTCAGGAAACTGAATTGTTTCCATTTGAATTGTTTTAGGAATCTTCTGAAGATCATCTGGCAAGATAAGTTCCAGATATTGAAGTTGTTTGTTGAGGTGAACTGCAACTCTGGTGGGCTGACCACATTGTTCTGTTGTCAAATGTATGTGTACCTAAACCTAAGAAGTCATAGGTTAAAGTCTGAAGACTTTTGTGTCTTATCACTTTCTTGTGACAAACACTGTCTTCTATTTACCTAAATGAAAGGGCAGCTAAGTGGCACAGTGGATAGAGCACTGGCTCTGAAGTCCAGAGGCCTCAAGTTCAAATTTGACCTTAGACACTTGATACTTACTAGCTGTGTGACCTTGGGGAAGTCACTAAACCCTGTTTGCCTCGAATCCCAGGTCATCTCCAATTGTCCTTATTCATCTCTGGCCACTGGACCCAGATGACTCTGGAGAAAGTGAGGCTGATGACTTAGCCTAATCTCCTCCCTACCCCCACAAATCCAATTCATGGTCCATGGTCTTCTTCAAGGATGAAGGACAAGCAACACTTAAATGAAATAAAACCTCATGGATGCTCTCTTGCAGTAAACATTTAAGAGGCTAGGTCATTGTAAGAAGAGACAGTAAGGAGTGAGGAAGGTGATTGTAGTGCAGATTATTAGACTGATGTTAGACATAGCCTCTGCAAGTTAAATATTTGCATTCAACAAAAGCAGCAGCCCAAAGACAACATGACTACTAGAGGACTTAATGTCAACAGATGAAAGTGTGAACAGTTTGTTGCTAACTTGGAGAAAAAGCTGAGCCAACATACGGTTGGCAGCAGTGGAACAGAAAAGGAGTGGGCAGCTTTCAGAGTTTTGGTGTTCAGCACTTTATTTACTCATCTGGGCCAGAACACTACAAATATGAAGACTGGTTTGAGGAAAATGGTGGGAAAATTCAAAAGATGGTAAATAACAAAAAAAGTTAACTCAGGGGGATAGTTTGTCCCTAAGAAGACAACATTTAATGCCATCAAAAGTAAAGTGCTAGTGATACTTAGAGATATATGTAGAAGGCAGATGAAATTTAATGGTAACAATTCAAAGTGATTTTATGATGTCCTGGAGGTTATTTATGGATTGCAGACATATGGTACATCTCAACTCAGTGCTGATGATTGATGATAAAGACAATAACCAACTAATGTCACTAAATGTTTGAAAGATTGAATGAAATACTCAAAATAGTAGGATTATCACCCTCCTTGAACACTTCGTTATCTTCAGGTTTTAAACAGTGAAATGCAGTCTTTTCTAGGCACTTGTGATTCAGCATTTGTAAAATTTTCTATTAAACACCTTTATTTAAATTAGTATATTTCATTTTTTTACTACATCAGAAGTTTCTTATTCTAGATAATCTGAAAATAATGACAAGTTAGAAAGAGTAGCTCTTAATGAAAACACATGTTGCCTTTCATGTAGGGCTTGAAAGCTCAACTAGAACTAATATTATTAGAACTTCACTATGCTTGGCAAGTTTTCCTTGGAATATGTCATGGCTAAAAATATATATTGAGCCAAGAACTAATGAGTTATAGCAATTTAATGCTAAGTAGTTCTGTTTTAATTAGACATTTTCTGCTTTCAAATTAAAAGGAAGATCAATTTGAGAGTAGAGAATCAGTACCTTGACTGATTTTTTTTAACCAAAAATTTGTCAACCCTGATAGCAAATGACTAAAAGAGCCACAGCAGCTCTATAACTATTAACCCCCCCCCCTAAAATTAGAGAATTCAGGTTTTCAAAACCACCGTTTACTGTAACAATAAAATATAATAAAGTAAAACAAAATAAACCAGAGAGCCACCAGCAGTTAGAAACAAAAAATTTTATTTATTCCATTGGGGAAGGGAAACCATACACATACAGGTTACCCCCTCTCTCAATCCCCCCTGTAGTAGACCTGCTTTAGTGAGGACAAATCTCAATACTACACAGTGAACTACAGCCCTGATAAAGGAGAGATAATAGCAACAAAGAGACAAGTTTGATTCCTAGTGAGACATCAGGATTGGAACACAGGTAGTACAGGTTTCTTGTTCAAACTCAGGGACCACCTGATGCTGGTGTGAAATAATTCTTGGATTTTTTTTTTTGGATTTTCTCATCCAAGGATGAGCCACAAAGCCTTGTTATGTCAAATTCCGTTTGCTTGCTGGGCCTTAGCTCTGGAGAACAGGTTGTCTCCTAACAGCAAAAGAGTGGAGTAAAAAGAGAGGATTGGTCTTGGTGTTCTGATAAATGTAAAATTAAAAGACAAAATCAGATGGTTAAATTGCTTTATGTGCTATGTACAATCTATGTATTGAGTATCCATGTTGATGAGACCTATTAACGTGCTTAAGAATAACATACTTCTGGGGCAGCTAGGTGATGTAGTGGATAGAGCACTGGCCCTGGAGTCAGGAGTACTTGAGTTCAAATCCAGCCTCAGACACTTAATAATTGCCTAGCTGTGTGACCTTGGGCAAGTCACTTAATTCCATTGCCTTAAATAAATAAAAAATTTAAAAAAAAGAATAACATACTTCTGAGCGAATTCAACAAGTTGGGTGATTCAAACTCTTACACATCTTCCATGCAAAGAAGGAGGTTGGTCTCTGGCTTTATTGAAGTCCCTTCCTTCTTTAAGACTCATCACAAATATTACCTTTCATTTCAATTCAATGTGCATCCCTTCAGTGGTTTCTTTGTGTCAGTAAGGCACTGTGCTAGAGACTGTGTATAAAAAGACAAAACAGAAAAAATAAAAAAGCTAAAACAATATCCCACCCCTCCCATGTTTTTGTTTAGTCATTTCTGTTATGTCCAATTCTTTTGTGATCTCATTTAGGATATTCTTGGCAATGATACTGGAGGGGCTTGCCATTTCCTTCCTCAGCTCTTTTTACAGATGACATACTAAGGCAAATAGATGAAGTGACTTGCCCAAGGTCACATAGCTAGTAAGTGATTTGAACTCAGGAAGTTGAATCTTTCTGATTCTAAGCCTAGTACTCTATCCATTGTGTCAGTTAGATCTGCCTCTCCACCGCCATCCTGTAGACACTCTATTTCATTTTTCTGTTGGGAAGAATATACAGTTCACTTAAAAAATGAATATAAGATAACTTGGGGATGAAGCAAAGAAGAGTTTTTCATAGGAGTTGACTTGAGCTGAACCTTGAAGGAAGCTAAGGATTCTCTGAAGCAGAAGTGAGGAGAAAAATGTATTCTAGAATCACTGTTTCCATGAAACCTTCCCTAGCATCTTCCTGAATGGGAAAGTGATTTTTCCATCCCCTGATTTCCCTAGTGTTTTATTTTAGAACTTTTTTTTGCTCTTATTTCACTTTCTTTTGTATTGTAGCTAATCTTGTATTGTACATATGTCTGTGTGTATAATACATAGAACACACGTATACATACACGCACATCTATGATATATGCCTTATTGTAATGAAGCTGCTCCCGGTCCACCTGACACCATTCTCCTTGGCTCCTACCTTCACCTCCCCCTGGACCCTTTCCTCAGGGGTGTGCAGCCCTGGGATGCTGATTGATGTGCCCTCAGCACATTAGCCTCACTTGGACCTGCCACGAGGCCATTCATCACCCACCTCCCTTACATGCTGCTTTTGCCTACCCCGAGCTCCTTCTCTTGTTTGGGAACAGTAATCAAATCAGTTCTTCCATTCTGGGAAAGGACAGGCTAGCTAATTGCTTTGTAACTCCATTTACCATCACTTCCAGATCCAAACAGTATCCCAACCCCTCCTGTTTCACATGCTTCCTTATCATCTTAGAACATAAGCTCTTTGGCAGGTATGTTTTGGGTTTGACATTTGTATACACCCAACCCTTGGCATCTTGTTCAGTCTATAGCAAGTGCTTAATACATTCTTGTGGTTTATTGTTCACTTGTTCATTCATTTATGAGAGATTGTTCCTTCTTGGAGCAAGATCTGTGTTCCATTTCCAGTGTTTATCATGCTGTTTTGCATAGAGTGTGTATTAAAATTAATATGAATAAATGAAACCAATAATCTTAAAAATGTTCAAACCAGGCAAGGTCAACTCTATCACATACGTGAATCAAAAGGCATGTTGTTTGCTTTGTTGCATGTTGTTAGGAAGAGGGAATGAATGCAATGTCAATCTTGGGGACAAAGTCTTTGAAAGAAAAATATAGTAATGTAATTGGATTTTTTGATTTATTTGCAGGTGATTGGGTTAGTACTTTTTGAAAGACACCCTACTCTTTTCTTTCAGAATTCTTAGAATAAAACATTTTTTAGCCCATCACAACTCTTAGACATAGCTATAGAATTATTGCTGTACCTATAGCTTGGAGATTGCTGCCTCCAAGAAAGGATGAGAAATATCTACAGATAGTGGAACTCCTACCCTGTTGGTGGACAATGTTGAATGCCAACAATAGGAAATAGGACTAGATGCAGATCCCCAGTCATTGCCCTTTGAGTGGAGACTGAAGCAAAAACAATAAAAGGTCAACTCCTACTGCTGGAGATTTTTGCATCTTTAATTTACCTGAAATTAGGGCTACTTGATTAAACAAAAGACAAAACAAAAACCCCCCATCTCTTTTAACTCAATTTGGATAACCAACTGAGAAACCGATCATAGATTTATATCTGGAAGGGACCTTAGATGCAGTTTCAATTTACAAAAAAAAAAAAAATTGAAAAAACCTTCAGAATCTGATAAACAATTTATTAAAACTATCTCTTACATGTCTTAAACCTAATTCCTTATACCTAGAATGACTAATCTGTTTATCACAAATATGTATATTCACCCCTGAGGGGAGAAGAGTGGGAAGGGAAGGTGGAAGGAAATTTTGTAACTTAAAAATATGCATATACATATGGATGAAGGTTGAAAAACCTTGTAAAAATAAAATATCAATAAAAAAGGATGTAGTCTCAATTTACAGAGTAGATAGTGGAAGTGACAGCTTCAAGTCACATAGGGAAGGGAGGCATTAAGTAGCAGAAACTGAATTTGATCTATCCCCAAATCTCTAGCATTTTCTTCTGCATTATGCCAGTAGCTAACTGAACAAGGCGATCATATGAGGGCTATGTTTATCAATCTTATTTTCTGCTGGCCTCAGAAATGTGTTTCATTTCATTAAAAGAAGAAAACATCTTACTAGAGCTCATAGATCTAATTCACCAAGACAAAAACTCACAAAAACCTCGATGGAGACTCAAAACATTTAGAATATGTTAACTGAGATAAATTTTGGACGAATTCTCTGATTTCTTTTATGCCTAGAAACATGTTTTCATTACTACCTTAAATGTTTATCACTTAGATTCAATTTAAATACATTAAAAACTTTATTTATCTGGAAAATGAACTATTTCTTACAAGGGACCTTTCCAGACTACTGAATTTTGCCCTTTAAAGAACAAAACTTTTCTATTTTTAAATGAAAATTTTCAAAAATGTATAAAGCATCTTCTTTATAGTATGTTAATTAGAGCTTGATATTTTTCTACTTAGGAGATCAACAGATCTTCATTTTAGATATTTATTGTATAGTAATAAAGTGATATCTGAAGGGATTATTAAAGAAAAGATAATTTGTTCCTTCACTCCATGTCCACACATTTCTGCAGTTCTTGTATTTGTGAATCATCTTTTATAATTTTTTGGCATCATGCCTTACAGTCAGTTGTCATTTCTTGCTGCTGATAATATGCTTGCTACTAGCAGTCTTGTTTCTATTCAACTGTTGATTGGGAAGCCAGATAAGCAGATTTTTAGAATTGTCTAAAAAGAGGCTAAGTAGGCTTGGAGAGTCTCTTGAATACAAAAAGCACATATGTTATAATGAGCAGATTTTATGAATTCTATTTTAATTTCTCAGAAGTCCTTTACTTTCTGATTTTCAGTCTTTTTTTTGGATAAACAATCAACATGTTGCATCCTATTGATGCATGTTTTATTACCTATGTGTAGATTTTGACTAAGGAATTATGTGTATACATTGAATATTTTCAGAATCATAATTTTGAAGTTAGAATGGACCACATTGGTCTTTTTCACTTGGGAGAGAATTCCCTCTACAATATACCCAACGGATAACCCTCCAGCCTTTGCTCAAACCTTCAATGAAGTAGCCCATTCCACCTCTGGATAACTAATTATTTGAAGCATTTTCCATATAGCAAGCCTAAATATTCCCTCTTTGCAACTCTACCTGCTCTTACTTTTGCACTCTGGAGTCAAACAGAATGAATCTATTTCCTCTTACAATGACGTAACTCTACAAATACTTGAATTCAGTTGCAGAAGGAACTTCACCAGCCTATCATTGATGTCATACCCACTTAAAATTTTTTATAATAGTAGGAGTTCATGTAAAGTAAGGATAAAATTCTTTAAGGAATGTTGTTAAAATAGTTAAAAATAGGACACATAAGACATATAATTTTAGAAAGCAGTTTGGAAGAAAAATGAATCCCCAATTTTCCACATTTTAAAGGAATATTAAGGAGAAAAAGCAACTATATTAAGCCATTTTAATTAAGCAAAATTCAACAATTGCTTGCTTCTTACCAAAGCACTATTCTACTTTCTGGGAATAGAAAAATGAAAATAAAAATTCTTGACCTCAAGTAATTTATATATATTAGGCTGCATGTATATAGGATGGATGGCTTAGGGTAGAGACTGGGGAGGCAAGTGGATCAATTAGGAAACCCATTCAGGGATTTATCTTTTCATATCTGGACATTTATAAAGCTTCAGAAGAGGAACTAAAGAAAGAAGATGGTGGGGATTTGTTACAAATAACAATAAATTGAGCAGTTGTAATGATAAATGTACTATATACAAAGTCATAGCAATGTTCAACTGTGAATGACTTACCTTTGCTCAGCAAGATTGTGACCCAAGAGAACTCTGAAGGACTTATGATAATGAAGACCATCCATCTCAAAGGCAAAGATGATAGTGTCTGAATACAGACTGAAAAAGTGATACTTTTTTAAACTTTATTTTTCTTGAGGTTTCTTTTTTTGGGGGGGAGTTATGTTTACTTTTACAGTCTGACTATGTGGTAATGTTTTTCATGAATATACATTTTTAACCTTTATCAAATAATTTGATTTCTCAAAGAGGGAGATTAGAGTGGGAGGAAGGAAGAGAATTCAGAATTCAAGGCTTTAAAGGTGAATGCTAAAACTTGCTTTTGGTTATAACTGGGGAAAAAAACAAAATAAAGATAAAAACAAAATATCCAGACAAAGAAAATTTCAATAATTTTCAGGAAAGAAACATGAAGCTACATTTAAAGAAAAGCACCAAATTGATGATCCATATGATAGACTTAGTTGTTCTCAGCAATACAGTGATCAAAGACAATTGCAAAAGACTTGTGATGGAAACTACCTATTCCACATCCAGAGAAAGATGTATGGAGTCTAAATGCAGACCAAAGCATACTATATTTACTTTTTTTTAAGTTTGTTTTTTCACATTCACTCCCCTTTTGTTCTAATTCCTCTTTCACAACATAGTTAACATACAGATAAGTTTAAGATGATTGTAAATGTATAACCTAAAAAAACTCCAGATGAATACGGAAATGAACTTGCTGTGGAACTGATGCTCTGAAGGATACAAGCTAAGTTTGGGGTCTATGTTCTGGAAACTGAAGTAGTGTAGCAGAGAGATTTCCTCTGAGAAGTTGAGGGGAAGAGTTTTATGTTTGTTTTTGTAGTACCTTTGTCATAAATTTGGTGTTTATTTGTTTCAATTGTGTTTGACTTTGGTGATGCCATTTGGAGTTTTCTTGGCAAAACTGAAATGGCTTGCCATTTCCTTCTTCAGCTCATTTTACAAATGAAGAAACTGAAGCAAATGGGATTAAATGACTTGCCTCTTCCTTGTCATAAATATCCCTTTGTAAAAGTGAATTAATGTTAAATGGTTAAAGGGTCACTAGCAATTGCTGCCAATGGGAGGAACATAATTGTGCCAATTACAGTAGAAAAGGAACACTCAAATCCTTTAGGATACCCTAGAACTCTGAGAAGAAGACGTTTCTGGTCTGTCTTGGGGATAGAACTCCGGAGTAGCTTAGTTACAAAAATAACTGATTGCACTTTGTATACATTATATTATTTTCACCTCACAATGATTCTAGTTCCACAATTATTATCTCTATTTTAGTAATGAGGAAATGAAAACTCCTAGAGACTAAGTGATTTGCCCATGTTAACACAGATGCAAATGCAAAAAAAAAAAATCCAGGTGTTTCTGATGTAGAGTATAGTACTCTATACACAATGCTATGTTGTTATTTAGCATGGCTATGATCCAGATAATTAAGTTTTTGGCATGAAAAAAAATTTGAAGTCCAAGTTTTTAAAAAAATTGTTTTACTTATTTTTCTTGTTGCTATTGAAATCCAAAGCATTTCCTCCTTCCTCTATGCCCTTTCTGTTCCCTCATTGTCCTTACTTTTCCAAATTTTCCTTTACCTTTCTTCCTTTCAATCCTCCATTTGTGGGATTTTGATGTTCTATTGGACATCTTGAACTGTACATTCTATAAACAACTTAAACCCAACCTGTCCAGAAATGAATTCTCCTCTCTTCCTAAATTCTTTATTACTGTCAAAGTAGCCACTACTTCCATAACATCTTTCATATATGACTTTTTCTGTCCTCTCATTCTTATTGTAGACCCTCATCACTAAATGCTTAGACTATTGGAATAACTTGATTTTTCTCCTTGTCTCAAGTCTCCTCCCAGTTCTAGTTCATCCTCCATTCAGCTACCAATGGGATCTTCCTAAAGCACAGATCAGACATATTACTCTCAATCAACTCCAGAGGCTCCTTATTATCTCATGGATCAAATATAAAATCCTTTGTTTAGCTTTTAAAGTCCTTCAAACCCCTTCCTACCTTTCCAGTCTACTCACCCTTTACTCATTTCCATATACTCTAATTATTGATATTACTCTACATTTTGTTTCTTGTAGATCACCCAAATCCATGACTTTTCAATAACTGTCCCTTATACCTTGAATTAAGACCTGTCTCAGCTTCAGTTAAAATTCTATCTTCTGTTAAGGGACTTTTATTTCTCCTTTTTAATGCTATTAGTTTCTCTCTGAGATTATCTATGTTGTTTGCACATAAGTGTTTGCATCTTGCCTTGCTCTTTGGATTGTAAGATCCTCAAGGGCAGGTAATTAGCAATTCTTTGCATCCTTAGTGCATAGCACAGTGCTTGATATAGTAGATAAAAAATGCTTGTTGATTTATGTGACAAACTGTATAGGAAAGGGACCTGGCCTGAAAAGTAAAAAAAGTAAAACAAAATGGAAGCCTCCCTAAGTGAACCATAGACACATCATGGGGCAGGCAAACTTGAACTTCAGAGGGAAAGTCTTCAGGATGATTGGAAATCTTTAATACTGGAAACATTAATGAATTGTATCTTTCTATTTCACATATCATTTTTATTAAGAGTATATTGTTGAATGCTAGTTTCTAATATGTTCTGCTTTCTTTTCCCTTTTTTGGGAGTTTATTTGATTCATATTCACAGTTATGATTGTTAAATGTGTATTTCCTTCCCTCCTTTTTTCTCCTACTTTCATTTTCTGATCCTTCCTTAAGAACTTGCTTTGCTTTTGCTTTTGACTAGTGTCTCCATTAACCCCTTTGCATTCTGTTTCCCTTTTGGCTGAAATACATTGCTTAACCCCATTTCTGTGTAAGAGTGAATTCCACTGTTCTTTGACCAGTTCAGATGAGATTGAAGTTCAAGTGACATCCATTTCAACCAATTTTTTCTTCCTTCTTGCATATGTTTTAAATTGCCATTTATCTGAGTATGAGATACTTTCCCCTATTCTACATTTCTTCCACCTCTTCTTCAATGTATTCCTCTTTACCTCTTTCCACTTTTTTAGATCATCAAAACATAACAGAATCACTTTCATGTCCTCTATATTTAATTCGATTCCCTTCATGACTTTTGATAATATGAGTTCTTAAAAACTCTTTTTACATCTCACTCTCTGATATCTACCTTGTGCACCCAACTCTCACCTGTGACTTCAAGAAGTTGTATTTTGTACAGTGGCAAAAGCCTGATTAATTATTTGGGCAGATAAGCTAAACCAGGTTTTAGGTAACTGAGGATCTCAAACTCATTAATGAGTTAGGGAATCGTCTACCTCAAGTATGGAAACACTTCCCCAGCAGAAGAGGCAAATGCGAATAATTTGTTGCAATGGCCATGATGGCAGTTGAAGTGGGTCCTGTGGAGGTCTTAAAGCTTGATTAGACATTGAAAATACTATCATCGTCCACTGCATCTTTAGCATTCATCTTAACTTTGTCCTGCTCCTGGACTTTGATGACCCTAGAAGAGAGCGCGAGGCCAAAGACTTTGTACAGTTCTGCTCCACTTAAATCCGATTTATACACAAGTCAAAAGACATTGCCCAAATCATTTTTACCTACCTCAAAGTCCTGTGGAGATAGGTAAGTGATGAAACAGCAGGTGTGGATACACTGGGAGCTGTAATCACATCCCTGCATGTGGGTGGCCCAAGTCATAGTGGCATCTTCTCACTGGAAGCATCATTGGGATTCAGCAGCCCCCTGGATATCTGAACATCCTTTTAAAAGCACTGCACTGCTCCCTTCATGGTGTGAGGAAGAGAGGCTGGAAATATTGTCCTAAAAATTAACTACTTCACCCAATCTGGCTTGTTTACTATGATAGGTAGTGATCCCACCCTATGACCAAAACACAAAAAAATATGAAACATTTTGAAAAAGATGATTTCACTCAACATTGGTACATGGAATATGTGCATGCTTATGGACAACAGAAAATCCAGTAGACCTGAAAGATGAACAACTCTTGTTCTGAGAGAGCTCATCCAAATAGTAGTCCTGAGGGAAATAAGACTTTATTGAAGTCAGAACTGAATACATTTTTTAAGTGACTGCAGTTATGGGAATTGCTGCAAATCCAGCATAGGGCTTGCAATCAAAACTAATCTAGTCAACAGGATTTTATATTTCCCCAAAGTAGTGACAATGCAATTGATACTTGCATCATCAATGCATATACTCCCACCATGGTGAACCTTGATAAGGTCCAAGAAAAATTTTATGAAGACCTGGAAACCCTCATCATCAATATGCCAAAAGAGGACAAGTTTATAATTCTGGATGACCTCATTGCTAGAGTAGACTCAAACTACCAGACATAGTAGGGAGTCCTTGGGAGAAATGGAGTTGGAAAGAGCAGCAGCTATGGTCACTTATGACTGAAGACCTATGGTACATTTCAACTCAGGGTGCTAATGGAGCCATACTGATTGGTGATAAGGATGTGATTCTGGAAAGATGGGTTGAACACTCCCATAGCATGTTATTGAGGCTCTAAAATGGGAGAGAAGAGGTATTAGATGGAAGATCTACAGTGCCATTGTGCTGACTTCATTGTTGTATGACTGTGAAACCTGGACAATATACCAGTGTCATGTCAGGAAACTGAATTGTTTCCATTTGAATTGTTTTAGGAATCTTCTGAAGATCATCTGGCAAGATAAGTTCCAGATATTGAAGTTGTTTGTTGAGGTGAACTGCAACTCTGGTGGGCTGACCACATTGTTCTGTTGTCAAATGTATGTGTACCTAAACCTAAGAAGTCATAGGTTAAAGTCTGAAGACTTTTGTGTCTTATCACTTTCTTGTGACAAACACTGTCTTCTATTTACCTAAATGAAAGGGCAGCTAAGTGGCACAGTGGATAGAGCACTGGCTCTGAAGTCCAGAGGCCTCAAGTTCAAATTTGACCTTAGACACTTGATACTTACTAGCTGTGTGACCTTGGGGAAGTCACTAAACCCTGTTTGCCTCGAATCCCAGGTCATCTCCAATTGTCCTTATTCATCTCTGGCCACTGGACCCAGATGACTCTGGAGAAAGTGAGGCTGATGACTTAGCCTAATCTCCTCCCTACCCCCACAAATCCAATTCATGGTCCATGGTCTTCTTCAAGGATGAAGGACAAGCAACACTTAAATGAAATAAAACCTCATGGATGCTCTCTTGCAGTAAACATTTAAGAGGCTAGGTCATTGTAAGAAGAGACAGTAAGGAGTGAGGAAGGTGATTGTAGTGCAGATTATTAGACTGATGTTAGACATAGCCTCTGCAAGTTAAATATTTGCATTCAACAAAAGCAGCAGCCCAAAGACAACATGACTACTAGAGGACTTAATGTCAACAGATGAAAGTGTGAACAGTTTGTTGCTAACTTGGAGAAAAAGCTGAGCCAACATACGGTTGGCAGCAGTGGAACAGAAAAGGAGTGGGCAGCTTTCAGAGTTTTGGTGTTCAGCACTTTATTTACTCATCTGGGCCAGAACACTACAAATATGAAGACTGGTTTGAGGAAAATGGTGGGAAAATTCAAAAGATGGTAAATAACAAAAAAAAGTTAACTCGGGGGATAGTTTGTCCCTAAGAAGACAACATTTAATGCCATCAAAAGTAAAGTGCTAGTGATACTTAGAGATATATGTAGAAGGCAGATGAAATTTTAATGGTAACAATTCAAAGTGATTTTATGATGTCCTGGAGGTTATTTATGGATTGCAGACATATGGTACATCTCAACTCGGTGCTGATGATTGATGATAAGGACAATAACCAACTAATGTCACTAAATGTTTGAAAGATTGAATGAAATACTCAAAATAGTAGGATTATCACCCTCCTTGAACACTTCGTTATCTTCAGGTTTTAAACAGTGAAATGCAGTCTTTTCTAGGCACTTGTGATTCAGCATTTGTAAAATTTTCTATTAAACACCTTTATTTAAATTAGTATATTTCATTTTTTTACTACATCAGAAGTTTCTTATTCTAGATAATCTGAAAATAATGACAAGTTAGAAAGAGTAGCTCTTAATGAAAACACATGTTGCCTTTCATGTAGGGCTTGAAAGCTCAACTAGAACTAATATTATTAGAACTTCACTATGCTTGGCAAGTTTTCCTGGGAATATGTCATGGCTAAAAATATATATTGAGCCAAGAACTAATGAGTTATAGCAATTTAATGCTAAGTAGTTCTGTTTTAATTAGACATTTTCTGCTTTCAAATTAAAAGGAAGATCAATTTGAGAGTAGAGAATCAGTACCTTGACTGATTTTTTTTAACCAAAAATTTGTCAACCCTGATAGCAAATGACTAAAAGAGCCACAGCAGCTCTATAACTATTAACCCCCCCCCCCAAAATTAGAGAATTCAGGTTTTCAAAACCACCGTTTACTGTAACAATAAAATATAATAAAGTAAAACAAAATAAACCAGAGAGCCACCAGCAGTTAGAAACAAAAAATTTTATTCATTCCATTGGGGAAGGGAAACCATACACATACAGGTTACCCCCTCTCTCAATCCCCCCTGTAGTAGACCTGCTTTAGTGAGGACAAATCTCAATACTACACAGTGAACTACAGCCCTGATAAAGGGAGAGATAATAGCAACAAAGAGACAAGTTTGATTCCTAGTGAGACATCAGGATTGGAACACAGGTAGTACAGGTTTCTTGTTCAAACTCAGGGACCACCTGATGCTGGTGTGAAATAATTCTTGGATTTTTTTTTTTTGGATTTTCTCATCCAAGGATGAGCCACAAAGCCTTGTTATGTCAAATTCCGTTTGCTTGCTGGGCCTTAGCTCTGGAGAACAGGTTGTCTCCTAACAGCAAAAGAGTGGAGTAAAAAGAGAGGATTGGTCTTGGTGTTCTGATAAATGTAAAATTAAAAGACAAAATCAGATGGTTAAATTGCTTTATGTGCTATGTACAATCTATGTATTGAGTATCCATGTTGATGAGACCTATTAACGTGCTTAAGAATAACATACTTCTGGGGCAGCTAGGTGATGTAGTGGATAGAGCACTGGCCCTGGAGTCAGGAGTACTTGAGTTCAAATCCAGCCTCAGACACTTAATAATTGCCTAGCTGTGTGACCTTGGGCAAGTCACTTAATTCCATTGCCTTAAATAAATAAAAATTAAAAAAAAAGAATAACATACTTCTGAGCGAATTCAACAAGTTGGGTGATTCAAACTCTTACACATCTTCCATGCAAAGAAGGAGGTTGGTCTCTGGCTTTATTGAAGTCCCTTCCTTCTTTAAGACTCATCACAAATATTACCTTTCATTTCAATTCAATGTGCATCCCTTCAGTGGTTTCTTTGTGTCAGTAAGGCACTGTGCTAGAGACTGTGTATAAAAAAAAAGACAAAACAGAAAAAATAAAAAAGCTAAAACAATATCCCACCCCTCCCATGTTTTTGTTTAGTCATTTCTGTTGTGTCCAATTCTTTTGTGATCTCATTTAGGATATTCTTGGCAATGATACTGGAGGGGCTTGCCATTTTCCTTCCTCAGCTCTTTTTACAGATGACATACTAAGGCAAATAGATGAAGTGACTTGCCCAAGGTCACATAGCTAGTAAGTGATTTGAACTCAGGAAGTTGAATCTTTCTGATTCTAAGCCTAGTACTCTATCCATTGTGTCAGTTAGATCTGCCTCTCCACCGCCATCCTGTAGACACTCTATTTCATTTTTCTGTTGGGAAGAATATACAGTTCACTTAAAAAATGAATATAAGATAACTTGGGGATGAAGCAAAGAAGAGTTTTTCATAGGAGTTGACTTGAGCTGAACCTTGAAGGAAGCTAAGGATTCTCTGAAGCAGAAGTGAGGAGAAAAATGTATTCTAGAATCACTGTTTCCATGAAACCTTCCCTAGCATCTTCCTGAATGGGAAAGTGATTTTTCCATCCCCTGATTTCCCTAGTGTTTTATTTTAGAACTTTTTTTTGCTCTTATTTCACTTTCTTTTGTATTGTAGCTAATCTTGTATTGTACATATGTCTGTGTGTATAATACATAGAACACACGTATACATACATGCACATCTATGATATATGCCTTATTGTAATGAAGCTGCTCCCGGTCCACCTGACACCATTCTCCTTGGCTCCTACCTTCACCTCCCCCTGGACCCTTTCCTCAGGGGTGTGCAGCCCTGGGATGCTGATTGATGTGCCCTCAGCACATTAGCCTCACTTGGACCTGCCACGAGGCCATTCATCACCCACCTCCCTTACATGCTGCTTTTGCCTACCCCGAGCTCCTTCTCTTGTTTGGGAACAGTAATCAAATCAGTTCTTCCATTCTGGGAAAGGACAGGCTAGCTAATTGCTTTGTAACTCCATTTACCATCACTTCCAGATCCAAACAGTATCCCAACCCCTCCTGTTTCACATGCTTCCTTATCATCTTAGAACATAAGCTCTTTGGCAGGTATGTTTTGGGTTTGACATTTGTATACACCCAACCCTTGGCATCTTGTTCAGTCTATAGCAAGTGCTTAATACATTCTTGTGGTTTATTGTTCACTTGTTCATTCATTTATGAGAGATTGTTCCTTCTTGGAGCAAGATCTGTGTTCCATTTCCAGTGTTTATCATGCTGTTTTGCATAGAGTGTGTATTAAAATTAATATGAATAAATGAAACCAATAATCTTAAAAATGTTCAAACCAGGCAAGGTCAACTCTATCACATACGTGAATCAAAAGGCATGTTGTTTGCTTTGTTGCATGTTGTTAGGAAGAGGGAATGAATGCAATGTCAATCTTGGGGACAAAGTCTTTGAAAGAAAAAATATAGTAATGTAATTGGATTTTTTGATTTATTTGCAGGTGATTGGGTTAGTACTTTTTGAAAGACACCCTACTCTTTTCTTTCAGAATTCTTAGAATAAAACATTTTTTAGCCCATCACAACTCTTAGACATAGCTATAGAATTATTGCTGTACCTATAGCTTGGAGATTGCTGCCTCCAAGAAAGATGAGAAATATCTACAGATAGTGGAACTCCTACCCTGTTGGTGGACAATGTTGAATGCCAACAATAGGAAAATAGGACTAGATGCAGATCCCCAGTCATTGCCCTTTGAGTGGAGACTGAAGCAAAAACAATAAAAGGTCAACTCCTACTGCTGGAGATTTTTGCATCTTTAATTTACCTGAAATTAGGGCTACTTGATTAAACAAAAGACAAAACAAAAACCCCCCATCTCTTTTAACTCAATTTGGATAACCAACTGAGAAACCGATCATAGATTTATATCTGGAAGGGACCTTAGATGCAGTTTCAATTTACAAAAAAAAAAAAATTGAAAAAACCTTCAGAATCTGATAAACAATTTATTAAAACTATCTCTTACATGTCTTAAACCTAATTCCTTATACCTAGAATGACTAATCTGTTTATCACAAATATGTATATTCACCCCTGAGGGGAGAAGAGTGGGAAGGGAAGGTGGAAGGAAATTTTGTAACTTAAAAATATGCATATACATATGGATGAAGGTTGAAAAACCTTGTAAAAATAAAATATCAATAAAAAAGGATGTAGTCTCAATTTACAGAGTAGATAGTGGAAGTGACAGCTTCAAGTCACATAGGGAAGGGAGGCATTAAGTAGCAGAAACTGAATTTGATCTATCCCCAAATCTCTAGCATTTTCTTCTGCATTATGCCAGTAGCTAACTGAACAAGGCGATCATATGAGGGCTATGTTTATCAATCTTATTTTCTGCTGGCCTCAGAAATGTGTTTCATTTCATTAAAAGAAGAAAACATCTTACTAGAGCTCATAGATCTAATTCACCAAGACAAAAACTCACAAAAACCTCGATGGAGACTCAAAACATTTAGAATATGTTAACTGAGATAAATTTTGGACGAATTCTCTGATTTCTTTTATGCCTAGAAACATGTTTTCATTACTACCTTAAATGTTTATCACTTAGATTCAATTTAAATACATTAAAAACTTTATTTATCTGGAAAATGAACTATTTCTTACAAGGGACCTTTCCAGACTACTGAATTTTGCCCTTTAAAGAACAAAACTTTTCTATTTTTAAATGAAAATTTTCAAAAATGTATAAAGCATCTTCTTTATAGTATGTTAATTAGAGCTTGATATTTTTCTACTTAGGAGATCAACAGATCTTCATTTTAGATATTTATTGTATAGTAATAAAGTGATATCTGAAGGATTATTAAAGAAAAGATAATTTGTTCCTTCACTCCATGTCCACACATTTCTGCAGTTCTTGTATTTGTGAATCATCTTTTATAATTTTTTGGCATCATGCCTTACAGTCAGTTGTCATTTCTTGCTGCTGATAATATGCTTGCTACTAGCAGTCTTGTTTCTATTCAACTGTTGATTGGGAAGCCAGATAAGCAGATTTTTAGAATTGTCTAAAAAGAGGCTAAGTAGCTTGGAGAGTCTCTTGAATACAAAAAGCACATATGTTATAATGAGCAGATTTTATGAATTCTATTTTAATTTCTCAGAAGTCCTTTACTTTCTGATTTTCAGTCTTTTTTTGGATAAACAATCAACATGTTGCATCCTATTGATGCATGTTTTATTACCTATGTGTAGATTTTGACTAAGGAATTATGTGTATACATTGAATATTTTCAGAATCATAATTTTGAAGTTAGAATGGACCACATTGGTCTTTTTCACTTGGGAGAGAATTCCCTCTACAATATACCCAACGGATAACCCTCCAGCCTTTGCTCAAACCTTCAGTGAAGTAGCCCATTCCACCTCTGGATAACTAATTATTTGAAGCATTTTTCCATATAGCAAGCCTAAATATTCCCTCTTTGCAACTCTACCTGCTCTTACTTTTGCACTCTGGAGTCAAACAGAATGAATCTATTTCCTCTTACGATGACGTAACTCTACAAATACTTGAATTCAGTTGCAGAAGGAACTTCACCAGCCTATCCATGATGTCATACCCACTTAAAATTTTTTTATAATAGTAGGAGTTCATGTAAAGTAAGGATAAAATTCTTTAAGGAATGTTGTTAAAATAGTTAAAAATAGGACACATAAGACATATAATTTTAGAAAGCAGTTTGGAAGAAAAATGAATCCCCAATTTTCCACATTTTAAAGGAATATTAAGGAGAAAAAGCAACTATATTAAGCCATTTTAATTAAGCAAAATTCAACAATTGCTTGCTTCTTACCAAAGCACTATTCTACTTTCTGGGAATAGAAAAATGAAAATAAAAATTCTTGACCTCAAGTAATTTATATATATTAGGCTGCATGTATATAGGATGGATGGCTTAGGGTAGAGACTGGGGAGGCAAGTGGATCAATTAGGAAACCCATTCAGGGATTTATCTTTTCATATCTGGACATTTATAAAGCTTCAGAAGAGGAACTAAAGAAAGAAGATGGTGGGGATTTGTTACAAATAACAATAAATTGAGCAGTTGTAATGATAAATGTACTATATACAAAGTCATAGCAATGTTCAACTGTGAATGACTTACCTTTGCTCAGCAAGATTGTGACCCAAGAGAACTCTGAAGGACTTATGATAATGAAGACCATCCATCTCAAAGGCAAAGATGATAGTGTCTGAATACAGACTGAAAAAGTGATACTTTTTTAAACTTTATTTTTCTTGAGGGTTTCTTTTTTGGGGGGGGAGTTATGTTTACTTTTACAGTCTGACTATGTGGTAATGTTTTTCATGAATATACATTTTTAACCTTTATCAAATAATTTGATTTCTCAAAGAGGGAGATTAGAGTGGGAGGAAGGAAGAGAATTCAGAATTCAAGGCTTTAAAGGTGAATGCTAAAACTTGCTTTTGGTTATAACTGGGGAAAAAAACAAAATAAAGATAAAAACAAAATATCCAGACAAAGAAAATTTCAATAATTTTCAGGAAAGAAACATGAAGCTACATTTAAAGAAAAGCACCAAATTGATGATCCATATGATAGACTTAGTTGTTCTCAGCAATACAGTGATCAAAGACAATTGCAAAAGACTTGTGATGGAAACTACCTATTCCACATCCAGAGAAAGATGTATGGAGTCTAAATGCAGACCAAAGCATACTATATTTACTTTTTTTTAAGTTTGTTTTTTCACATTCACTCCCCTTTTGTTCTAATTCCTCTTTCACAACATAGTTAACATACAGATAAGATTTATTATGAGTCCTTTGGAATTGTGATTGGTCAATGTGATAATCACAGTTACTAAGTTTTTTAATGTTGATTATCTTCACAGCATTGCTGTTATTGTATAAAATGTTCTGATTTTGCTCACTTTTCATTGTTCATTAAAGTCATTCCAGGTTTTTCTGAAATATACCTCTTAATCATTTCTAACACACAATAGTATTGCATCATATTTGTATATCATAACTTATTCAGCCTTCCCCAAATAGTGGACATCTCCCCAGTTTCTAATTCTTTACTAATACAAAAGAGCTGCTATAAATATTTTTGAACACATGGGTCCTTTCTCTCTGCTTGATCTCTGTGGGGTATGGACTAGTAGCAGTATTGCTAGGTCAGAGAGCATACATTGCTTACTAGCTTTTTGAACACAGTTCCAAATTTCTTTCCATAGTGTTTGGATTAGTTCTCAGCTACACTCAGAGGCCATTAGTTTACCTGTTCCACACACCCATTCAACTTCTGTCATTTCTCCGTTTTGTCTTCTTCACTCCTATGAAGGGTATGGGGTAGTACTCAAGTTGGTTTAATTTGTATTTTTCTAATTATTAGTGATTTAGACAATTTTTATATGACTAATGATAAATCTCTAAACTATAGTTATTCACTATATGTGATAACTTCTTTTGACAGAAAATGCATTTGCTAAAAATAGATTGCCATTTCCTCTTGTAATTAAAAACCATATGCATATCAGTTATGATAATCACTTGTTATGAAAAATGTAGATAAGCCATTTTTCAATTAGAAGCCATGAGTTACCTTTGCTCAAAACAGATACTCCTTTAGAAAAGCATTCAGTATTCAGTGTTCACTTATTTGCTTCCCAGTTATAAACACTTCATTTTTATTTACAAACATTTTCAACACTTTTTATCTTTTAAGATAATTTTATAGGGTTTGGTTGGAGGAATGATTACAAATATGAATTAACTTAATAATAATAAGGTGCTTCAAATGTGTTAAAATCCCTTCCCTATTTTCGTTGGGGTCACACTTGAGCTACAGATTTTGCTGTGTGGAAATCAAAGAATTTGTATAATCTCAACAATCAGAAGGAATTTGTAGTCACATCCAGTCTAACCCTTCCCTCAGTGCATGAACTCTCCTTTACAGCATCACTGACAAATGGCTGTATAACCTCTACTTGAATACTTCCAATGAATGGGAGATCAATACTTCACAAGATGGTTCATTCCATCATTTGAAAGATCTTCCTTAAAATGAGCTGAGTCTGTGTCATTATAACTTACATCCATTGATCTTAATTTTTTCTGTAGCAAGGCAGAATAAATGAATTTTTTCTTCCACATGACCATTCTTAAAAAAATAGAAGAAATCTCATATACCTTTTTTGATCTCTTTTTTTTTTAGGTTTTTGCAAGGCAAATGGGGTTAAGTGGCTTGCCTAAGGCCACACAGCTAGGTAATTATTAAATGTCTGAGACCGGATTTGAACCCAGGTACTCCTGACTCCAGGGCCTGTGCTTTATCCACTGCGCCACCTAGCTGCCCCTTGATTTCTTCTTCTGGCAAACTTTGAACCCATCACCTATTTCTAAACTGTGTATGTCATAGATCTGATACCAGTCTGTTTTTCCAAACTTAATACATATAACTCCCTTTTACTATCTTTACTGAGAAGCTACTCTGGTCTACCTGCTTTACTCACTGTGACATTCCCTTTCCTGTCTTTCATACCTTTTAATAGGTTGCCCATATGCCTGAAACCACAAGGTCTACATACATGCTGTTACCTTGATGAGATCTTAGCTAATTTCTCCCAGATATCAATAATCCCTCCTATTTAGATTATATTTACTGTATATATATATATATATATATATCTTACATTTGCCTATATATATTTTTTTGATAGAATCTGAGCTTACTGAAAACAGGATTGTTTAATATTTGTCTTTATATCTATAGTACTTAGCATAGTACCCAGAACATACTGTAGTACTGAAAACATTTGCTTATTGATTCATTTCAATAATCTTTATTATATGGATGCCCTATTTTGAACATCCTTTAGTTGATCAGTACCTCTTTTAACAGATGGTTCCTAGAAATTTCCACAGTTCGGAGGTAGTCAAGTAGATGATACCAATTTTTATGATTGGGAATCCATGCTGCTAGTAATATAGTCTAGGTATTTCTTCTTTTTCAAAAAATATAATGCTCCATTACTTACCTTGAGATCTCCCAAATGGGATTTTAGTTTCTGAAGTATCAAAGTAATTTCATAATAGCATTGTCTCTCAGCATGAATCCCTTGAGTTGTAACCAGTTTGTTGCATATTGCACATTGTTATTCTTGCATGTTCTCCTTTACCCTCTCCATACTAACTTGTTTCATTTATAGAAGCAAATTATATCACTAATGTGGGATATAGAGTGCTTAGGGAGGACTAGTACCTGTCTTGTGAGGTCTGCCAAGCACTTTTCAGGGCTGTTTTCCCTCTCTGATATCTACCTTGTGCACCCAACTCTCACCTGTGACTTCAAGAAGTTGTATTTTGTACAGTGGCAAAAGCCTGATTAATTATTTGGGCAGATAAGCTAAACCAGGTTTTAGGTAACTGAGGGATCTCAAACTCATTAATGAGTTAGGGAATCGTCTACCTCAAGTATGGAAACACTTCCCCAGCAGAAGAGGCAAATGCGAATAATTTGTTGCAATGGCCATGATGGCAGTTGAAGTGGGTCCTGTGGAGGTCTTAAAGCTTGATTAGACATTGAAAATACTATCATCGTCCACTGCATCTTTAGCATTCATCTTAACTTTGTCCTGCTCCTGGACTTTGATGACCCTAGAAGAGAGCGCGAGGCCAAAGACTTTGTACAGTTCTGCTCCACTTAAATCCGATTTATACACAAGTCAAAAGACATTGCCCAAATCATTTTTACCTACCTCAAAGTCCTGTGGAGATAGGTAAGTGATGAAACAGCAGGTGTGGATACACTGGGAGCTGTAATCACATCCCTGCATGTGGGTGGCCCAAGTCATAGTGGCATCTTCTCACTGGAAGCATCATTGGGATTCAGCAGCCCCCTGGATATCTGAACATCCTTTTAAAAGCACTGCACTGCTCCCTTCATGGTGTGAGGAAGAGAGGCTGGAAATATTGTCCTAAAAATTAACTACTTCACCCAATCTGGCTTGTTTACTATGATAGGTAGTGATCCCACCCTATGACCAAAACACAAAAAAATATGAAACATTTTGAAAAAGATGATTTCACTCAACATTGGTACATGGAATATGTGCATGCTTATGGACAACAGAAAATCCAGTAGACCTGAAAGATGAACAACTCTTGTTCTGAGAGAGCTCATCCAAATAGTAGTCCTGAGGGAAATAAGACTTTATTGAAGTCAGAACTGAATACATTTTTTAAGTGACTGCAGTTATGGGAATTGCTGCAAATCCAGCATAGGGCTTGCAATCAAAACTAATCTAGTCAACAGGATTTTATATTTCCCCAAAGTAGTGACAATGCAATTGATACTTGCATCATCAATGCATATACTCCCACCATGGTGAACCTTGATAAGGTCCAAGAAAAATTTTATGAAGACCTGGAAACCCTCATCATCAATATGCCAAAAGAGGACAAGTTTATAATTCTGGATGACCTCATTGCTAGAGTAGACTCAAACTACCAGACATAGTAGGGAGTCCTTGGGAGAAATGGAGTTGGAAAGAGCAGCAGCTATGGTCACTTATGACTGAAGACCTATGGTACATTTCAACTCAGGGTGCTAATGGAGCCATACTGATTGGTGATAAGGATGTGATTCTGGAAAGATGGGTTGAACACTCCCATAGCATGTTATTGAGGCTCTAAAATGGGAGAGAAGAGGTATTAGATGGAAGATCTACAGTGCCATTGTGCTGACTTCATTGTTGTATGACTGTGAAACCTGGACAATATACCAGTGTCATGTCAGGAAACTGAATTGTTTCCATTTGAATTGTTTTAGGAATCTTCTGAAGATCATCTGGCAAGATAAGTTCCAGATATTGAAGTTGTTTGTTGAGGTGAACTGCAACTCTGGTGGGCTGACCACATTGTTCTGTTGTCAAATGTATGTGTACCTAAACCTAAGAAGTCATAGGTTAAAGTCTGAAGACTTTTGTGTCTTATCACTTTCTTGTGACAAACACTGTCTTCTATTTACCTAAATGAAAGGGCAGCTAAGTGGCACAGTGGATAGAGCACTGGCTCTGAAGTCCAGAGGCCTCAAGTTCAAATTTGACCTTAGACACTTGATACTTACTAGCTGTGTGACCTTGGGGAAGTCACTAAACCCTGTTTGCCTCGAATCCCAGGTCATCTCCAATTGTCCTTATTCATCTCTGGCCACTGGACCCAGATGACTCTGGAGAAAGTGAGGCTGATGACTTAGCCTAATCTCCTCCCTACCCCCACAAATCCAATTCATGGTCCATGGTCTTCTTCAAGGATGAAGGACAAGCAACACTTAAATGAAATAAAACCTCATGGATGCTCTCTTGCAGTAAACATTTAAGAGGCTAGGTCATTGTAAGAAGAGACAGTAAGGAGTGAGGAAGGTGATTGTAGTGCAGATTATTAGACTGATGTTAGACATAGCCTCTGCAAGTTAAATATTTGCATTCAACAAAAGCAGCAGCCCAAAGACAACATGACTACTAGAGGACTTAATGTCAACAGATGAAAGTGTGAACAGTTTGTTGCTAACTTGGAGAAAAAGCTGAGCCAACATACGGTTGGCAGCAGTGGAACAGAAAAGGAGTGGGCAGCTTTCAGAGTTTTGGTGTTCAGCACTTTATTTACTCATCTGGGCCAGAACACTACAAATATGAAGACTGGTTTGAGGAAAATGGTGGGAAAATTCAAAAGATGGTAAATAACAAAAAAAGTTAACTCGGGGGATAGTTTGTCCCTAAGAAGACAACATTTAATGCCATCAAAAGTAAAGTGCTAGTGATACTTAGAGATATATGTAGAAGGCAGATGAAATTTAATGGTAACAATTCAAAGTGATTTTATGATGTCCTGGAGGTTATTTATGGATTGCAGACATATGGTACATCTCAACTCGGTGCTGATGATTGATGATAAGGACAATAACCAACTAATGTCACTAAATGTTTGAAAGATTGAATGAAATACTCAAAATAGTAGGATTATCACCCTCCTTGAACACTTCGTTATCTTCAGGTTTTAAACAGTGAAATGCAGTCTTTTCTAGGCACTTGTGATTCAGCATTTGTAAAATTTTCTATTAAACACCTTTATTTAAATTAGTATATTTCATTTTTTTACTACATCAGAAGTTTCTTATTCTAGATAATCTGAAAATAATGACAAGTTAGAAAGAGTAGCTCTTAATGAAAACACATGTTGCCTTTCATGTAGGGCTTGAAAGCTCAACTAGAACTAATATTATTAGAACTTCACTATGCTTGGCAAGTTTTCCTGGGAATATGTCATGGCTAAAAATATATATTGAGCCAAGAACTAATGAGTTATAGCAATTTAATGCTAAGTAGTTCTGTTTTAATTAGACATTTTCTGCTTTCAAATTAAAAGGAAGATCAATTTGAGAGTAGAGAATCAGTACCTTGACTGATTTTTTTTAACCAAAAATTTGTCAACCCTGATAGCAAATGACTAAAAGAGCCACAGCAGCTCTATAACTATTAACCCCCCCCCCCAAAATTAGAGAATTCAGGTTTTCAAAACCACCGTTTACTGTAACAATAAAATATAATAAAGTAAAACAAAATAAACCAGAGAGCCACCAGCAGTTAGAAACAAAAAATTTTATTCATTCCATTGGGGAAGGGAAACCATACACATACAGGTTACCCCCTCTCTCAATCCCCCCTGTAGTAGACCTGCTTTAGTGAGGACAAATCTCAATACTACACAGTGAACTACAGCCCTGATAAAGGAGAGATAATAGCAACAAAGAGACAAGTTTGATTCCTAGTGAGACATCAGGATTGGAACACAGGTAGTACAGGTTTCTTGTTCAAACTCAGGGACCACCTGATGCTGGTGTGAAATAATTCTTGGATTTTTTTTTTTGGATTTTCTCATCCAAGGATGAGCCACAAAGCCTTGTTATGTCAAATTCCGTTTGCTTGCTGGGCCTTAGCTCTGGAGAACAGGTTGTCTCCTAACAGCAAAAGAGTGGAGTAAAAAGAGAGGATTGGTCTTGGTGTTCTGATAAATGTAAAATTAAAAGACAAAATCAGATGGTTAAATTGCTTTATGTGCTATGTACAATCTATGTATTGAGTATCCATGTTGATGAGACCTATTAACGTGCTTAAGAATAACATACTTCTGGGGCAGCTAGGTGATGTAGTGGATAGAGCACTGGCCCTGGAGTCAGGAGTACTTGAGTTCAAATCCAGCCTCAGACACTTAATAATTGCCTAGCTGTGTGACCTTGGGCAAGTCACTTAATTCCATTGCCTTAAATAAATAAAAAATTAAAAAAAAAGAATAACATACTTCTGAGCGAATTCAACAAGTTGGGTGATTCAAACTCTTACACATCTTCCATGCAAAGAAGGAGGTTGGTCTCTGGCTTTATTGAAGTCCCTTCCTTCTTTAAGACTCATCACAAATATTACCTTTCATTTCAATTCAATGTGCATCCCTTCAGTGGTTTCTTTGTGTCAGTAAGGCACTGTGCTAGAGACTGTGTATAAAAAGACAAAACAGAAAAAATAAAAAAGCTAAAACAATATCCCACCCCTCCCATGTTTTTGTTTAGTCATTTCTGTTGTGTCCAATTCTTTTGTGATCTCATTTAGGATATTCTTGGCAATGATACTGGAGGGGCTTGCCATTTCCTTCCTCAGCTCTTTTTACAGATGACATACTAAGGCAAATAGATGAAGTGACTTGCCCAAGGTCACATAGCTAGTAAGTGATTTGAACTCAGGAAGTTGAATCTTTCTGATTCTAAGCCTAGTACTCTATCCATTGTGTCAGTTAGATCTGCCTCTCCACCGCCATCCTGTAGACACTCTATTTCATTTTTCTGTTGGGAAGAATATACAGTTCACTTAAAAAATGAATATAAGATAACTTGGGGATGAAGCAAAGAAGAGTTTTTCATAGGAGTTGACTTGAGCTGAACCTTGAAGGAAGCTAAGGATTCTCTGAAGCAGAAGTGAGGAGAAAAATGTATTCTAGAATCACTGTTTCCATGAAACCTTCCCTAGCATCTTCCTGAATGGGAAAGTGATTTTTCCATCCCCTGATTTCCCTAGTGTTTTATTTTAGAACTTTTTTTTGCTCTTATTTCACTTTCTTTTGTATTGTAGCTAATCTTGTATTGTACATATGTCTGTGTGTATAATACATAGAACACACGTATACATACATGCACATCTATGATATATGCCTTATTGTAATGAAGCTGCTCCCGGTCCACCTGACACCATTCTCCTTGGCTCCTACCTTCACCTCCCCCTGGACCCTTTCCTCAGGGGTGTGCAGCCCTGGGATGCTGATTGATGTGCCCTCAGCACATTAGCCTCACTTGGACCTGCCACGAGGCCATTCATCACCCACCTCCCTTACATGCTGCTTTTGCCTACCCCGAGCTCCTTCTCTTGTTTGGGAACAGTAATCAAATCAGTTCTTCCATTCTGGGAAAGGACAGGCTAGCTAATTGCTTTGTAACTCCATTTACCATCACTTCCAGATCCAAACAGTATCCCAACCCCTCCTGTTTCACATGCTTCCTTATCATCTTAGAACATAAGCTCTTTGGCAGGTATGTTTTGGGTTTGACATTTGTATACACCCAACCCTTGGCATCTTGTTCAGTCTATAGCAAGTGCTTAATACATTCTTGTGGTTTATTGTTCACTTGTTCATTCATTTATGAGAGATTGTTCCTTCTTGGAGCAAGATCTGTGTTCCATTTCCAGTGTTTATCATGCTGTTTTGCATAGAGTGTGTATTAAAATTAATATGAATAAATGAAACCAATAATCTTAAAAATGTTCAAACCAGGCAAGGTCAACTCTATCACATACGTGAATCAAAAGGCATGTTGTTTGCTTTGTTGCATGTTGTTAGGAAGAGGGAATGAATGCAATGTCAATCTTGGGGACAAAGTCTTTGAAAGAAAAATATAGTAATGTAATTGGATTTTTTGATTTATTTGCAGGTGATTGGGTTAGTACTTTTTGAAAGACACCCTACTCTTTTCTTTCAGAATTCTTAGAATAAAACATTTTTTAGCCCATCACAACTCTTAGACATAGCTATAGAATTATTGCTGTACCTATAGCTTGGAGATTGCTGCCTCCAAGAAAGGATGAGAAATATCTACAGATAGTGGAACTCCTACCCTGTTGGTGGACAATGTTGAATGCCAACAATAGGAAATAGGACTAGATGCAGATCCCCAGTCATTGCCCTTTGAGTGGAGACTGAAGCAAAAACAATAAAAGGTCAACTCCTACTGCTGGAGATTTTTGCATCTTTAATTTACCTGAAATTAGGGCTACTTGATTAAACAAAAGACAAAACAAAAACCCCCCATCTCTTTTAACTCAATTTGGATAACCAACTGAGAAACCGATCATAGATTTATATCTGGAAGGGACCTTAGATGCAGTTTCAATTTACAAAAAAAAAAAAATTGAAAAAACCTTCAGAATCTGATAAACAATTTATTAAAACTATCTCTTACATGTCTTAAACCTAATTCCTTATACCTAGAATGACTAATCTGTTTATCACAAATATGTATATTCACCCCTGAGGGGAGAAGAGTGGGAAGGGAAGGTGGAAGGAAATTTTGTAACTTAAAAATATGCATATACATATGGATGAAGGTTGAAAAACCTTGTAAAAATAAAATATCAATAAAAAAGGATGTAGTCTCAATTTACAGAGTAGATAGTGGAAGTGACAGCTTCAAGTCACATAGGGAAGGGAGGCATTAAGTAGCAGAAACTGAATTTGATCTATCCCCAAATCTCTAGCATTTTCTTCTGCATTATGCCAGTAGCTAACTGAACAAGGCGATCATATGAGGGCTATGTTTATCAATCTTATTTTCTGCTGGCCTCAGAAATGTGTTTCATTTCATTAAAAGAAGAAAACATCTTACTAGAGCTCATAGATCTAATTCACCAAGACAAAAACTCACAAAAACCTCGATGGAGACTCAAAACATTTAGAATATGTTAACTGAGATAAATTTTGGACGAATTCTCTGATTTCTTTTATGCCTAGAAACATGTTTTCATTACTACCTTAAATGTTTATCACTTAGATTCAATTTAAATACATTAAAAACTTTATTTATCTGGAAAATGAACTATTTCTTACAAGGGACCTTTCCAGACTACTGAATTTTGCCCTTTAAAGAACAAAACTTTTCTATTTTTAAATGAAAATTTTCAAAAATGTATAAAGCATCTTCTTTATAGTATGTTAATTAGAGCTTGATATTTTTCTACTTAGGAGATCAACAGATCTTCATTTTAGATATTTATTGTATAGTAATAAAGTGATATCTGAAGGGATTATTAAAGAAAAGATAATTTGTTCCTTCACTCCATGTCCACACATTTCTGCAGTTCTTGTATTTGTGAATCATCTTTTATAATTTTTTGGCATCATGCCTTACAGTCAGTTGTCATTTCTTGCTGCTGATAATATGCTTGCTACTAGCAGTCTTGTTTCTATTCAACTGTTGATTGGGAAGCCAGATAAGCAGATTTTTAGAATTGTCTAAAAAGAGGCTAAGTAGGCTTGGAGAGTCTCTTGAATACAAAAAGCACATATGTTATAATGAGCAGATTTTATGAATTCTATTTTAATTTCTCAGAAGTCCTTTACTTTCTGATTTTCAGTCTTTTTTTGGATAAACAATCAACATGTTGCATCCTATTGATGCATGTTTTATTACCTATGTGTAGATTTTGACTAAGGAATTATGTGTATACATTGAATATTTTCAGAATCATAATTTTGAAGTTAGAATGGACCACATTGGTCTTTTTCACTTGGGAGAGAATTCCCTCTACAATATACCCAACGGATAACCCTCCAGCCTTTGCTCAAACCTTCAGTGAAGTAGCCCATTCCACCTCTGGATAACTAATTATTTGAAGCATTTTCCATATAGCAAGCCTAAATATTCCCTCTTTGCAACTCTACCTGCTCTTACTTTTGCACTCTGGAGTCAAACAGAATGAATCTATTTCCTCTTACGATGACGTAACTCTACAAATACTTGAATTCAGTTGCAGAAGGAACTTCACCAGCCTATCATTGATGTCATACCCACTTAAAATTTTTTATAATAGTAGGAGTTCATGTAAAGTAAGGATAAAATTCTTTAAGGAATGTTGTTAAAATAGTTAAAAATAGGACACATAAGACATATAATTTTAGAAAGCAGTTTGGAAGAAAAATGAATCCCCAATTTTCCACATTTTAAAGGAATATTAAGGAGAAAAAGCAACTATATTAAGCCATTTTAATTAAGCAAAATTCAACAATTGCTTGCTTCTTACCAAAGCACTATTCTACTTTCTGGGAATAGAAAAATGAAAATAAAAATTCTTGACCTCAAGTAATTTATATATATTAGGCTGCATGTATATAGGATGGATGGCTTAGGGTAGAGACTGGGGAGGCAAGTGGATCAATTAGGAAACCCATTCAGGGATTTATCTTTTCATATCTGGACATTTATAAAGCTTCAGAAGAGGAACTAAAGAAAGAAGATGGTGGGGATTTGTTACAAATAACAATAAATTGAGCAGTTGTAATGATAAATGTACTATATACAAAGTCATAGCAATGTTCAACTGTGAATGACTTACCTTTGCTCAGCAAGATTGTGACCCAAGAGAACTCTGAAGGACTTATGATAATGAAGACCATCCATCTCAAAGGCAAAGATGATAGTGTCTGAATACAGACTGAAAAAGTGATACTTTTTTAAACTTTATTTTTCTTGAGGTTTCTTTTTTGGGGGGGGAGTTATGTTTACTTTTACAGTCTGACTATGTGGTAATGTTTTTCATGAATATACATTTTTAACCTTTATCAAATAATTTGATTTCTCAAAGAGGGAGATTAGAGTGGGAGGAAGGAAGAGAATTCAGAATTCAAGGCTTTAAAGGTGAATGCTAAAACTTGCTTTTGGTTATAACTGGGGAAAAAACAAAATAAAGATAAAAACAAAATATCCAGACAAAGAAAATTTCAATAATTTTCAGGAAAGAAACATGAAGCTACATTTAAAGAAAAGCACCAAATTGATGATCCATATGATAGACTTAGTTGTTCTCAGCAATACAGTGATCAAAGACAATTGCAAAAGACTTGTGATGGAAACTACCTATTCCACATCCAGAGAAAGATGTATGGAGTCTAAATGCAGACCAAAGCATACTATATTTACTTTTTTTTAAGTTTGTTTTTTCACATTCACTCCCCTTTTGTTCTAATTCCTCTTTCACAACATAGTTAACATACAGATAAGTTTAAGATGATTGTAAATGTATAACCTAAAAAAACTCCAGATGAATACGGAAATGAACTTGCTGTGGAACTGATGCTCTGAAGGATACAAGCTAAGTTTGGGGTCTATGTTCTGGAAACTGAAGTAGTGTAGCAGAGAGATTTCCTCTGAGAAGTTGAGGGGAAGAGTTTTATGTTTGTTTTTGTAGTACCTTTGTCATAAATTTGTTGTTTATTTGTTTCAATTGTGTTTGACTTTGGTGATGCCATTTGGAGTTTTCTTGGCAAAACTGAAATGGCTTGCCATTTCCTTCTTCAGCTCATTTTACAAATGAAGAAACTGAAGCAAATGGGATTAAATGACTTGCCTCTTCCTTGTCATAAATATCCCTTTGTAAAAGTGAATTAATGTTAAATGGTTAAAGGGTCACTAGCAATTGCTGCCAATGGGAGGAACATAATTGTGCCAATTACAGTAGAAAAGGAACACTCAAATCCTTTAGGATACCCTAGAACTCTGAGAAGAAGACGTTTCTGGTCTGTCTTGGGGATAGAACTCCGGAGTAGCTTAGTTACAAAAATAACTGATTGCACTTTGTATACATTATATTATTTTCACCTCACAATGATTCTAGTTCCACAATTATTATCTCTATTTTAGTAATGAGGAAATGAAAACTCCTAGAGACTAAGTGATTTGCCCATGTTAACACAGATGCAAATGCAAAAAAAAAAAATCCAGGTGTTTCTGATGTAGAGTATAGTGCTCTATACACAATGCTATGTTGTTATTTAGCATGGCTATGATCCAGATAATTAAGTTTTTGGCATGAAAAAAAATTTGAAGTCCAAGTTTTTAAAAAAATTGTTTTACTTATTTTTCTTGTTGCTATTGAAATCCAAAGCATTTCCTCCTTCCTCTATGCCCTTTCTGTTCCCTCATTGTCCTTACTTTTCCAAATTTTCCTTTACCTTTCTTCCTTTCAATCCTCCATTTGTGGGATTTTGATGTTCTATTGGACATCTTGAACTGTACATTCTATAAACAACTTAAACCCAACCTGTCCAGAAATGAATTCTCCTCTCTTCCTAAATTCTTTATTACTGTCAAAGTAGCCACTACTTCCATAACATCTTTCATATATGACTTTTTCTGTCCTCTCATTCTTATTGTAGACCCTCATCACTAAATGCTTAGACTATTGGAATAACTTGATTTTTCTCCTTGTCTCAAGTCTCCTCCCAGTTCTAGTTCATCCTCCATTCAGCTACCAATGGGATCTTCCTAAAGCACAGATCAGACATATTACTCTCAATCAACTCCAGAGGCTCCTTATTATCTCATGGATCAAATATAAAATCCTTTGTTTAGCTTTTAAAGTCCTTCAAACCCCTTCCTACCTTTTCAGTCTACTCACCCTTTAGTCATTTCCATATACTCTAATTATTGATATTAATCTACATTTTGTTTCTTGTAGATCACCCAAATCCATGAATTTTCAATAACTGTCCCTTATACTTTGAATTAAGACCTGTCTCAGTTTCAGTTAAAATTCTATCTTCTGTTAAGGGACTTTTATTTCTCCTTTTTAATGCTATTAGTTTCTCTCTGAGATTATCTATGTTGTTTGCACATAAGTGTTTGCATCTTGCCTTGCTCTTTGGATTGTAAGATCCTCAAGGGCAGGTAATTAGCAATTCTTTGCATCCTTAGTGCATAGCACAGTGCTTGATATAGTAGATAAAAAATGCTTGTTGATTTATGTGACAAACTGTATAGGAAAGGGACCTGGCCTGAAAAGTAAAAAAAGTAAAACAAAATGGAAGCCTCCCTAAGTGAACCATAGACACATCATGGGGCAGGCAAACTTGAACTTCAGAGGGAAAGTCTTCAGGATGATTGGAAATCTTTAATACTGGAAACATTAATGAATTGTATCTTTCTATTTCACATATCATTTTTATTAAGAGTATATTGTTGAATGCTAGTTTCTAATATGTTCTGCTTTCTTTTCCCTTTTTTGGGAGTTTATTTGATTCATATTCACAGTTATGATTGTTAAATGTGTATTTCCTTCCCTCCTTTTTTCTCCTACTTTCATTTTCTGATCCTTCCTTAAGAACTTGCTTTGCTTTTGCTTTTGACTAGTGTCTCCATTAACCCCTTTGCATTCTGTTTCCCTTTTGGCTGAAATACATTGCTTAACCCATTTCTGTGTAAGAGTGAATTCCACTGTTCTTTGACCAGTTCAGATGAGATTGAAGTTCAAGTGACATCCATTTCAACCAATTTTTTCTTCCTTCTTGCATATGTTTTAAATTGCCATTTATCTGAGTATGAGATACTTTCCCCTATTCTACATTTCTTCCACCTCTTCTTCAATGTATTCCTCTTTACCTCTTTCCACTTTTTTAGATCATCAAAACATAACAGAATCACTTTCATGTCCTCTATATTTAATTCGATTCCCTTCATGACTTTTGATAATATGAGTTCTTAAAAACTCTTTTTACATCTCAACAGATGAATATGTTTCACTATTTTTAGTCCCTTTGACTGTTTGCTTATGTTTACCTTTTTTATGCCTTTCCTGACTCCTGTGTTTATAGCTGACTTTTCTAACCCAGTTCTATTCTTTTCATCAGGAAGGCTTGGAAGTCCTCCATTTCATTAAAAGTACATTCCTCCCCTGCACTCAGTGTTGTTGGGTATTTTTATATCTTATAGTAAACTTAGATCTTTTGCCTTTGGGAATACTTTATTCTAAATTCTCCATCTTGTTTTGTTTTGTTTTTTTAAATAGTGGTGGATGCAGTTTCTTATGTGATCCTGACTTTGGTACTCAAATTCTTTCTGCCTTTTTGAACTATATTTTCTTTCATATACAGACTCTGAATTTTGGTTAGAAGATCCCTGGGACTTTTCATTCTGGGGTTTCTTTCAGGAGATGACCCGTGAATTCATTAGATTTCTATTTTGCTCTTGGGTTCTAAGCCATCTAGGCAGTTTTCTTTATGATTTCTTGAAATATGATAGCTAAGCCCTTTTTTGAGCATGCCTTTCAGTAGTAATCTCTCCTCAAACTGTTTTCCAGGTCAGCTATTTTTGCTGAGATACTTCCCATTTTCTTCTATTTTTTTCTGGTTTGTTACTTTGTTTAAGATTTCTTGATATCTCAAGGCATTATTAGTTTCCATTTAGTCACTTCTAATTTCCAGGGAGATTTTTTTTTAAGTTGAGGCTTCATATCTCTTTTCCCATGCTGATAATTCTCTTTTCATGCCTTTTTTTCTTCAACTTTCATTTCTTTCCTCAATTTTTCCCTTACTGGTCTTATTTGGTCATTAAAAATATTAACTTTTTCAAAATTCTTTTAACTAAATTTTAATTCAACTTTTAACCTTTTCATATCTTCTAGGAATCCTGGATGGACTTGTGTGCAAGTTGTGGTTTTTTTTGTGAGTTTGTTTATAGATAACTTATAGTTATTCTCTACATCTGAGTTTGCATCTTGGACTTCCCTGATGCCAACAATAGCTCTTTAAGGAGAATTTTTTTTTGTGTTTGCTCATTTTTCAGGTCTACTTCTCAGAAGTAGACTATGCTGGATTCTCCCCATTTCTGGGGAGATGGCTTCCTGAACTTCTGTCCTCTTGTGTCCTTTTGCTTTCACAACTCAGACTTGGTGAGTCTTGCAAGCTTTCTCTGCTTCCAAAGTGATGTGATCCAGGGTAAAGTCTGCTCACTGTTCTACTTGTCTGAGATCTACGAGATGCTGACCTTGGTTGGGATCTATCAGTTTGTCCCTGGTTGGAAGTTTCAGTAGATTGCCACTGAACTTGGCCATCAGGAGGCTGTGAAGGTTCTGAGGCGCCTCTTGCTCTGGGATTCTTGTCCTGGTTATTCCACTGGATGTCAGAATTGAATCCCTAGGGGCTCTTAGGATCAGAGTCACACTCACTAATCTTCTTTGCCTCAGACCTTGCTCAGTCCCCAACTAGGTGTGCTCCTTTCCATCACCCCTGCATGATGGTTGGTCCTTTTAGTCTCATCTTGCTCTGTGACAAGACACTGTGTAGTGGGAGCTCAGAACTGCTAGATGGTGCCATTCCTGGATCCTGTGGATCTCATCCTTCTCCAGTACTTCAGCCCTGGCCCCTGCCTTAGTCTTCTTTAATCTCTGGGCATTGGAAAGTTCCATGCATAGTTCCTGGCTAGATCTCGTCCCTGCTGTCTGAGACCTCTTTGTCTGTTTCTCTAAGCTACCTGAATATGACTCACTGTGTCTTTTTCTTGGCTTTCTCAACCAGAATGCTTTCAGGTGTTTTTAATTATATCTTTATGGAAGAAGTGTAGTGGAGGAACTAGGCTGTATTAATTCTTCCTTCTAATTAGTAAAGCTAACTCCTAGAATTGTTTATTAGCAGAAATAAGGGAGGAGTATTTTGGAGATCATTTCAGTTTTTGACATTCTGAGCTTAAGAAGAACAATCAGAAGAAGCTGATCATTTGAAATTTTGGACATGTTGAGTTCAAATTATCACCAAAAACCTGATAATTAGACCATTGAGAGATAGGTTAGGTTTACCTTACTGAAAGGCTATTTGCCATAAAATCATGGTTCTGACAATGAGACCATCAAGATAGGATAGCTTTACTTCAGCTTTACTGTATTGTTGCAACTTTGTCAGCATAAAATGATCATATTGATGCTCTGTCCAGCATATTCTAACGCCATAATATGGGTAAGACCCCATCCAAAAAAATTGTCTCCCACTGTATCCAGACCATCACCAGATGTCCTATTTCCTATTAGATCAGGTTGGGGGTGAAGACTTTTCTGGAAGAGATAGTGAGAAGAATGTCTTTGCACAACACTCCCCTCATTATAATAAACATAATATGCAAATCATTCCATTATTCATATGATGCCAGGATCTTCTTAGATTACAAAGGGCAATAATCACATCATGCTTAGTATAATTTCCTTCTCAGGCAGGATAATTTTTCTCTGATGTTATTCTTTGGTCCATTTCCAAAGCAAAACATTTGTGCTATTTCAAAAGAATTACTATTTTTTCCAGGATGAATTCTTTTAAGATTTTTTTTCCCTATTCAGTTTTCATTGAAGCAATTCCTTGCAAATCAGGTTAAAATACAATTTAGCATGCAAATTGCAATAGAAAAACCGTAGTACCTGAGTTTCAGATGAAAATTTTGTTTTATTATTATCAGCCCAATACATTTCTATCAACATCATTTGAATTGGTCAGATCATGGATTGGATTTAGATAATTGTTAATTATGGAAATTTTAAAGTGAGATTTTGGGATAAAATTAATCAACCAATTAACAGAGACCATGGAAAATATTCCATACTCCTTTATCTTCATGTAATTAAATCTTCTAATACTTGATGAGCTATCCATTAGAAAGCTTTCATCATAGTTAAGTAAAAGTCCTTTTATGAATTCTTTTAAAGAATCTTGGAATAATTTTGGTGCTTATTTGACTATTTCTGAGTCATTTTCAGTGACCTTTCAATTTAATACCCAAGCCTATTTTAAAAGGTGAATACTTTTATCATTGTTTTTTTTCTAAGAAACTATGCATTCCTGATCTAAAAGATTTTAAATTTTCAAATTTTTTAATATTTTCAAATTTTTAAGAATACATTTACAAATATTTAAGGAACAGATTTTTACAACATTAGGGATCAATCAACAAACATTTATTAAGTGACTGCTATTTGCCAAGCACCATGAGTGCTGGAGATATCTAGTTGAACTCACTTTTAAACAGATAAAGAAACCTAGAGAAGTATAGTGATGCATGAAAGGCCATCCATCTATTAAGTAAATGTATGAAATTTGATTTCATTACTTGTGACTATGTTCTTTCTATTACATCTCAATTTGGTTTTATCTCTCAAAGTACTTGGCTTCAGATCCTTCTTCTTTCATTGGCAACACTGCATGTCAAGGTTCAGGGTGTGCTTAACTGGCCAGAGAGTTGCCATGTAAGGAAAAATTGATGTGTTTTTATTGAACATCGAGTTTGTGTATCTAAATTAGTAGGGATGTTGATGCCAGAGACAAGCCCCCATTACTGAGCAATGTTGTGAAGGACAGTGAGAGCACAGAGTTTTTAACTGCTCCTTTGAATTCAGTTGGCCTTCTTCCCAGCAGGAAATAACCTCCCTTATCTCCTGTGGGGGACATTTGGGAATCTGAATGAAAAAGCAGGATGGTTTTAAAGAATTGTCCCATGTTTTGTGGTTCCTAGCTGCTGGTACTGTTTCCTGGGTCTGAAATGAATTCTCCAACTCTGCTGTTGAAAATTTACCTGTCCTTTCAGATTGATCATTTTTGTGACCCTTCCTCCCCAACACCTTCACCAACATTTCCTTCTGGTGTACACTCCAAGCCAGAAAAAAAAGTCCTCTTCAGAATTCTTATTTGTACTTCTTTTAAGCACTTTTGGGGATCATTTTCCATTTTATATATTGGCATGTTCATATCTCTGGTAGACTGATATTGAGTCATTTGAGAGAAGGAACTTTCTTCGTCTTTGGAGCCAGCCCATGCTTTGTGGAGGAGGTACATGATAAAGATTTATTGAATGAATAGATACATCAAAACACATGACAGCAGAAAAGAAAAGACACTTTTTTTGAATCAGAAAGGCAAATACTTGAACATTAAATTTGTGCTCTTATGTAAATTGTAATATTGATTTGACTGGTAGTATTTATCTCTTCTCCTCAGTCTCCCCCCTCCCTCCCTTTATCCCTTTCTTTCCTTTTCTCCTCTCCCTCAGTAATTCCCTTAATAGTGCAAACTAAAACTTTTATAAGACATCATCTTATAGTCTTAACTGAGTTTCTAGAAGTTGCAGTGATTCCGCCGGGTCACACAAACTCTAAGAGTTGTTCCCTTTGTGTACTCACTATGTTGTCCACTGTGCCAGGAATTCTCCCTGTAGGATTACTCTTTAGAAATCACTTAGAATCTCAGAGGCATCTATTCCAACTTCCCTCCCACCTTCCACTTCCATTTTAGGTTTTTTTTTAATTTTGCAAGGCAGCAGGGTTAAGTGGCTGACCCAAGGCCACACAGCTAGGTAATTATTATGTGTCTGAGGCTGCATTTGAACTCAGGTACTCCTGACTTCAGGGCTGGTGCTCTATCCACTGCACCACCTAGCTGCCACCTAGCCGCCTCCTTCCCTCTTCCATTTTAAATAAGGTTACTGAGGTGCATAGAAGTTGAGGGACTTGCTCAAGGAGAGCAAGAAGGGGGGATATAGGAAGGAAGGAAAATGAGTTTCATTTTGGAGCTGTTAAGTTTGAATTGTTTATGGGACATCCAGCTGGAAGTATATTCCATCATTCAAACAATCAATTGATCAATAAACAGGATCTATTCCAGAAGCTAGGTTTACAAAGAAAAAACTGAAACTGTCTGCCTTCAAGTACCTTATCACTTATTGAGTGGAGAAAATCTGTGTGTATTTATATACATGATACTGGCGGAAGACATTAATAGTTGTAAGAGGGTTAAGGAAGAATTTCATATAGAGAATGGCACTTGAAATGAACCTTAAAGAAAACTGTTAATTTTAAGAGGTGGAAGAGGTAGTGAATTTTTGGCATAGGGATGAGTTAGTGAAAAGGCATAGAGTTGGGAAATGGGCTACTCTGCTTGAGGAATAGCAAATGGGACAGTTTGTGCTATAATATATGCAAAGGGGAACAAAGTAAGGTAAAGTTGAAAAGATAGACTGGGAATTCTGTTAAGAGTTTTAAATGCCCAATTAAGAGTTTGTAGGAGAATTCCATCCCCAAAACTGGACTTCAGAAAAATCTCTTGTAAAAGATGGATTGAATTGGGGAGACTTGGCAGGGGGACCAATTAGAAGAGTACTATAATAGAGCAGATAAGAGGTGAGAAAAACTTGAATTAAGGTGATGTCCATATGAGTAGGGAGAAGGGTATGATGTGAAAGATGTGGAAAAAGAAATGTTAAGATTTCACAAATGATTGGAAATGTGGTTGAGCAAGAGTGAGAAGCTGAAGATGATACATATTTTTGTGAACCTGGTACTAGGCTGGGATGGAGGTACTTTGACAGAAATAACCAAGTTCAGGAAAAGTGTGGATTTGAGAGGGAAAGGTAAAGATAAATAATATCCATTCTTAATATATTGAATTTGAATTGCTTATGGAACATACAGTTCAAAATATCTAATTCATGATGCATAATTAGATTTCAAGAGAAACTATGATTAGATCTAGTCATAATAATAAACAGATGATAATTAAGCAAAGCATGTGAACCAATGAAGTCATCAAGAGGAAAATATATATATATATATATATATATATATATATATGGAGAGAGAGAGAGAGAGAGAGAGAGAGAGAGAGAGAGAGAGAGAGAGAAAGAAAGACATACATAGACTCAGACACAGACAGACACAGACACAGCAGACACAGACACAGCAGACACAGACACAGACAGCCCAGGATAGTCAAAGCGAGGGTAACAAAATATAGATATGAATATTCTTCTTGCAAAGAAGACTAAGGGAGAGGGTCAGAGACATAGGAGAAAAATCAAGAAGGTAATGTCATGAGTATGAGAGAGGATAGAAATATGTAAGATGAGTGTGTCTAGCCCTATTAAATGCCACAGAGTGATAAAGGATGAGGACTGAGAAAAAGCTATTAGATGGGACAATTACAAGATCATTGATAACTTTGAAAATAGTTTTTAGTTAAGTGAAGTGATCAGAAGTCAGATTGAAAAGAATTTAAAAGAGAGTGAGAGGGAAAGGAAGTGGAAGGAGGTATAGCAAGCAAAAGATTTCTTTAATTATTTATCATAAAACTAGGAATCACAATAGGTATATTTTAAGTCATATTTTATTTTTTCATTTGTTAAACATTTATTTTTTCTTCCCATCATTTGCTTTCCATTTCCTACCTATCTTTCCTGATTCCTGGAAAAGAAAAAATATAAAACTCTTTAACAAATAAGATCATTCCCACATTATCTATGACCAAAAATAGATTCCTTATTCTGCTTATTAGTCTCACATTTCTATTATTAGGTGGGCAGCATTTGTTTATCATTGGTCCTCTGGAATAATTATAGGTTGATCAAAATTCTCCAGTGTTTCAGAATTGTTTATTCTTTTTTTGTTTTTAGATTTTCTAAGGCAATGGGGTTAAGTGGTTTGCCCAACGCCACATGGCTAGGTAATTATTAAGTGTCTGAGGCTGGATTTGAACTCAGGTACTCCTGACTCCAAGGCCAGTACTCTAGCTACCTAGCTGCCCCAGAATTGTTTATTCTTAAAATATTAATGTCAGTATATAAACATTTTTTTCACTCCATATCATTTCATCCATGTCTTCCTAGGTTTCTCTGAAATTGTATTTTTTTCATTCCTTATGGGACAATATTATTTCATTATATTCCTATATCATAACTTGTCCAGCTGTCCTCCAATTGATAAGTACTACTTCAGTTTCTATTTCTTTGCTGCTATAAAAAAGGGCAGCTAATATATTTTTTTTTGTACACCGTGTACTTTTTTCTCTTTTCTTTGATTTTTTGGAGTATAGGAGCAGTAATGACATTGATAACACATTGTTTTCCAGGATGACTACAATTAAAATCTCCAGAAAACATATCAATATGCCTGTTTTACTACAGAGCTATCACAATTTACTGTTTTCTATTTTTGTTAATTTTACCTATCTGATAACTGGGGCTTGCATTCTCAAATTTGTTTTCATTTGGGTTTTCCTAATTATTAGTGATTTGAACATTTTTTCTTGTTTATAGATAAATTGGATTTTTTTCTTGAAATTATCCTGTTTACATCCCTTAGACTACTTCATTAAGTGGAAAATAACTTAATCTTACACATTTTCAGTTCCTTCTTTTTCTTGGGAATTAGATCCTTATTAAAGGAACTTGCCCCAAATATTTTTTCCCTAGTTAATCAATTTCCTGCTAATCTTAGGTTCATTGAATTTGTTTGTGCAAGCCTTTAAAATTTTATGTAATTAAAATTGTTGATTTTATCAGACCTCAAAAAGGAATTTCTCACTCCTCTAATTTTTTTTGATGTGACCTTTTATCTTTGGGTCGCGTATCCATTTGAAGCTTACTTTAGAATATGGCATTAATGCCCTGATCTAAACTTAGTTTCTGCCAAACTGCTTCTCTATTTTCCTACAGTTTTTTTTAGGGTTTTTTTTTTTTTTTGCAAGGCAAATGGGGTTAAGTGGCTTGCCCAAGGCCACACAGCTAGGTAATTATTAAGTGTCTGAGACTGGATTTGAACCCAGGTATTTCCTACAGTTTTTGTTAAATAAGGAGACCTTACTACAGTAATTGGTCTTTGGGTTTATCCAACACTAAACTACCAACATCATTTGCTTCTGTACATTGTGAATTTAATGTCTTCCACTGATCAACACCTGTAATTCTTATTCAGTACCTTCCACTTTTTTTTTTACTATTTCTCTTGAATTTCTTGACCTTTTATTCCTTCATATGAATTTTTTCCTGGATCTATAAAGTAATTCTTTGGTATTTTATGGGTATGGTGCTTAATGAATAAATTAATTTAGGAAGTATTGCAATTTTGATTATATACCCATTATATATATAATTTTATATTTCTACAGTTTTTTAACTTGTATTTATTATATGGTGTTCTTATTTATATTCATATAATTCCTTTGTGTAAATTTATAGATATATTCCTAAATATTTTACACATTCTGTGGTTATTTTAAATGGGTTTTTTTCTTTTTGTGATTGGTTTGATTGGTAGCATACAGAAATACCGATGATTTGTGTGTATTTATTTGATAACCTGAAAGTTTGTTGAAATTATTATTTCAATTAATTTTAATGAACTTCCTAGAGTTCTTTATAGATAGCATCATATCACTTGCAGAGAAAGACAATTTGTTTCTTCTTTGCCTATGCATATTCATCAACTTATTTATTTACTTTTTTGCTTTATTGCTGTAGCTTGCATTTCTTAGACTATGTTAAATAGTAGTACAAAAAATGGACATTTTTGTTTCATCTTAGATGGAAAGTCATTTAGTTTAGCATATATATATATATATATATATATATATATATATATATATATAATATTATACTAGTTTCAGATTTTTCAAGGCAATGGGGTTAAGTGGCTTGCCCAAGGCCACATGGCTAGGTAATTATCAAGTGTCTGAGGTCAGATTTGGACCCAGATACTCCTTACTCCAAGGCTAGTGCTCTATTCACTGCGTCATCTAGCTGCCACTATACTAGCTTCAGAAAAAGGTTCATTTATTCCTATATTTTCTAATAAAATTTCAAATAAATTTCTTAAAACAGAAATCAAAACACGTTGATTCTTTCAAAAGCACTTTCTGCTTTGATTAATTTAATCAAATGATTAATTTGTTAGTTTGTTAATAATGAACCAATTCTGCATTCCTTATATGAATATACTCTGGTCATAGTGTGTAGTTGCCTCTTTGTTAATGTTTGATTTAAAATTTTTGAATGATTCTTAATTTGGGATATAGACAGCTAGGTGGTACAGTGGATGAAGTCAGGATTTGAAGTTAGGAAAATGAGAATTCAAGTCCTACCTCAGAGATCTACTAGCTGTGTGACTCTGGATAATTGATCTTATGTCTTTCTATCTCCCAGGCTCCTGAAATTTCAAATTGGGATAATAAAAGTATCTTACTCATAGGGTTGTTGTGAGGTTCAAAAGGAGACAACTTGTAAAGTTTTTTGTAAACCTTTAAAATACTATATACACATAAACTTATAACATCATCATCTTATTGGTCTATTATTTTCTTCCTCTGTTTTGATTCTCTCTAGAATAGTTATCAGAACTATAGTTGGATCAAAGAAATAATTTGTAGAATTTTCCTTTTCTATTTTTACAGTTTTATAATACTAGAATCAATTGTTCTTTGAATATTTTATAAACTCATTTGTGGCTCCATCTGCTCCTGAATTTGTTCTTTGGTAGTTCACTTATATCCTGTTCAATTTCTATTTTTGAGAGTAACTTGTTTAAATTATCCATTTCTTTTTTCTGATCATCTGATTTAATTTTTTTGTAAATATTCATCAATTTCATTTAATTTGCTCTTTTTGTTTGCATATAGTTTGGCAAATAGTTTCAAATATTATGCTTTGTTAGTTCTTCAATTTTAAATTTCTTCCCTCCTGTTTGATAATTGTAATTTGGTTTTCCTCTTTTTTTTTATCTTTTGTCTAATCAGCTAAATGGCTTATCATTTTTTTAACAGCTCCTACTTTACCAATTCAGTTTTTTGCTTTTAATTTTAAAAATAATTTTCTTGATTTTTAGGATATCTCTTTTGATATTTAATTGTGAATTTTATATTAGTTACTTTTAAATTTTTTTTTTAGGTTTTTTCAAGCAAATGGGGTTAAGTGGCTTGCTCAAGGCCACACAGCTAGGTAATTATTAAATGTCTTGAGACCGGATTTGAACCCAAGTACTCCTGACTCCAGGGCCGGTGCTTTATCCACTGCGCTACCTAGCTGCCCCTTAATTTTTTTTTATTTATTAATATGTTCTTTCTACATGTTCTCCCAAGGTCTGCTTTGCTTGCATCTTCAGAATTTTGGTATATTATTTCATTATTGTCATTATCTTTAATCTAATACAATATTGAATAATAGTGGTGATAATAGGCATCTTGTTTCCACCCCTGATATGATTGGGAATTTCTTCAAACTTATCCTGATTACATGTAATGCTTGCTGATTGTTTTAGATAGCTGCTATTTATCATTTCTTTTCTTATCTTTTTTGCTTTTTGCGAGGCAATGGGGTTAAGTGACTTACCCAAGGTCACACAGCTAGGCAATTATTAAGTGTCCGAGGCCAGATTTGAATGCAGATATTGCTGTCTCCAGGGCTGGTGCTTTATCCACTGCACCCCCTAGCTGCCCCTACTATTTATAATTTTTTTTTAGGTTTTTGCAAGGCAAATGGGGTTAAGTGGCTTGCCCAAGGCCACACAGCTAGGTAATTATTAAGTGTCTGAGACTGGATTTGAACTCAGGTACTCCTGACTCCAGGGCCGGTGCTTTATCCACTGTGCCACCTAGCTGCCCTACTATTTATCATTTCAAAGAAAACTCCATTTATTCCTATGCTTTACTGTTTTAATAGGAATGGATTCTGTATTTGTCAAAAGTTTTTTCAGCCTTTATTGAGATAATCACATGATTTCTTATCATTTTGTTATTGATATGATTAGTTATACTCTAAATGTTTTCCTAATGTTGCATTCCTTTTATAAATTCTTCCTGATCATTATCCTAGCAATAACTTGCTGCAATTTTTTTGCTAAATTTTATTTAAAAATTTTGAATCAATATTCATTAGGAAAATTGTTCTATAATTTTCTTTGTTTTGGTCTCAGCTCTATATTGGTGTCATGAAAGGAATTTGACAAAAATTCACCTGTTTTTTCACATAGTTTATATAGAATTGGTATTAATTGTTTGGTAGAATTCACTTGTAAATCCATCTAATCCTGGAGATTTTTTCCCTAGGAAGTTCATTGATGCTTTGTTCAATTTCTTTTTTCTGAAACGGGGCTATTTAAGTATTCTATTTACTCTTCTGTTAATCTGGGCACTTTATAACTTTGTAAATATTCATCCATTTCATTTAGATTGTCAAATTTATTGGCATACTATTGGGCAAAATGCTCTGTCATTGCATTAATTTCTACCTCATTGTTGGTAAATTTATTCTTTTCATTTTTGATGCTGATAATTAGCTTTCTTTTTAAAAATCAAATTAATCCAAGGTTTGTCTATTTTATTGTTTTTTCATAGAACCAACTCCTAGGTTTTTTAAGTTCAATAGTTTTCTTGCTTTCAATTTTGTATTTCTCCTTTGATTCTAAGAATTTCTCATTTGATATTTATTTTTAATTTGTTCTTTTTCTAGTTTTTTTAGTTGTATACCCAATTCATTGATCCTTTTTTAAATTTTATTCATGAAAATATTTAGAAATATGAAATTTCCCCTAATAACTATTTTGGCTACATATCGCAAGTTTTGATATGATGTCCCATCATTGTCATTGTCTTGGATTAATCTATTGATGATTTGTTTTTTGATCTATTCATTCTTTAAAATTAAGTTATTTATTTTCAATTAATTTTTAGTCTTTCTACAACCCTTTGTTATATATCATTTTTATTGCATCATTTTCTGAAAAAGATGCTTTTAATATTTTTCCTTTTCTTCATTTGGTTGTGAGGTTTTTATGCCCTAAAACTTGATCAGTTTTTGTGTAGGTGCCACGTACCATAGAGCAGAAAATGCATTCCTTTCTGTCCCCATTCATTTTTCTTCAGAAATCTATCATATCTAACTTTTCTAAAATTCTATTCACCTCTTTTCTTTTTCTTTTTTAAAATATTTTTCTCTGGTTACTTGCAAAAATAAGGTTCAACATTAATTTCCAAAACCTTGAGTTCCAAACTCTCTCTCTCTTCCCTTCATTGAGAAAAAACAAACTACTTGATATAGATAAAAAAAAGTATAGTCATGAAAAACATTACCATAGCATTCATGTTGTAAAGGTAAACATGCCCCCCAAAGAGAAACCTCAAGAAAAATAAAGTGAAAAAAGCATACTTCAATCTGTATTCAGACACCATTAATTTTGTCCTTGGGATGAATAGTATTCTTTTTTTTAAGGTTTTTTCAAGGCAAACGGGGTTAAGTGGCTTTGCCCAAGGCCACACAGCTAGGTAATTATTAAGTGTCTGAGACCGGATTTGAACCCAGGTACTCCTGACTCCAAGGCCGGTGCTTTATCCATTATGCCACCTAGCCACCCCAAATAGTATTCTTTATCAAAAGTCCATCAGAGTTCTCTTGGGTCACAACACTGCTGAGAGAAGATAGATTATTCATAGCTGATCATCCTGCAACATTACTGTTATATTGCATACAGTACATTTCCAATTGTATCTGCTCATGTAAATTTTTACTGAGAGTATCCTGTTCATCATTACCCATAACAGAACAGCATTTCAGTTCAATCACATATCACAATTTGTTCAGCCATTCCCCAACCACTGGCCATCCCCTCAATCTCTAGCTTCCCACCACCAGAAAAGAGTTGATATAACTATTCCTATACCTATAGATTCTTTTTTCCCCCATATTTCATCTCTTCCAGCCCCACAAGATCAAAGGGTAGGCATAGTTTTATGGGCATAGTTCTAAATTAATCTACAGAATTGTTGAATCATTTCACAATTCCACCAACAGAGTATCAATGGCTCAATTTCTCTTTATAGCTTCCAATATTTGTCATTTTATCCTTCTGTCCTATTAGCCAGTCCAATAGGTGTACCTCAGGATTATTCCAAACCACATTTCTCCTGTCAATAGCGAGTTAGGATTTTTTTAAAGAATGATTTAACCAGAAAGGACAATGATCAATGTTGGAAGGGATGTGGGAAATCTGGGACACTAATATATTGTTGGTCAAGCTGTGAATTCATCCAACCTTTTTGGAGAGCAATTTGGAATTTCAGCCAAAGGGCAATAAAAATGTGCATGCCCTTTGATCCAGCAATACTACTGCTGGGTCTGTACCCTGAAGAGATCATGAAAAAAGGGTAAAAAGCATCACTTGTACAAAAATATTCATAGCAGCTCTGTTTGTGATGGCAAAGAATTAGAAACTGTGTGAATGTCCATCAATTGGGGAATGACTGAATTGTGGTATACGTATGTCATGGAACACTATTGTTCTATTAGAAACCAGGAGGGATGGGAATTCAGAGAAGCCTGAAAGGATTTGCATGATCTGGTGCTGAGTGAGATGAGCCGAACCAGAAAAACATTGTACACCCTATCAGCAGCATGGGGATGATTATCAACCTTAATGGACTTGCTCACTTCATCAGTGCAACAATCAGGCACAATTTTGGGATATCTGCTATGGAGAATACCATCTGTATCCAGAAAAATAATTGTGGAATTTGAACAAAGACCAAAGACTATTACCTTTAATTTTTTAAAAAGTTATCTTATTATGTAATTTTGCTATCTCATATTTTATTTTTTCCTTAAGGATATGATTTCTCTCTCAACACATTCAACTTAAATCAATGTACACCATGGAAACAATGTAAAGACTAACAAGACTGCCTTCTTGTGGGGGGTTGGGGGGAAGGGATGTGAGATTAGGGAAAAATTTTAAAATTCAAGAATAAATAAATAAATTTACAATAAAAAGAATGGTTTCAATAAATTGCATTGATAACTGCATCTGAAAACTGTTCATATCTCTTAATCATTTATCATTTGGGTAATGGCATTTATTTTTTATAACTTTGACTTAGTTCACTATGTTTGAGAAATGAAGTCTTTATCAGAGAAACTTGTTTCAATATTTTTCCCCCATGTTATTTTTGCTGTTTTCCTCCATCCTATTTCTCTACCTCCATTTATTTTATTTTTTCCTCTCTCCTTTCACCCTGTCCCTCATCAAAAATGCTTTGCTTGTGACTACGCCTTTCCTTCCCACAATCTTCCCTCTCTTTTATCACTTGCCTCCCTACCCCTATCCCCTTTCTCCAATTCTTTTACTCTCCTACTTTCCTTTATGAATAAGATAAATTTCTATACCTACTTGAGTGTATATGTTATTCCCTCTCTGAGCCAATTCCAATGCGAGTAAGGCTCACTCACTCTCCCTCATGTTCCTTCTTCCACTCTACTGCAGAAGTATTTTCTTTCCTCCTTTATGTGAAATATCCTATCCCATCCTACCTCTCCTTGCCCTTTCTCCCAGTACATTCCCCTCTCACCCATTAACTTCATCTTTTTATTAACATACCTTCAAATTCAACTCCCTCTTGTGCCTTGTCTCTAGATGCTTCTTCTCTCTGCCCTAATAAATGAGAAAGTTCACATGAGTTATCAGTATCATTTTCCCAGACAGGAATATAATCAGTTTAACATCATTAAGTCCCTTATGATTTGCCTTTCCTGTTTATCTTTTTATGTTTCACTGTAGTCTCATATTTGAAGATCAAATTTTCTGTTCAGTTCTGATCTTTTCATCAGCAAAGCTTGAAAGTTCCTTATTTCATTGAATATTCATCTTTTCCCCAGAAAGAGCATGTTCAGTCTTGCTAGGAAGTTGATTCTTGGTTGTCACACATGCTCTTTTGCCTTCTGGAATGTCATGTACCAAGCCCTATAATTTCTTGATGTAGAATCCACTAAATCTTGTTTAATCTTGACTATGGCTCCACAATATTTGAATTGTTTTTTTCTGATGGCTTACAATGTTTTCTCCTTGACTTGGGAGTTCTGAAATTTGGCTATATTGTTCCTGGCAGTTTTTATTTTAGGATCTCTTTCAGGAGGTGATTGGTGGATTGTTTCAATTACTATTTTCCCTCTGCTTCTAGAACATCAGGTCAATTTTCTTTAATAATTTCTTAAATGTCTAAGTTTCTTGTTTGATCATAGCTTTCAGGTGGCCCAATAACTTTTAAATATCTCTCCTGGATCTATTTTCCAGGTCAGTTGTTTTTTCAATGTGATATTTCAAGTTTTCCTTATAATTTTTCATTCTTTTGGGTTTTTTTTTTTTGATCTCTCATAAAAGCACCAGCTTCTCTTAGCTCCATTCTATATTTTAAGGAATTATTTTATTCAGAGAGATTTTGTATTTCCTTTGTCATTTGACCAGTTGTACTTTTTAAAGCTCTTTTCTCCTCATTGACCTTTGGATCACTTTTTACATTTGACCCTGACTGATTTTTAAGATTTTTTTTTTTTAGGTTTTTGTAAGGCAAATGGGTTCAAGTGGCTTGCCCAAGGCCACACAGCTAGGTAATTATTAAGTGTCTGAGACCGGATTTGAACCCAGGTACTCCTGACTCCAAGGCCAGTGCTTTATCCACTACGCCACCTAGCCGCCCCAAGATGTTATTTTCTTCAGTATTTTTTTGTACCTGCTTCACCAAACTTTTGACTCTTTTTTCATGCCTTTTCACATTGCTCTCATTTCTCTTCCCAATTTTTCTCTACTTCTCTCATTTGATTTTCTTTTTTTTTTTTTTTTTTAGGTTTTTTCAAGGCAAATAGGGTTAAGTGGCTTGCCCAAGGCCACACAGCTAGGTAATTATTAAGTGTCTGAGGCTGGATTTGAACTCAGGTACTCCTGACTCCAGGGCCGGTGCTCTATCCACTGCGCCACCTAGCCGTCCCTTCTCATTTGATTTTCAAATCTTTTTAGAGCTCTTCCATGACCTGGACCAATTCATGAGGTCTTCCATGGTCAATTCATATTTTTCTTAGAGGTTTTGGATGCAGAAGCTTTGACTTTGTTACCTTCCTATGAGTGTGTATTTTGATTCTCCAAATGACCAAAATTGCTATCTATGGTTGGCTTTTTTTCTTCATTACTCATTTTTACTCATTTTACTTCATTACTCAGTTTACTCATTTCCCCTTGACTTTTAGCTTTTTGTTAAGGTGGGCCTCTGCTTCCATGGTGACGACACTCTATCCCAGGTTTTTGAGGATTTTGCAGCTGTTTTCAGAGATATTTCCAGGGCCCTACAAGTTTTAGGTTCTTCCAAGGTCTTATGAGAGGCTCTGACTGCTCTCCTGGACCTGTGCTCAAGTCTATGGGTGACCACAAACACTCCTATCTGTCCTAGAATTGTGCTAAGAGTCCCTGCTCTGCTATGGCAGTAAGGTCTATTGAGTTTCTGCTCCTTTTCCTGAGACTGAGGCCCCATACTGTGATCTGGACATGAGTATGGCCTGTTCTGGTTTGCTGGGGTCTGGTCTTCTGTCTACACTTATGCTGGATTGGGCTCCCCTCTCACCCTGGTGTTACCTTTCAAGCTGTCCTTAATCCTTGGGCTGAGAGGTCTGGAAACCACCACCACTGCCACTGACCAAGGCACCTCGTGCTCTGTTCCTGTGACTGGAGCCCATTCACTCCAGTGCAGTGGGTCTGTGCAGTGGGTCCTTTCTATCCCTGGTGTAATAGACCCTTCCCTCAGTTTTTCCAAGTTGTCTTGGGCTGGAAAACTGTTTCACTCAGTCTTTCTGTGGATTCTGCCCCTCTAGAATTTGGTTAGACTCATTATTTAAAGGTATTTGTAGTGGATTGGAGAAGAGCTTGGGTGAGTCCCTGCCTTTCCTTTATCATCTTGACTCCACCTCCTATTCACCTTTTTAGCTTCCTTCCTTCAGTTTATTTTGTGGTTAGATTTGTATAATTCTGATAGAGGGAGGTTGAGATCTCCCACTAATAAAAATTGTAGACAGTTTTGCTGTCTACATCTTCCTGTAACTCATCTAGCTTTTCTTCTAAGAATTTGAATGTTCTACCACTTTTGATATTACTTCATTGCCTATGGTACTTTTTAGGAAGATGTATCCCCTACTTTCTCTCTCATTTCATCTTACCCCTCCTTATCAGTGTTTTGCTTTTGAATATCATCTCCCTCAATCTCCCCTTCCTACTAACTCCCCTCCCTTTTCTTTCCCTTTCATATTCCCCCTTTCCTCTTTTACTTTTCCCCTCTCTTTCTTCCTCCCTTCTATCAGCCCCTCTCCCCTCCTACTTCCTTGTAGGGTAGAATAATTTTCTAAACCCCATTGAAAATATATGTTATTTCCTCTTTGAATCAAATCTGTTAAGATTTATTCAATGCTCCCACCCTCCCTTCTTTCCCTCTATAATAATGGATCTTTTGTACTTCTTCATGTGGTATTTTGTTACCTTCTTCCTCTATCTTTTTCTCCCAGTATAATTCTTTTTTATATCTTAATTGTTTTTTAACTGTCATACCTATTCCCTGTATGTAATTCTACTCCTTTCAACTGTCCTAATAGAAATATAATTCTCAAGAGCTATAAGCATCAACATAATCAATTTAGACACACACCCTCTCTTTAAGTATACTTTCAATTATCCTGATATACAATTCTCAAGAGTTTTAAGTATCATCAAAGCGTAATAAATTTATACCTATACCCTCTTGACTATGCTTCTTTCATTAGTCCTAAAAGAAATTTAAGTCTCAAGAGGAATAAATATTATCTTTCCATGTAGGAATGTAAACTGTATAGTGTTATTGACTAACATTTTTTCTTTCCTTTTAATTTTTTTATTTTGTTTTATTTTTATTTTATTTTTTGAGTCTTGTATTTGAAGATCAAATTTTTTGTTCAGTTTTGGGTTTTATTGTAAATTTGAAAGTCCTCTATTTTGTTGAAAATTCTTCTTTTCTCTTAAAGAATATGCTGAATGTTTCAGGATAGTTGATTCCTGGTTGTAATCCAAGTTTTTTTGCCCTACAAAATATCATATTCTAGGACCTCTGATCCCTTAATGTGAAAACTGATAAGTCCTGCATAATCCTGACTGTGGCTTCCTGGGATTTAAATTGCTGTTTTTTTTTTGACTGCTTGTGTTATTTTATTCTTTTGCTGATAATTCCAAAATAATGGCTGATAATTCTGAAATATTCCTTAGAATTTTTGTTTTGGAGTCTCTTTCTGGAGGAGATTGATAGATTCTTTTAAGAACTATTTTAATCTTCTTTATTTAGAATATTAGAGCAATTTTCATTGATAATTTCCTGCAATGTATTATTCAATTTCTTTTTTGTGATTGTGGCTTTCAAATAGACTAATAATTTATAAATTATCTCCCTGGGATCTATTTTCCAAGGTGGTCATTTTTTTTTTCTAAAACTTTACATTTTCTTCTATTTTTCAGCCTTTTGGTTTTGTTTGATGGAATCTTGATGTCTCATAGAGTCATTAGTTTCCTCTTATCCAATTCTAATTTTTAGAGTTTTATTTTCTTCAGTTAGCTTTTTTGTTTCCTTTTCCAGGTGATTAATTTTATTTAAAGGAGTTGTTTTCTTTTTTATTTGACCGATTTTACTTTAAAAAGTATTATTTTCTTTAGCTAAGTTTTTGTTGCCTATTCCAGTTTTTTCATAGTCTGCTGCATGGCTCTCGTTTCTTTCCTAAATTTTTCTTCTTTTTTCCTCTTCTTTTTTTTTTTTTGTTTAGATTTTTTCAAGGCAAATGGGGTTAAGTGGCTTGCCCAAGGCCACACAGCTAGGTAATTATTAAGTGTCTGAGACCAGATTTGAACCCAGGTACTCCTGACTCCAAAGCCGGTGCTTTATCTACTACGCCACCTGGCAGCCCCTCCTCTTCTTTTAAAATTATTTTTTGTGTTCTTACAAGAGGACTTTTTGGATTTGAGACTAATTCATAATCCCTTTGAGGCTTCACATATAGGCATTTTGTCACTGTTTCCCTCTTCTGAGATGGGGTTTTGATCTTCCCTGTCAACATAACAGCTTTCTGTGATTAATGCTCTTTTTGTTTTTTGCTCATTTTGTCAGTTGAGTGCTACTCCGAGGGCATAGGGGGTATGGGGGTCAAGGGTCTGGTCAATGGCTTTCTGCTCTAGCATCTTAGGTGCTTGAAGTTTGTGCTAGCGTAACCTGACCTGGTCTTGCCTGTTCCAGTGGTGTCCCAGGGCTTGAGCCTTGCTTTCTGAGATGGAATGAGGGCCCCCACACTGACCTGCCCTTCTACTACCTGGCTGGGCTGGACCAGCTACTCTGGGAGTGAGAACCTCCTGCCAGCCTCCCAGCTCTCCCTTCTAGGATGGACAGCACTCTCCTTTTAACCACATGAGACAGATCTTTCCTGAAATTGCCCCAAGATTTCTGAGCTGAAAAGTCAATTCCTTCTGGTTTTTGTGGATTTTTTTTTGCTTTAGGATCTGTTTAGAGCTTTATTTGAAGTTATTTTGGTAAAAACTCCAGGAGCTTCCCAGATTACTCTGGCAGATATGCGAAGAAGAGATTTCATGGGGAGAGACTTGAGGCAGAGATCTGCAAGGAAACAAATACAAGGAGTTCAAGCAAATGACCAAGTGTGGCTTGGGATGGGACCTATTATCAGCCAACCAAGGAGAGCCAGAATGATTTCGGTTTAAAATTTGGGCTTAAAATTTCATAAGAGGGGGCAGCTAGGTGGCGTAGTGGATAGAGCACTGGCCCTGGAGTCAGGACTACCCGAGTTCAAATCCAGCCTCAGACAATTAATAATTATCTGTGTGGCCTTGGGCAAGCCACTTAACCCCCATTGCCTTGCAAAAACCTAAAAAAAATTTTCTTAAGAAATAAATCTAGCCCAAGGTATCTTTTGAAGTTTCAGAGATCAAGATTTACATTCCTTTAGGCAGAGTCCCTGCAGGAAAGGGCATCTATGTGGACAGATGAAGAGAAAAAGGAAAAAGAAAAAGAATGGAAGAAGGAAGGAGAAAGGAAGGAAGGAGCATTGCTTCACTGGAACTGGCCAGTTGGGTTCCTAGTGGTACAGCTATCAAATCACAGGTTACTGTTTGCCCTTCCTTCTCAAAGTTGACCATGACATCAGGGAGGTGATGCTAAGATTTGCAAGTGAATTGTATTTAAGTGAGGAAAGGCTATGCAAAGTTATCGGCCTCACTTTCTCCTCTGGAACCATATGGATGGCAAGATATACATCAAGAATACTGGATGGGCAGAGCCAAGATGGCAGTGCGAAGGTAGCATTTCCGGGACACTCCTTCCCCCCCCAAACTCCAAAAGCCCTCAAATCATGACTCTAGCCAAAATTTAGAGGGGCAGAATCTACAGAAAAACTGAGTGATGCATTTTCCCAGTTCAAGATAACAGAAATTTCATGGGAAAGGTGTGTTTCACCAGGACTGAGGGGCTGGAAAAAAGCCTTGGCCACAGCACAGCCCAGCCTAGCCCAGGGATCACCAGGAAGAGCTTGAAGGGGCAGTGAGAGAACTCTGCTGAGCCAGAATGAGGGTGGAATGAGGAGCACCGGCCTCAGAGCATCCCTGCAACAAGAACCTGCAGTAGGAATCAGGGAAATCAGCCTGCATCTCCAGAGCACAGCCACATATGGTAAAGGGGTCAGGGGAGACTGAAGAAATCTCTCTGTTCTCCCTGGGGCAGGACTCTGCTGTTTACCCACACTCAGATCCAGGTTGCTTCCAGACAAAGATATCAGGGACCCTCCTCACATCTCCAGGGCAGAGGGGAGTGTGGTCATCTACATATCAAAGCACAGACTAGAGAGCATAAGACCTTGGAGGAATAAAGGTCCCAGTGGGGTGTCCCAGAAAAACCCCAAAGCCTTGGAAGTGCTGTAAATTAGTCTTGGACTGAGGAAATGAGCAAACAATGGAAAAAAAGAAAAATCTGGCCATAGAAAATTACTTTGGTCCCACAGAAGATCAAGACACATACTCAAATGATGACAAAATTGAAGCTTCCAGAGGTGGCTAGGTGGCGTAGTGGATAAAGCACCAGTCCTGGAGTCAGGAGTACCTGGGTTCAAATCTGGCCTCAGACACTTAATAATTACCTAGCTGTGTGGCCTTGGGCAAGCCACTTAACCCCATTTGCCTTGTAAAACCTAAAAAAGAAAATTGAAGCTTCCATATCCAAAACTTCCAAGAGAAATAGAAAATGGCCTCAGACTATGTATGAGCTCAAAAAAGACTTTGAAAAGCAATTAAGGGAAGTTGGAGGAACAATTGGGAGGAGAAATGAGAGTGATGCAGAAAGATCATGAAAGATCATGAAAACCAAATCAGCTTGGTGAAAGAAATAGAAAAATATTGAAGAAAATAATATGTTAAAAACCAGTTTAGGCCAAATGGAAAAAAGCAAAACAAAAAGCAAATGAGAACAATACCTTAAAAAGCAGGATTGGCCAGCTGGAAAAGGAGATACAAAAGCTCTCTGAAGAAAATAATTCCTGGGGCCGAGCCAAGATGGCAGTATGAAGGCAGCATTCCCCAAGAACTTGAGAATTCCGACCCCTCAAACCCCAAAAAACAAACAAAGGATGGCTCTAGCCAAAATTTAGCAGGGCAGAACCCACAGAAAGACTGAGTGATACATTTTCCCAGTCCAAGATCTTATAAGTTCTGCAGGAAAGGTATGTTTCACCAGGACCAGGGGTTGGAAAAAAGTGGTGGTGCAGCCCAGCCCAGTGGGGAGAGAACTCTGCTGCACCTCGGTGAGTGTGGAGTGAGGAGCACGGCTGCAGAATCTGTAGCAAGAATCAGGGTAAATCAGCCTGCACCCCAGAGATGGTAAGGGAAGTCTGCAGAGATTTCTCTGCTCTCCCTGGGAGGGGACTCTGCTGTTTGCCTACACTCATATATTGCAGTTTTGGCTTCCATACTAAATAGACAAGCTGGATCCCTCCTTATAGCCCCAGGGTAGAGGGAAGTATGGGGCCATCTACATATCAAAGCATAGGCAAGAGAGCATAAGACCTTGGAGAAATAAAGGTCCCAGTGGGGTGTTCCCCCCCAAAAGAAAAACCAACTTCAAAGCTGTTGTAGGCTGAGGAAATGAGTAAATAACAGGAAAAAGAAGAATCTGACCATAGAGAATTACTTTAGTTCCATGGAAGATCAAAAACACATACTCAGATGATGACAAAATTGAAGCTTCTGTATCCAAACTCTCCAAGAGGAAGAGAAAATGGGCTTAGTCTATGATGAGCTCAAAAAAAAGACTTTGAAAAGCAATTAAGGGAGGTGGAGGAAAAATTGGGAGGAGAAATGAGAGCAATGCAGAAAAATCATGAAAACCAAATCAAAAGCTTGGTGAAAGATATACAGAAAAATACTGAAGAAAATAATATGTTTAAAACCAGTTTAGGCCTAATGGAAAAAGCAAAACAAAAGGCAAATGAGGTGAACAATGACTTAAAAAGCAGAATTGGCCAGCTGGAAAAGGAGACAAGAAAGCTCTCTAAAGAAAATAACTCCTTCAAATGCAAAACAAAACTAAAGGAATTTGATGACTTTGCAAGAAAGCAAGAAGATTTAAAACTCTTCCAAAACTACCAAAAATTAGAAGAAAATGTGAAATATCTCATTGGAAAAACAACAGACCTTGAAAACAGATCCAGAAGAAATAATTTAAAAATTATTAGACTATCTGAAAGCCATGACCAGGAGAAGAGCCTAGAGTTCATTTTTCAAGAAATAATACAGCAGAATTGCCCTGAGATCCTAGAAGCAGAGGGTAAAATAGAAATTGAGAGAATTCACTGGTCACCCCCTGAAAGGGATCCCAAAAGCAAAACTTCCAGGAATATTATAGCCAATTTCCAAAACTCCCAAATCAAAGATAAAATTCTAAAAGCTGCCAGAAACAGACAATTCAACTATCAAGGCTCATAGTCAGCATTAAGGGATCATAGGGATTGCAATATGATATTCCAGAAGGCAAAAGATCTTGGTTTACAACCAAGAATCAACTGTCCAGCAAAACTGAACATCTTCTTTCAGGGGAAAAGATGGACTTTCAATGAAACAAGGGACTTTCAAATTTTGATGTTGAAACAACCAGAGCTGAACAGAAAGTTTGATCTTCAAGTACAGGACTCAGGTGAGACATAGAGGGGTGGACGAGACGGACTAACTATGAGGAACTTGATGATGTTGAACTGTTTGTATTCCTGCATGGGAAGAAGATATTGATAATACTTATGAACTTTCTCATTTATAAGAGCTGTTTAATGGAGCGTATATAGACACGACATAGGAAGGAGTGTAATATAATGGTATGATGGTAAAGGAATGGAGTCAATAGGTGATGGGGGAAAGTATTGGGAGGAAGGAAAAGGAGATGAAGAAGAAGCTGAGAGATTTCATATAAGAGTCAAGAAAAAGCATTTTCAATGGAGAAGGAGGGGAAGGCAAGGAGGAATGAGTAAGCATTCATTCTCATCAGAAATGGCTCAGGGAGGAAATGACATACACACTTAATAGGGTGAGGAAATCTATCTTGCCCTGGAGAAGGATGGGAGGAAAGGGACCAGATGAGGGGGAATGGGTGGAGGGAAGGGGGAAATAAATGATAGAAGACAGGGAAAATTGAGGGAGAGGGTACTCAGATGCAACACACTTTTGGACAGGGCCAGGATGAAAGGAGAGAGAGAATAGAATAAATGAGAGTGGGGAGAAATAGAGTGGAGGTACAGCTAGTAATAGCAACTGAGGGAAAAATATTGAAGTGACTTCTCTGGTGGACTTATGATAAAGAAAGGAACTCACCCCAGAGACAGAGCCATTGGAATATGAACACAGACTGAAGTGCACTTCTCTCTCTCTCTCTCTCTCTCTCTCTCTCTCTCTCTCTCTCTCCTTGAGGTTTCCCATCTTCTTGAGCGGGAGGGGGTTTATGTTTATTCTTATGTTTACTCTTATAACATTCAATTTACATCAGTGTATGGCATGGAAGCAATGTAGAGACTGTCAGACAGCCTTCAGGCAGGGAGGGAAGGGAGGGGGGGGAAATTGTAGAATTCAGAGCCTTGCAAAAAATGCTGGGTACATATTACTATTGTATATAATTGGAAAGCAAATGTTAGAAAATGTTCAAAAAATAAATAGATAATTATAATCTTTCTCAGTGGAAAAAAAAGTAATTCCTTCCAATGCAGAATGGAACTAAAGGATGCTGATGCCTTTGCAAGAAATCAGGAATAAGGGCGGCTAGGTGGCGTAGTGCATAAAGCACCGGCCCTGGAGTTAGGAGTACCTGGGTTCAAATCTGGTCTCAGACACTTAATAATTACCTAGCTGTGTGGCCTTGGGCAAGCCACTTAACCCCATTTGATTTACAAAAAAAAAACCTTAAAAAAAGAAATCAGGAATAAATAAAACTCTTCCAAAAAAACTAAAAAAAATTATAAGAAAATTTGAAATATCTCATTGGAAAAACAACTGATTTTGAAAACAGATCCAGAAGAAATATTTTAAAACTTATTGGGTTACCTGAAATTCACAATCAGGAAAAGAGCCTAGACTTCATTTTTCAAGAAATAATTCAGGAAAATTTCCCTGAGATCCCAGAAATAGAGGGTAAAACAGAAATTGAGGGCATTTACCAGTCACCTCCTGAAAGAGATCCCAAAAGAAAAACTTCCAGGAATATTATAGGTAAATTCTAAAACTCCCAAGTCAAAGAGAAAATACTTAAAGCTGCCACAAACATTTCAACTACTGTGGCTCTATAGTCACGATTACACATGATCTGGCAGCATCTACATTAAGGGCTTGTAGGGAATTGGAGTATGATATTCCAGAAGGTAAAAGATCTTGGTTTACATCTGAGAATCAACTACCCAGCAAAACTGAACATCCTCTTTTAGGGGAAAAGATAGATTTTTAATGAAACAGAGGACTTTCAAACTTTCCTCTTGAAACAACCAGAACTGAACAGAAAGTTTGATCTTCAAGTACAGTACTCTGGTGAAACATAGAGGGATGGACGAGAGGGACTACCTATGAGGAACTTAATGATATTGAACTGTTTGTATTCCTGCATGGGAAGAAGATACTGATAACTCATATGAATTTTCTCATTTATAAGAGCTGTTAGAAGGAGCATATATAGACAGGGCATAGGAAGAGGCAGAATATAAGATGGAGTCAATTGGTGATAAAGGGAAGTACAGGAGGAAGAGAAAGGAGAAGAAGAAGGGACTAAGATATTTCACATAAGAGTCAAGAAAAAGCTTTTTCAATGGAGTGGAATGAGGGAAGGAGAGGGGGAATGAGTGAGCCTTCATTCTCATCAGAAATGGCTCAGAGAGGAAATAACATACACACTTAATAGAGTATAGAAATCTATCTTATCCTAGAGAAAAATGAAAAGAAAGAGATGGGATAAGGGCGAATAGGGGAGAGAAGGAGAGAATAGGTGATTGAAGAGAGGGAAGATTGTGGGAGAGGGTACTCAGATACAATACACTTTTGGACAGGGACAGGATGAAAGGATAGGGAGAGAATAGAATAAACAAGAGTGGGGAGGAACAGAGTAGAGGGAAATACAGCTAGTAATAGCACCTGTGGGGAAAAATATTGAAGCAACTTCTCTGGTGGACTTATGGTAAAGAAGACAACTCACCCTAGAGACAGTCATTGGAATCTGAATATAGACTGAAGTATATTTTTTTCCTCTTTCTTGCTATTCTTGAGGTTTCTCATCTTCTTGGTGGGGAGGGGGAGGGGGTTATGTTTACTCTTATAACAAAATTATTGTAATAATATAAAATAAATGAACCAAGAGTCTACCATTTGAAAAAAAAGAATACTGGAAATGGCCCCCCAGAACAAGGACTGAAGTGAGAATGGATGAGACTCAGGGAGAGGGAAAGAAAGCAGTTACTTTGTTGGTAAGGTTACAGTACTTGACATCTCAGACCCTTAATTTACCCTTAGAATGAGGGAAATGCTAGACATTGTCTTCTGAGGACCCTGAATTGCCTGGATGAATGTGAGTTGGGAGTGTGTTTACAAGGGGGGGATGCTATTCATTTGAAACCCGTCATTGTAATGGAGATAGTACAAATATTATTTCCACTTTTTTATTCATGAGAAAATAAGACTGAGAGGTTAACCTGACTTGTCCAAATTCATGTCTATTAGTGATCAGAACAAGGATTTAAGTCCTGGTCTTACTCATAACTACAATTCTCTGTCACTTCTTGCCTCTGCCTTTGACTTTCTAGACTTTGCCGTAATGCTTCAGTTACCAAAATTGAAAGGATAGATTTCAGTACTATCAGTTAAGCTTCAGGTTGGATGTGATGATATACTGATGTTAAGGAGTAGTCAATGAGACAACTTAGCAGAGATTCACAAAAGTCACCTGGTGGATCAGCTAACTTGTCTTAGATAGCCTGGTTGTCTTACAGTGGAAGCATCTGTCCTCATAGAAATGGTGTTAATCAAAGAAATCGTGTTATCTTTAGTGGATAATTCCTGAGTCAGAAAGAAGACACTCGGGTTTACAGTTGGGAATTACTCCAAATACAAGGATCTTCCTCACTCATGAAACTCCTTTACAGGTTTCTAAGTGTGTGTTCCTTTTCTCCCCTATAGATACTGAGTGCATTGGTAGGAGAATGTGACCTCAGTTTATAAGTTGATTGTGATGTATTTATGGTGTATTATTATTATTATTATTATTATAGCTTTAAATATGCTACTCATAAAGATGCTAGCCATTTTATTTTTCAATAAATAATTATATTTAAGATAAAAAAGTATCATAATTTTATATAAATGGAAGCTTTTAGGTAGGGACTTGAAAGATGAAGGATGTAGTAAGAGTATATTCACCCCTAGGATCATGAGGAAAAACATGAGCAAACCATGTTCTTTTCTGAATTGGCCAGTGTGAGGCCAATTTGAATGAAGGCAAGTGCCAATATGCATTGTGAGAGGTGTGAGCATCCTGTGCACATGAAAGTAGCTTTGGAAGTATCCCCCAAATCACAGTTTTACATATTAAGGTAGATTTCCAAAAAGGACTGTACATTTTAATGAGAAAATAAGAAAGTCCTTTTTTAATCTGATTCTTATTTTTCCTAAAAGTTAATAGTTTCACATTACTGCCATATTTTGTCCCTATGTGCCAAGGAAAATAAATTTTGATATTGTGGTTGCCTTTCCAACTTTGTAATCATATTTGTTATAATAAATATATTATCAGAACCAAGGAGAACTGAGACCACTTTCAGATGTGTGTGTAGTATAGACTATTTAAAATTTGTCTGATACAGGCTGATGAATGAATGACCTTACTCATCTAAAAGCTGACTTTGTTATTTAATCCCCACAGTGTAGTCCTTTCACAGTCTTTTCTATAGAACAGAGGACATGGGATGTCCAGAGTGGAGCTGTTGATAACCGAATTCCTGTCTGCTGTTCAGGGAGCTTTGGAATCTCTTGAATTTAATTGTATGTGTGACTAAAACAAAGTTTAAAAATGTATAGATGGATTAATAATTAACAGATTAAGAAAAAAGAAGACAGGCAGATCTTAATGTCATTTTTTCCAAGAGCCCATTAAAAAAGTTTTGGAAAACTCTTGCATATTTGACTTTATCTGATGAAATTCATGCTCTTTCAAAGAGAATTTTGAGCTAGTGTTGCAATTCCTGATATATTCTGTCTCATACTTGACTATTCTTTTCTATGTTCTCCCACTAAGTCTTCCACAGAGATTCTCCAAAATTTTCTGGATCCTTTCCTTTAGGACTTTTGACACTACCCTACTCAAACCTGTAGTATTATTATGAAAATATATTGAATCTCTCAGACCCCCTGAAAAAGTCTTGGAGATGCTCAGGTATCCCCAGATGGCACTTTAATAGCCATTGCTTAATATACAATTAAATCAATTTTTTTCTTCTAATATGCTCAACTTTAGGAGTAAGTTATTTTGGGATACAAGCCCATATCTCTTGTCTTTTGAAATATTGTATTCAAAAATGTACTCTAATTTCTAGCAGTAACTTCTAGGTCTTGTGATCTAAACTGGTGCATGGACTCTGGGAGTTTTTTTTTGTCAGTATTCTTCTTTGACATGCAAACTGGATTTTGGCTAATATATTTTGAAGGCTTTTTCTTTGGTGATTCCTTTCAGGAGATTACTATTAGATTCTTTCTGTATTTTCTTTGTCCTCTGGTTCTAATAGATTTGTAAAGTTTTCATTTATGATTTCTTGAAATAGTGTTTGTGCCTTTTTTAATATCATGGTGATTATTAAATTACTATTTTGTTACTTATTTTCCTGGGGAGTTGTTTTTTGATTGCAGGTATTTAAATTATTTTTTATTTTTTTAATTTTTTGATTTTGTTCTAATAGTTTTTATTTCATGGAACCACTGATTTCTGTTTTGTCTATTCTAATTTTCAGGAACTTTATTTCCTGAATTTAACTACCATCTTTTAGTTATGTATTCTCTTTCCAATTCTTTCCTCTAGAGTTTTTTTTTATTTCTTTTTTATTTCTTGCTTCATTTATCTTATGTACTCCTGTAGTCATTGTAGATAATTGATTTTTTCTCCCTTGAGTCTGTTTGTAATTATGGAGATGTAGAATCTCTTCTAGGTTGGATTTCTGAATTATCTATGAATCTAGAATAAATTTTTCTAGTGATCAATGTCTTTAATTCACCTCTTCAGCCTTAATTCCTGAATTGGATTGTGCCAGGGTCAAGTTCTGTTTTTCTACCTTTCTTTTGGGTGGGGTAATGTGGGCTGTTTGACATTGATATAGATCAACTAGGTTTCTTTTTAGAATTCCAATGTCTGGAGTTTGCCAAGATTATGATCTTGTAGGCTTTTCGACTCCCTTGGATCTTTGAGGTTCAGAGTATTAGATCTTCAAGTTCTTTTCTGGCATTTCAGAATAGAGTGCTTTGGTCCTGGGATCTCACTTACTTCCAAGAGTTTCTGATCAGTTTGGGGCTTTTTCATGGAAGCCTTTTACACCTACAGTTTTGGATACAGATCTTTATAAGATTTACATTTCTCAGATTAGAAGTGCTCAGAGGGATTCTTCTTATTTGCCTTACTTTTGCTATGGGTTTCTGGTTGACTTTTTTATATTATTGTAAAATGAGTGAAATGATTTACTACAGTTTCTCATTGGATTTCTTGATCATTATTGGGACTGGTGCTTCTTTATTTTTGTTTTTGTTTTTATTCTTCCTTGGAGTAAGTGTATTGGTGCAAGGTTTCCCATTTCTTTTCAGACAGCCATATTAGCTAGAATTCCCATGTCTATATTCTGAAATATAGCTGGTATTCTGAATCAATTTGATTTTTACTGGCAAGACTGTTGGGTCAATCACTTGAATGAACCTTAAGGCAGCTGGTAGGGGCATGGGTTAGAACTTTTAATCTCAGTTACCAAGCCCGAAAAATGGGAATAATATTAACATCTACTTTACAGGATTTCTGTGAGAATCAAATAAGATATATTAAATCACTTTACAAACCTTTAAGTGACATATAAATGCTAACTATTATTGATGAAGCATTGCAGTGTGAAAGAGTTTCTTGTAATCATTATACCACTACTAGCGAAGTTAATCACCAGGAGCTTTTTACCATATATAGGGAATTTCTTTTTCATTTGTATTTTGTAGAACATGGGCTTTTTGTTTTTGTTTTTGTATAGATTTAGTGTTTTGTACCTTACTTGATAGAAATAATCATGGCATTATCTCACAGTTTTCCAAGTCTGTGAATTAGAAGAAATGAATTAGAATTGAAATAAAAAAAAGCAGAGTTTACCTTTTAAGATTCAGTAACAAAATGATTGAAGCAAACATGTACCATCTAGTGGTGAAAAAGAAATATACTTGTTAAATTTCTCTATTGACTATAGACAGAATAAACATTTTATTGTGATAGTTCTAGACACAAAGGTAAAAGATACTTCAGAAATTATGTAGGCCAACTCCAGTGATTTAATAATTTTATGCAAATATTATGATAGAAATAATTTTATGACAAATATTAGTTCTTTTATTGATCTGATGTAGAACATGGATAGCAACCAATAACTTGGTTCAACAAGTTATATTAAGTGACTACTGTCACAGTAAACTTTGGTGGGTATGAGGAGATGTGGTTCAGAGATTCAGTTTTTATTCTTAAATAATCATATAATCATAGAAATTTAAAGCTGCAAAAGATCTTAGGAAAAATATATTTCAACCCTCTTGTTTTAAAGATCAGTGATTGGGACTCCTGAGAGGATACTTGTTTATGTTCACAGTCAGTAACTGACAATCTGAATTCCAGCTTGGGCTTTCTGACTCACAGACTTTCATGTTTTCTGCTATACTGTGATAAAGTGTCTCATTGAGTAGAGGCAGGATCTGAAAAGGTCCATGTCTAATGAATAGTCAAGTCAACAAATTCCACCAGGTCAGGAACTGTATGAAGGACCACAGCTACAATGAAAAACGAGAGGCCCAGTCCTCCAGGAATTCACATTCTAGTAGATGCTAACAAGTATCTGCATAAAAGATATATAAGGGGTAGATAGAAAGTAATATCAGAGGGAACTCATTAACAGTGGAGGGGAGGCCAAGATGGCCACAAGAGCAGATCGTGTCTTAGGCGCTCTCTGATAAAACTTCTAAACTAAGGACTCTAACTAAATTTTTGAGAGACAGATCCCACTGAGGGACCCAGTAAGGCAGTTCTCCTACTCAAGGTAACCTGGAAAAAAAGAGCAGAAAGGCTCTGCTCCCTGGGGTTGGAGTGGTGGCATGCCAGAGGGGTGGCGAAAGAACTTCAGCATCCTGGAGGTAGCCCCAGGGCACTGGGAGCCGGGCTCCCAGCAGCGGGGGAGTTTCCTGACCTATGCCCTGGGGAGACCAGGCACAAATTGGGGGAACAACAAGGGACCTCTGCCAGAGTGAGCACATGAAGCCCAGCCCTCAGGGCACACAGTGAGCAGTACAGTGTGGCCACTGAAGCCCAGATCCAAGAAGCAGAAGCAGGTGGAGCCAGTAAGAAGGAGCCCACAGGGCATGAGCCCATTGAACCTAGGGAGGGGAATGAAGAGAGAGAGAGAGAGAGAGAGAGAGAGAGAGAGAGAGAGAGAGAGAGAGAGACTGCCGAGCTCTGCCCCTGGAACAAGACTCCAGGGCTCTGACCACATTCAGATCCTGATCGCAGTCTAGGCCCCCCCATAGAACAGCAGAGCACCCCACCCCAACCTCAGCCCCATGGCAGAGTGGGGGGCAAATATAATCATTCACAGACCAGGAGGGAGGACAGAGCCTCTCACACTGAGACCCTTGTGGGAGTGTCCCAAAAGCTCAGGAAGCACCCCAAAACCAAGCCCAGGCTGGGAAAATGAGCAAGCAGAGAAACAAGAGGAACACCATTGAGAAATATTTTGCATATGAGCCCAAGAAGGATCAAAACACTCAGTCTGAAGATGAGGAAGCACAAGCTCCTGCATCTAAAGACTCCAAGAAAAACAGAAATTGGGCTCAGGCTATGACAGAGCTCAAAAAAGACTTTGAAAATCAAATGAGGTAGTTAGAAGAAAAACTGGGAAAAGAAATGAGAGAGATGAGAGAGATGCAGGAAAAAACATGAAAATGAAGTCAGCAGGAGTCAAGGAGATCTAAAAAAATGCTGAAGAAAATAGCATGCTAACAACCAGCTTAGGTCAAATGGATAAAACAGTTCAAAAAGT